>NC_091118.1:208128028-208728028 GCF_040183065.1 Periplaneta americana | reverse complement strand
ACACAAATAAGATGTCACTCATGAGGTAACTAACCCAAGAGATAATGGGGTAGGGTAGCCAGTTCCTTCCCCCCTCCATTGCATACATCGCCGACCAGCTACATATTACATTAATCAGACTTCAGATGCATACAAACAATTGTTCTTCCTCTGACACATATCGTCAAGTGAGATGTACTGCCTGATAATAATAGATGTACGTATCAGCCAGAACCTCAAAGGTAAAGATAGTATGTGAGCAGTTTTTTCAATACTTAATATATCTTGAATCCCGTAATGTATTTCTGGATATTGATTTCAAACCATGTCTTTATTTCTTTTTGTATTTCTTGGTGTTAAATTATTAATAGCAAATGACCGTCATGGCCTTCTGAATTATGGACTTGACAAGAAACAATTGTGAATCGTCTGCGACAACACAAAAGTGGTAATATAAAAATCCAGACTATTTCAGTAATAGACGCCTTTGATTATTTGAAACTCAACGGGTTCTTTCACTTCATTGGTGAACTGGTACATAAGCGACATAGTCTTCGACATCCTCCTCATTTTTAGACCTCTTTCTTACCCATGTTGAACACTTTATCTTCTCGTGGCAGATGGATCGTCTCTTCTTTGAGAAATTAAGTTTAGATAGGTTATTTTCGTTCACTGTTTTTACGCGTGTGTACTATAACTTTTTATGATTCTCTTTGTTGATGTTAATGTTGTATGTAGTTGTTTACATATTACTAAATTTTATTTTTTACTCTTCTGTCACGTGTAGCCACGAATGTTAAAAATATAATTTTATTTCTGTATTCTGAATTCTTCCATTCGACACTGTCCTCCACTGTCCAGTATTCTGAACCATACAACAAGGAAACTACAAAAAAAAAACTGTTAGATTTAGTTACAAGTTAAATTCTTAATTTAGTTTGTAGTCTTTGTTTTATTTCGCAACAAAAAAATTGAAATGTATTCAATTTTGTATCGTTCGTGATTTCAAACTGCTCAGGATCTGCCTGCAAAGCTAATCATGCGCGAAATGAACCTTTGAGCAGATTTAGACGCCTCAGATCCGTAAACTTAACACTTTGTGTATAAGAACATGAATTGCGGTTTGTAATTAAACAAGCTTACTGGGTCGTCACGTGGTGATCTGGCCGGTTGCCCAGTTCCAAGGCTGATGCAACTCAGCATACTATGACAGTCAGACATTTAACATTCGCGAACTGAACCCGGTTTATATGTTGCATAAGTATATATCTGCTGTTTTTTCCATCTTTAGAATCAGAACCGTGATCAGTATCGTGGATTTGTCCATATAGGGCTTTCATTTCGAAACTTCCTTGTCTAAATAACTATTTCAGTTAAATTTATTTTAAACAAAAAAAGAAAAAGACGCCAATTTAGATATTGAATGGAAGTTTAAAAGAAGTGTTACATGGATTTTAGGTTTCACCCCTCACTTCCCCATTGAAATTTAAAATGACACCCTATATCTTTTATATATCTTGTTATTCCTCATCTTTTACAATATCCACCTCGCGTCAATGGAATTCCTTGTCACAAAGTATTAGGGGCTGCAAGACAACAAACACCTTTAAGAACAGCTTAAAAGATAACCTTATTAGCATTTCACTCCAATCATACTGATTTAAACTATCACTGACTACAATGTTACTTTTTTCTTTAGACATCATCCTGATTGTGCTGTATTTTCAAAATTGTCTCATAATAATCTCTTTCTATTATCTAATATTATTTGAAATATATTAACAGTCTATGTACTTTAGTTTAATTCTGCTACACAGTTTATTTCAGTGTTTAATTAATAGTTCATAGTATTTTGTTGTTTAATTCATAAATAACCCTTGTATACATGTAACTCTCATCTAAATCAAAATGTTGAATTCTTTGTAAGTTCATGCATATGTATATACACTTTTTGCTGGTTGAGTGGAAGAGAAGGCCTTACGGCCTTAACCCTGCCAGCTAGAATAAATTATTATTATTATTATTATTATTATTATTATTATTATTATTATTATTATTATTATTATATTTTGGTACTTAAATTACACTTAATCACCACAGCATGGCGCGTCCTCAGGTTGCGGATCGAGGAGACGGCCTCCAGATATGGAGGGTAGCTGTAAATATATTGAATAAGCAGCCGCGGACAGCCGATGAGGGGTGGTCCTCCAGCTTGGGGGTTGGGCGAAGGGTTAACAACCCATCACCGTAAAGAACAGCTTGTTACGAATCCTTCAAATAAGCCTCGGAATAGGACTGATTCTCTGGCACGACCACAGCAAAGGAATAAGGTTTTGAGATTTGGTACTTGGAATGTTACAAGTCTATATAGAACAGGAGGGGTAACATTAGTAGCAAAAGAACTAGCTAGATATAGAATAGACTTCGTGGGAGTACAAGAGGTTAGGTTAGATGGAAACGGCATAACACAAATAGGAGATTACTTGTTGTATTATGGGGAAGGAAACGATAATCACCAATTAGGAACAGGATTCTTTATTCATAAAAGAATAAAATCAGCATCTTTATGGTTGTGAAACTTGGACTCTCACTTTAAGGGTGTTTGAGAATAAGGTACTTAGGAAAATATTTGGGGCTAAGAGGGATGAAGTTACAGGAGAATGGAGAAAGTTACACAACACAGAACTGCACGCATTGTATTCTTCACCTGACATAATTAGGAACATTAAATCCAGACGTTTGAGATGGGCAGGGCATGTAGCACGTATGGGCGTATCCAGAAATGCATATAGAGTATTAGTTGGGAGGCCGGAGGGAAAAAAGACCTTTAGGGAGGCCGAGACGTAGATGGGAAGATAATATTAAAATGGATTTGAGGGAGGTGGGATATGATGATAGAGACTGGATTAATCTTGCTCAGGATAGGGACCAATGGCGGGCTTATGTGAGGGCGGCAATGAACCTCCGGGTTCCTTAAAAGCCAGTAAGTAAGTAAGTAAATTACACTTACAGTATGTACCAGTCATCGTCATCCTCTTCATTTTTAGACCTCTTTCTTCTCCATGTTGAACACTTCATCTTTGCGAAAGTTCATTCTCTTTTAGATAGAAGATGGTAGAGGAGAAGAAGGGGATCATTGGATGATATTGCGGAAATGGCATTTCTTTTGTTTCCTTTTCAGTCAAACCTCTTTGAAAGTTGTCATTAACAAGTATTTTCTCTTATATTTTCGTGTTAGCACAGCCTACAGTATCTCTTATTGCAATGCACTGATTTTCTTTCATAAAATTACTCAATAAACGTATTCTATGAAACACTTAATGGTTCAAAATTACATGGAATATAGTAGTATTGAGCAAAATAATAATAATAATAATAATAATAATAATGGTTTATGTTTACTGGCAGAGTTAAGGCCATTCGGCCTTCTCTTCCACTCAACCAGTATGATAGAAAATTACTACAATGCTATGAATATAACATAATTAATACAATACAATACAAAGCAATACAATAGACTACTACAATACAAGACAATATAATACATAATTAATATAATACAATGACAATTCTTTTCATGTACACAACACCAATAAAATAATAATAATAATAATAATAATAATAATAATTTATTTCATTTTATTATTTTATTTATTTAGAATATTAACGTGCAAAAACAACAGCACAAGGCCAATTACAGTTTAGCACGATACAAAACAGAACAAAACAACAAATGATGATGAGAATGAATGATAGAAAATGGCAATGAGATGAAATACAAACAATATAATAGTCTACATCAATCATTGATCAAATAATAATTAAATAATTATAAATTTAGTACAATGAGATAATATAATAATAATAATAATAATAATAATAATAATAATAATGGTTTATGTTAACTGGCAGAGTTAAGGCCATTCGGCCTTCTCTTCCACTCTACCAGTATGATAGAAAATTACTACAATGCTATGAATATAACATAATTAATACAATACAATACAAAGCAATACAATAGACTATTACAATACAAGACAATATAATACATAATTAATATAATACAATGACAATTCTTTTCATCTTCACAACAACAATAAAATAATAATAATAATAATAATAATAATAATAATAATAGTAATGATAGTCTTACTTAAATTAAATTATTAAGCCCGATCACAATTAAAACTTCAATTTGACTGCGCCCGTAAAAAATCGTTTAGCCTTTTCTTGAAAGTGATTATTGTCTGGCAGCCCCTAATCTCCTGAGGAAGAGAATTCCATTCACGAGGGACTGAGACAGTAAAAAAGGATGAATAGTGGGATGTTCTATGGGCAGGAATTGCTAGGATTTGGCTGTCCTGTGACCTGGTGTTTAGATTGTGATTGGAGGATAAGTAGTTAAACCGGGAACGAAGATAATTTGGAGTAGAAGCGTGGAGAACTCGGAACAGAAGAGACAGCGAATGAAGTGTTGTACGGTTACTAAGTTGCTACTAATGTCCCCAATAAAAATAATTTACATAAGCCTAATGCTTTGGATATTTTTTGAAGATATACAATTTCCTAAGATCTCTTCTTGTGTGTGTGTGTGGGGCTAAGAAAACAAAACTAATTAAATAATATAGTAGAGAATGTAATAGAAAACCTCTAATTTTTTTTTTTTTTTTTTTTTTTAAATTGGTGCCATTCACTTCGACAATTCTTGACTTGACCGATTCAATTGTATAAGAGAAAATATCTTCCAAAAGATGTAACAAAAAAAAAATTGCCGCCCTTACAGACTGTGAGGATATTAAATTGTTAATGACGGTTAGTAGAAGACGATGACAATCGAGTAGCCACCATGCTGCTACCTGGAATTGTATTAATTCTCCCACATGATCGGAGCGAATCAGTCATTGTTCATTCATAGCGTTCTGCCCAAGCGCAGGTCTTTCACTGCAAACCCAACATTCTCCAGTCTTTCCTATTTTCTGCCTTTCTCTTAGTCTCCTCATATGATCCATATACCTTAATGTCGTCTATCATCTGATATCTTCTTCTGCCCCGAACTCTTCTCCCGTTCACCATTCCTTCCAGTGCATCCTTCAGTAGGCAGTTTCTTCTTAGCCAGTGATCCAACCAATTCCTTTTCCTCTTCCTGATCAGTTTCAGCATCATTCTTTCTTCACCCACTCTTTCCAACACAGCTTCATTTCTTATTCTGTCTGTCCACTTCACATGCACCATTCTTCTCCATATCCACATTTCAAATGGGTCTATTCTTTTCATTTCATCGTAATGTCCATGTTTCTGCCCCATACAATGCCACACTCCATACAAAGCACTTCACTAGTCTCCTCCTTAGTTCTTTTTCCAGAGGTCCGCAGAAGATACTCCTTTTTCTATTAAAAGCTTCCTTTGCCATTGCTATCCTCCTTTTGACTTCCTGGCAGCAGCTCATGTTACTGCTTACAGTACACCCCAAGTATTTGAAGCTGTTCACTTGCTCTACTGCCTCATTTAGAATTCGCAAGTTTACCTTCTTTTATTATTATTTCTTAAACTTAAGCTCCTAGTTCACATTTAAATTTGGCTCATCTATCTTACTGTAATCATTACTATTCTTATATGTGTGTTATTCTGTGTTTTTGGCAACCCAGGATGCCTGGGCAGACTATTTCTTGAAATAAATTATATAACATATTCCATATCCTAGCTTAAAACGATAGCTTCCCTAATAATGTAACGCCTGGAAAGTAGGCATCCCGTTGTGGTACATACATACATACATTAATACATACTTAGCCTACATACATACATACGTAGCCTACATACTTACATACATACATACTTAGTCTACATACATACATACATATATACATATATACATATATACATACATACATACGTCCACGCCTGTGGAGTAACGGTCAGCGCGTCTGGCCGTGAAACCAGGCGGCCCGGGTTCGAATCCCGGTCGGGGCAAGTTACCTGGTTGAGGTTTTTTCCGGGGTTTTCCCTCAACCCAATAAAAGTAAATGCTGGGTAACTTTCGGTGCTGGATCCCGGACTCATTTCACCGGAATTATCACTTTCATTTCATTCAGACGCTAAATAACCTAGATGTTGATACAGCGTCGTAAAATAACCCAATAAAATAAAGTACATCCATACATACGCCTACATACATACATACATACATACATACTTAGCCTACATACATACATAGCCTACATACGTACGTACTTAGCCTACATACATACATACATACATACTTAGCCTACATACATACATAGCCTACATACATACATACGTACTTAGCCTACATACATACATAGCCTACATACATACATACATACGTACGTACTTAGCCTACATACATACATACATACATACATACTTAGCCTACATACATACATAGCCTACATACATACATAGCCTACATACATACATACGTACGTACTTAGCCTACATACATACATACATACATACTTAGCCTACATACATACATAGCCTACATACATACATACGTACGTACTTAGCCTACATACATACATACATACATACATACATACATACATACATACATAAACTAAATAATGTTGATGGTGCTGTTTTGTTGTTGACAAAATGTTCGACTGATTGCTTTTTTTTTTTTCGGTATATACTGAACAACATATCCGTTAAATTCGCTAGCTTAGGGGTGAAAGTGACGGAGTCCTCCAAGCCGTTGTCACGTGCCGCCGTGCTGGAGTCTATTCTAAGCCAGCTGGATCTAGTTCTTAACTTATCGCCTTCAGGTCTTCTTTTGTTTGTTTTTTGTTGTGCAGAAGTTCAAACGTCGCCACGGATCTCGCATTCATAAATCTTGAGGATTGATTTACCTGATAAAAAAACAAAACAAGAGCGCCAAAATGCTGTCGTCGCAAGTTTCTTATGCATGATAGGATTATCCAGAGCTGAGACATATTGCCAGCTGACCGTGGGTTCACGTGTTTGACAACAAAGTTTCTCTTCTGCGAGTTTGTTCTTCAATTCCTTACGTTGGCAAGAACTTCAGCGATCGTATGCTTTTACAGTCTTAGTTTATACAAAAGATACATTGTTGTCGGTATCATACCGATATTATCCGGCGTAAAAACGTCCCTTTTATATTTTATATTATTATTATTGTTGTTGAAAATATTTGCTGCTAAAAGTTAAATTACTGAAATATAAATGTATTACAATTACAATTATTACAATCAGGAAACTACAAAAATACATATAAAGACAATTTATAAATTCCTAATAATTCGAAATTTTATTGCTAAGGAGGCACTGAGAATAACATTTTTAGGTTTAGTACAATCATTAATTACGTAACATTCAACAACATACAAAACACAATTATTAACTTATTTCAGAATCTCTAGATATCTGAAGTTAAAAAATATCCATTTAGGCCTACAGGAAATTACAAAAAATCCATAATAGTTGTCTTTATATTAGTTAATTAACTCGATCACCAGACAATGACCGTTTTCATTTCTTAGCACGTTAATTTTTCACTAATTAAGTGAAATGTAATATACTGCCATCTAGTGAGCAAAAGTTCGATTCTTGCCGTGAGTGGAGTGTTATCTTCATTCTAGGGGCTTCGTACTTCACCCTTGTCTTGCTTTCAGACATTAAAATAAAGAAAAATCTCATACAGAGAATTGGCGTCTGGAAAGGTTCCCAAAATACTGGCTGCGTTTCCACGTTGGATGGCTATTGCTATTCGTTGCCGTAGGTAATTGGAGCAGTGAGGGTCTCCAGGAACAGTCACCAAACTTCTGCCAATTTCGGAAACCAGGTCTTTTGCTTCTTTACACCAGGAGCCTATCGTTTCGACAGCAAAGACGATGAAGATGTAATTGTGTATTAGACGTACGTATTTACTATGTTTATTGCGTACGGCATATTCTGCTGCAGAGCTTGCGATTTTAGAAGTTGATGGCAAGTTGGATTGAGCTAAGATATCCACGCATGTCGTATCCCACATTAGCGATTTTCCTCTGCTCCACGGGACCCAGGTTAATCCATCAGGGCGCTTTCCATCGGTGCGACTAATCCCGGTGGGTTCTAAAATAGCAGAGATACCAGAAGATGTTAATGCTCTCTTGATTATGTTGTTAATTGTTGAATGTCTAAAAAACGTCCCTTACTCTTGACACAGCTCAAAGCATGATGACCGAAAGTGTCGACAACTTCCCCACATACACATTTATGTGGTTGGCAGATTTTGCATCCAACACGTAGAGCGACTGCAGTCTTAAAAGACTTGTTGTCCATCAGTGTTCCAATATTGGGGGAAGGTAGAGCTTGTAGCCAGGAACCCGCTTCTTTTTCTTGTAGAGCCAAAAGTCGAGCTTGGTCTGTTTCTGATGTATAAGATGTTACAAGTATAATAGAAAGAAAAATATATTAAAACTATTATATACATAGAAAAAGAACGAACATACCAAATCTATACTAATAATAAATCTGTAGCCGAAATTTTTCTGGTAATTTTCGATTTTCCAAAAATAATTGGTCCTAACATATATAATTTACCACCCTGAAACCGAAAATCGCTTTTTTGAAATTTTTGTTTGTATGTCTGTCTGTCTGTCTGTCTGTCTGTCTGTCTGTCTGTATGTTTGTTACCTTTTCACGCGATAATGGCTGAACGGATTTCGATGAAAATTGGAATATAAATTAAGTTCGTTGTAACTTAGATTATAGGCTATATGGCATTGAAAATACATTATTTAAAAGGGGGGTTATAAGGGGGCCTGAATTAAATAAATCGAAATATCTCGCTTATTATTGATTTTTGTGAAAAATGTTACATAACAAAAGTTTCTTTAAAAATAATTTGCGATAAGTTTTATTCCTTAAAAAATTTTGATAGGACTGATATTTAATGAGATAAATGAGTTTTAAAATTAAAATAACTGCTATCTAAGGCGGTGTATTGAAATAAAAAACAAATGACTTCGTCTATAAGGGGCCTTGGACACAACAATCGAAAGCTATGAAACATAGCCTACAGACAATATTTCTGTGTTTTATGAATTAATATCGGAAGCTAAATTAACCGATTTGTATAATTAATTATTATTTCATCATTGGAAAGTGTTGTTTCTCTGGATGGACATAATGCTATAATGTTATTACAGTAACTTGTGAGTGAATTGAGGACAGGTAAGATTAGAATAGCTTCTTATGCACAGAAAACTTGATAGGTTATTCTGTATATTCATTTCCTGTATTTCTTATAATAATGTTTATGAACATATTCATTTTTATCTCAGAGAATTAACGAACAACGAGAGTGTATTGATTTAGTATGCAGTAATAGTACGTTAGCTTAGCAATCCATTATTTTATAATTCATATTTTAACTATGCTCAATTGAATCGTGTTAAAATACATAAAATATATATAGGCAAAAAATGCAATGCAAAAAAAAAATTGGGTAATGAGCCAAGCAGATTATGTTGCGCTGTTGTAAAAGCTGTTCCTCCTGAGATTAAGAGCTCCCACAACAAATTAAAAACTTTCTATTTCGAGTACATCCGTTATCAACACACTTTTTACATAATATAATATAATATATAATATAAACATAATAATAAATCTGTAGCCAAAATTTTTCTGTTAATTTTCGCTTTTCCAAAAATAATTGGTAATAACAATTAAGAAACATGTTGAAGGAATTGTCATTGCACCAAATGAGTGGTCTCTGGATCAAAATGATCGCATTTTAATATTTTAAATACAATTTAAATTAAGTAACATATTAAACGATTTATCCTTATATCAAACACGAATGTTCCCTGGATCAAATGTCCTATATTAATTATGTAATTACTTTATATTTATTTCTAACGGGTGCAGCGGAGCGCACGGGTACGGCTAGTATTTAAATAAAAACAGAAATATAAATTAAAGAATTTGCCCTCGTATGAGCAAACGGTCGTGATCGGGAGTTCAAAAAACACATTGTAAACAAGCAGAAAGAAGACAAAATAAACAATTAATATAAGCAATAAAATAGCATAGATTGCAAAAACAAGAGTCTATATGATAAAGAACAATCACAATCGAAAATATTTATAACCGATATTCACAAATATAATACTATAAGACTAATATTTAGCAATTAATTATCTAACCCTATGTTAAGTTCGCTTAATTTCTTTAATTATGAGTTTAAATTTAATCGTACTAATGTTAACTAAACCAGGGTACTGAGAAATTAATTTGTTATATACTTTTAAGCCATAGCTGAAGCCATGTTTCATACCAGCTGCCGTTGAACTTACGGATTCTGTTAAATAAAATAATATGTTTCTTCTCGTATTATAATTATGCCAATATGTCTTCAAATTTCTCTTGTTCCTATGAAAGAAGTTAATATCGTATATTTATATATCTGCTCCAATTGAAAATGTTAAAAGAAATGAAATTACAGCAGAATGGAGAAAGTTACACAACGCAGAACTGCACGCATTGTGTTCTTCACCTGACATAATTAGGAACATTAAATCCAGACGTTTGAGATGGGCAGGGCATGTAGCACGTATGGGTGAATCCAAAAATGCGTATGAAGTGTTAGTTGGGAGACCTGAGGAAAAAAGACCTTTGGGGACATCGAGACGTAGATGGGAGGATAATATTAAAATGGATTTGAGGAAAGTGGGATATGATTATAGAGACTGGATTAATCTTGCTCAGGATAGGGAGCGATGACGGGCTTATGTGAGGGCGGCAATGAACCTGCGGGTTCCTTAAAAGCCATTTGTAAGCAAGCAAGCATGTCTTGAATATCTATGGCCATCACTGTAAATATGATAAATTTAGCCATAAAATGGCTAAGTTGGCAATATTTATTATCACTATTTTCTGTATTTCGAGGTGTAATTTACTCTGTACAATTAGTTGTTGTTGTTGTTTTCTAATGCCAGGCGTTTGACAATAAAGTCATTTGACCTCTTGCACTCCAATATTTTTCAAAGATATTATCATGACCAGCCACTGAAGCACAGATTTTGAGGTGTTCCGAATCCATTTCTTGGTTTGAGTTGCACAATGGGCAGTTAGGGGACTGATATATTCCAATTCTATGCAGGTGTTTGGCCAAACAGTCATGGCCTGTTGCCAATCTAAATGCAACTACAGACGATTTTCGTGGTAAATCGGGTATTAACTGTGGATTATGATGCAGAGAGTTCCATTTTTTCCCTTGGGATTGTGTTATCAAATTTTGTTTGTTGAAGTCTAAGTATGTAGATTTAATAAATCTCTTCACAGAGTATTACGTAGATTTAGTAACAGGTCTGTAAGTAGCAGTGCTGCCCTTCTTTGCTAAAGCATCCGCATTCTCGTTTCCCAGGATTCCACAATGGGATGTTATCCATTGGAATACAATTCTTTTATTGAGTGATATTAATTGAGAGAGCATTTTAGTTATTTCTGCTGTTTGAGATGAAGGTGTGTGTTTAGAGACTATTGATAGAATAACTGCTTTGGAGTCTGACAATATAACTGCATTCTTAAATTTATTGATGTGGCATAGAAGATTCCTGGGACTTTCACTGATTGCAACGATTTCTCCATCAGAACTTGTTGTTCCATATTCAAGAGATCTATAAAGTGAGAAGAGACAGCACGTAACACCTGCACCGGCACCTTGTTCTCTGGAGATCATGGATCCGTCGGTGTATAAATGAAGCCAGTTTTGTGGAGGGTACCTGATATTAATTGTCTCTAAAGAATTAGTTGGTGGTGAAATTCTTGAATTTCTTTGGTGATACTCCTGCAACCAAAAGTCTCTTGGGAGCAACATAACTTCTCTGTTACGAAATTCTTTTTATCTCTGTTGTCAGTGCGATATGTTGTGATATTTTAGTCATTGTCTCTCATTTGAAGATTCCTGAAAGTTGTCTCATAAAAAACTGCGCCACATGTTGTAGACTCTGCTTTATCAATCAATAGGATGTCTAGTTTGTTGGCTGGTATTTCTTTATCAGTTACTATCGGAGTGTCGCAAGATATATTGTATTTCACTGTCTCTGTAACATCTTCAGTAGTGTTTTTATAACGCATTAGTTTCATTTCTGTTGCTGCATACAGATTGATAATTTTTCTTGACGCATGTTCTGACAATGTGTTTGTCTGTGAAGTATCTTGTTTACATTCTGATGTTATGTGGTCTATTGTTTGTGGACTTTGTTGGCATATTGTTGGTGTGTTTCTTCTTTTTTCTTCTTCCTTTATGTAGCCTATTATCTATGTGTGTTATATTGTATTGTTTTAGTAGGTTATTTTATGACGCTTTATCAACATCTTAGGTTATTTAGCGTCTGAATGAGATGAAGGTGATAATGCCTGTGAAATGAGTCCGGGGTCCAGCACCGAAAGTTACCCAGCATGTTGTATTGTAACATTCCATGGTATTCATACATTGCTTCACAGCTAGAATATGGAACATGTCAAAAAATTTTAATAGTACTACAAAGTCTTAATTATAGTCACAGTCCAGTTGAAATATAGGCCTATACAGAAGAGTTTTATAATATACTAGTACAATACAAGGGGTTAGTATCAATACTTAATACAAGACAGAAATATTCATGCAACTTGTTCAATGTCATAAATTCACCTACAGAATAGAAGGCGTGAGAAATTAGGTAATTCAATTTGGCCCTAAATAATCTTATGTTTTGTGTTTGATTTTTTATATTCATAGAGAGACTACTAAAAATTACTGCCATATAACGCACTCCTTTTTGATAGCAAGATGGACTTACCGATGGAATATGAAAGTCATTTTTGACTAATATTTTATGCTATGAACTGTTGAATTAGTTACAAAGTTTTCACGATTACATACGAGGAAGATTATTAATGAAAAGATATACTGACAAGCCATGGGCATTATTTGTAGTTTTTTGAAAATAGTCCTACACGATTCCCTAGATTTGGCACCTACTATTATTCTAATTACTCTTTTTTGTAGCAGGAATATACTGTTACTATCTGTAGAATTTCCCCTGAATATTATTCCAAAACTCATTACCGAGTGGAAATATGCAAAGTATATTGTTTTTAAGGTATTGATATTTATTATCTTTTGCATAGATCTGATAGCAAGACATGCTATGTCGATCATAAGCGCCAATTTGTGAGAGAAAAGATATAAGCAACAATGACCGCGCCAATGACAATGACCAATGATTAAAAAGCACCAACTTCAGTATTCTCATAGTATCACTGTGACATACTTGACGATCTTTTGTCAATTAACAATTGGGCAAGAAAATATGGGCTAAATATCAATCCAGATAAAACCCAAGCCATTCTCTTGGGGCAGCAAAGGCTTTTATCCTCTATTACTATGAACGCCCTTCAGCCTGTCTCTCTCAACAACAAAATAATTCCTTTCAGTGCTACTGTAAAAAACATCGGCATCTATTTCGACTCTAATATGAACTGGAATACGCAAATCAGATATATCTGTAGAAAAGTTTTCCCTATCATGCATTCTTTGAAACGCCTGAAAAATTTCCTTCCTACTAAACTCAAACAAATTCTAGTACAGACTCTTGTAATGCCTCACTTTGACTATTGTGATGTTTTATATAGGGACCTAAGTGCTGAACTTCCTCAAAAACTTCAACGTGTACATAATGTCTGCGTCCGATTTATTTTCAATATCCGCCGACATGATCATATATCGGAATATTTTCTACGACTCTCCTGGCTCCGCTTGCAAGATCGACGATTAATATATTCTCTTTGCCTGCTATATCGAATTATACATGATTCCACACCCAACTACCTTGCCTCTCGGTTTACTCTCCTAGCTTCACATCATAATCGTAATACACGTTCACAGCACAATCTGTTGCTATCAATACCACGTCATCAGACATCTCTGTACTCAAGTTCTTTCTCAATAGCCATGGCCCGCTCATGGAATTCGCTGCCGCTGGAAATCAGGGGTAGTCTTAGTCCTCAGTTGTTTAAAATTAGGTTGTTTAGAAATATTTTAAATGCACAGAACTAGTTTTTAGGTATAATTTTTATTTATTTATTATTATTATTATTATTATTATTATTATTATTATTATTATTATTATTATTTTACACAGTCATTATTTTATTTTTCCATTAACACTAATATCTAGGTAATTGTCATTGTCCCAATGTAACCCGTGCTGCGCTGATCATACTAATTCTACTATTCCTTTAGTTGTGACATTATATTCATATGTATTAATTCTTTTTTTTTTCTTTTAAGTTAATACTTGTATACTAGAATGTATTTTTCTGTTTGTGATTATGTATTCAGTCTCTTTTTTTTTATTACATATATTTTTTTATTGTTGTTATTTCAAAGTTAATACTGATTATGTATATGTATTCAATCTCTCTTTTTTACTCACTTATGTTTATTATTATTTTTAAGTTCATATTTGTATACCGGTATGTATTTTTTCTGTATGTGATTTGATCCTGGTTGAGTGGAAGAGAAGGCCTGATGGCCTTAACTCTGCCAGGGAAAATAAAACTATTATTATTATTATTATTATTATTATTATTATACTTACTTAGGGTTTTAAGGCACTCGGAGGTTCATTGCCACTCTCATATAAGCCCGCCATCGGTCCCTATCCTGAACAAGATTAATCCAGTCTCTATCATCATATCCCACCTCCCTCAAATCCATTTTAATGTTTTCCTCCCATCTACATCTCGGCCTCCCCAAAGGTATTTTCCCTCCGTCCTCCCAACTAACACTCTATATGCATTTCTGGATTCGCCCATACGTGCTACATACCCTGCCCATCTCAAACGTCTGGATTTAATGTTCCTAATTATGTTAGGTGAAGAATACAATGCGTGCAGCTCTGTGTTGTGTAACTTTCTCCATTCTCCTGTAACTTCATCCCTCTTAGCCCCAAATATTTTCCTAAGAACCTTATTCTCAAGCACCCTTAACCTCTGTTCCTCTCTCAAAGTGAACTTATAACTCGTGTTTGAGCCTACCCAATGTTTTCGAAAAGTTGGCGCCACTGGAACTAGACATTGATCAACGCCTTTACTAGCGGTAGTATTATTTTATTTCAATATTAGCGGTTCAGGCCTCGAATTTGTAGCACCGCGTGCCGGCAAGTGAGGGAGACGAACGATGGCTCTAAACAACCGTCGAAACTTCGCGAGCACTCTAAATAACCTCATTAAAGGAAGGTTAATGGAAGGACGGCTACGTCCAGAGACAGAACGCTTTTAATAGCAATGCAAGATCAAATAATCAACACTTTAAATCAGGGGCCCCCAACTGGTGGTCCGTGGATCACCATGGATTCACGTAACCGGTGCAGAGGATCTGTGGCGCTATTGACAAGACAAAACTACATTGATGAAATACTTTTGGGTAGGCCTACTTACAGATTCAAAATTGCCCGTCAGTTGAACATATTTAGCACGGTTAACCAACTTTCCAGATGTTCTGGACCAACTTGAATATACTTAATACTAAACCTTTGCTAGCTGTAGTTAAGAAAAAGATCAGTACTCGTTTATATTCTAAGATGGAAGAACACTTGGAAAAAGAGCAGTTTTGCTTCAGGAAAAGAAAAGTACGAGAGATGCAATTGAACTGCTACGAACAACCGGCGAAAGATACCTAGAGAATAATAGTAATAATAATAATAATAATAATAATAATAATAATGATTTATTTAACCTGGCAGAGTTAAGGCCATACGGCCTTCTCTAACACTCAAACAGGAGTTGATTCCCCCCTTTGATTTGATTACCTGGTTGGGTTTTTCCGAGGTTTTCCCCAACCAAAAGGCAAATGCCGGGTAATCTTTTGGCGAATCCTCGGACCTCACCTCATCTCACTACATCTCGCCAGAATATTGTAAAAAATTTCACAAAATTGTAGAAAATTACTAAATTGTAAAACTATAAAAATTTGTAAAAATTGTAATTGTAATACTGTAAAATTTTGACTTGTTTCACATCTTAAAGCTTCATTGCTCTTGTAAGATTTATGGAATAAAATAAATGAATGAATGAAAAGGAGTAAAACTGCGTTACAAAAAACAGTACAAATTTACAAAGTACACTACAATTTTACACACAAAACTTAATAAGATAATAATAATGAAATGTAAACAACAAGTAAGTAGAAATCAGACATAATATATAACGTCGACCTGGTTGGCGAGTCGGTATAGCGCTGGCCTCCTATGCCAAAGGTTGCGGGTTCGATCCCGGGCCAGGTCAATGGCATTTAAGTGTGCTTAAATGCGAGAGGCTCATGTCAGTAGGTTTACTGGCATGTAAAAGAACTCCTGCGGGACAAAATTCCGGCACATCCGGCGACGCTGATATAACCTGTGTATTTGCGAGCGTCGTTAAATAAAACATAACATTAAACATTAAAACATTAACATTGATATATAACATACAGAAAGAAAGAAAAAAGCACAAATAAAATGTGAACAGCAAGTCAAAATAAATGAGGCATACAAAGTATAAAAAATAGGACAATTATTGATGATAATAATAATAATAATAATAATAATAATAAAAAATAATAATAATGTTAAAAATAAGACAAATTGATAATAATAAGAATAGTAATAATAATAATAATAATAATAATAATAATAGTATAATAAAATAGTGCAGTACAAAGCACACAATGAATACAATATTTTTAAGTACACACAGTAAGGAAAATTATGATTATATATAGTTCAACTTATCACATTATAGATATACCGTTATCGGAAAATATGAAAACAAAAATATAAAATAAGTTAAATATAAAAAAAATATATGAATCCGTTGTAAAACATGCAATACAACACTTGTCAATAAAGAAGTGTATGTAGTATTTTCAGATATAGAAAAGGCGTTTGACAGAGTGGATTGGAATAAACTGATGGCGATCCTAAAAAAAAAAATAGCGTGGATTGGAAAGAGAGGAGGCTGCTCAGTAATCTTTATATAAACCAACGAGTCAAAGTCAGGATAGGAGAAGAAATGTCAGAAGGAAGTGAAATAGGGTGAGGAGTATATAAAGGATGCACTTTATCACTTATCCTTTTCAACATGTACTTGGAGGATTCAGTGAAGAACTGTTTTCGGATTATGGGAGGGGTGATATTATGAGGAAGAAGAATAAAGTGCATAAGATTTGCTTCATCATTCACTGTTTCAATTTCTCGTCATTGGAACTCCCTATCTCATACCTTAAGGGGCTAGGTACAGCTTACAGCAGTGACATTTTTGAAAATAGTTAACATTTTTTCCCTCCATTACTGTATCTTGTAAATAATGAACATTGATATGTGTAAAACTCTGTCCTTCTGCTATATGAAAAAAATATATATTTTTGTGACTTAAAATAATTATATATATATTTTCAAAATTCATAATGGCGGTGGTTCATTGTGCAGTGTTGAAGCGTTTCCCTCATAACTCATAAACTTGTTAATTTTTTCATGTTCTCTCGCTTTTATTTTATTGCTGAAACTCATGTTTACAATGTCATGCTCTTTCAACTATATTCCTTAATAAATAATATATTTTTTTTTATTTTGTGTTAGAAGAAAATACTGATATTTGACCATATTTTAAATGAATTTATTTTTTATCAGACAATCTACCAAAGGAAGAGAAGTGATCTTGCATCATATTGTAGATATATCATGCATAAATACACATAAGAAATTTCATCTCAGAATGTTGGATAATTTTTTAGTTATGTGGGAAACGCTTCATCATTGCACAGTGAACTGAATTTTGAAAAAAAAGATGTAAATAATTTTTTTTAAATCGTAAAAATAATTTTTTCATATAGCAGAAGGACAGTGTTTTACACATACTAATTTTCATTATTGTACAAGATACAGTAATGGAGGAAAAAAAGTTTAATATTTCCAAAATTTTACTGCTGTAAGCTGAGCCTAACCCCTTACGGGCTGTCAGACATTTACTAATTTCCAAATTCGGTTGTCAAAGAGACTGCTTAGACTGTGAGATTTCCTAAAATATAATTTTTTCTAATATATGATTTTTATTTTTAACATATAAATTTTCTTTATTATTTTTAACAATTCGATTCACATTACTATAGGGTAAACCATACAGTTATTGGCCACCTTACAGTTATTGGCCACTTGAACTTTGATGTGTTATTATAAGACAGGATGTGCAAATAATTAATTAATATTTTGCCAGGTGGTAGCAGCATGTTTTCTTATTTGGTAGTTACTTTAATTTTCAACAATAGATAGCACTGTGAGATGAAAAAATATATTTCTGCAAAACATACGTTCCCAGGCTTTGGTTTCTTGTGAAATTCTTAAGAGCTGTATTGTGGTTGAGTCGTAATAATTGCTGTTTCTTTTAACTGCTATTCATTATTGTTCCAATTATGAGGTAAGTACATCTCTATTTTGACTTTACACTTAAAAAACGTAATAAAATACAATCCCTAAATTTTGAAAATTTACTGGCTAATAACTGTTTAATTATAACGCATTTTTCAGTTATTGGCCACCCCGGCCAATAACTGTAATTTTAAAATAATTAAAAAAATTAATTATTTTCCTTCATTTTACTTATTAAATGCCACTATTTCACTAGTATTTTTATTTTGAGTCCATTAAGTGTGTGCATAGTTATTAGCCACGTGGCCAATAACTGTCTTAATGGGTGGCCAATAACTATTCTTATTTATTTTATACCCTGGTTAGATTATTTTTAAGATTCCAAAATGGGCTGACTATAAGCCAGAAACGATGAAGGCAACATTGGAAGAATTGTAAACTCACTGGACTTCACTTAGAGTCATTGCTAAAAAGTATGGTGTTCCTAAGACAACCCTAAAAATCAAAATAAAGAATGCTGAAATGGAAAGGTGATTTGAATCTTATAGCTTAGGAGGAAATTGATAATGAGTGTTCTGAAAATGTCATTTCATATCGAACACTGGATGCAGACAAGTCTACAGGCTTGTTTCCGATCTCTGATAACGAATTTGAATGACATCATGTGTGTCAGGAGTCACACGACAGCTGAACTGTGGCGCGAGGTGACAGACCAGTAGTGAGTGATCTCATAGTCAGAGTGCACGGCGACTCACAGCAGAAATTCCCAAGAAAATCGAGCCTTTTTGGGAGGGGTACATTACGACCCTTTCAGATGCCAAGTACAGTTAAGTGAAAATGAAAGAAGCCTGCAATACACGAGTTTTCGTTATTTCCAAGAAAGGCATCTTGTGTGTACTTAATAAGATTGGTAAAGCTCGAATGGAATTAATTTGTATCATCTCGTGGGGTGCGGCGACTTGTGACGGGGGGTGGATTTGCTTGCCTTTTCCACTCTGTAATTAATCCCATCCGAGCTTTGCCAGTCTTATTAAGTACACATAAGATGTCTTTCTTGGAAATAATGAAACCACGTTTTTTGCAGGCTCCTATGATTTTCATGTAACTGTACTTAGCATCGGAAAGAGTTGTTATGTACACCTCCCAGAAAGGTTAAATTTTCTTGGGCGTTGCTACTGTGATACACCGTGCACTCTGATTATGAAATCACTCACTACTGGTCTGTCACCTCTTGCTGCAATTTAGCTGTCGGTGTGATTCCTGACTCACATGACGTCATTCAAATTCGTTATCAGAGATCGGAAACAATCCTGTACTCAACAAGAAGTTTTGGCTGACAATATTGACAATTACACCTATTATAAAATGCAAGAGGTGAACCCCGAAATGTGACTCTCCATGACAATTTTTTATATTGTATTTTTTGTGGGCTATTTAACAACGCTGTATCAACTACTAGGTTATTTAGCGTCGATGCGATTGGTGATAGCGAGATGGTATTTGACGAGATGAGGCCCAGGATTCGCCATAGTTTACCTCACATTTTCCTTACAGTTGGGGAAAACCTCGGAAAAACTTAACCAAACGATCATCTCAAGCGGGAATGAACCCACGCCAGGGCACAAGTCTGGGTCGGTAGGCAAGTGCCTCAGCCGACTGAACTACTCCAGTGGCCGACTCCCCATGACAATACAGTACATCAGCAAGTGTGAATGCAGGTTGCAGTAGTCAACATTCTGGTTGTGGTAACATATTGTTTGTGAGAGCCACCGGCGTAGCTCGGTCAGTTAAGGCACTTGCCTGCCGATCTGGAGTTGCATTCGGGCGCAGGTTCAATTCCTGGTTGGGGTTTTTCCGAGGTTTTCCCCAACCGTAAGGGAAATGTCAGGTAATCTATGGCGAATTCTCGGCCTCATCTCGCCAAATATCATCTCACTATCACCAATCCCATCGACGCTAAATCACCTCGTAGTTGATAGAGCGTCGTTAAATAACCAAGCAAAAAGAACATAAGTGAGAAAATATCTTCCATGCTCAAAAGAGTCGAGAAAACATCAATCGACAAGTTTCTGGTGTGGCCAGAGACACCTAAAAGAGAATGAAAACATGATATAGAAAGATTGTCATTTTCGATATCACAGAGCTACCAGGATATGCACATAAAGAAGCGCGAACAGAAAGTTGTCCAAGAAAAGAAGAAATAAAGAGAAAATGTAAAGTTGCGAAAGAAAAGAGTAAACGAACACTCTTCAGAGAACTGCAAAATAAATCAAGTCCAATTTGTGACATCTGCAAGAAGCTTTCAGTGAAATTTGATGTGAAGATTGTAAAAAAGTATTTTATGTAAGTTATATTTCACGTAAACACAGACAACACATTCCTGAAAAAAATGATATCTCCCTATGTCACTCATTTTTATACAGGAGAAGATTCACATAACAGTATGGACCTTAAGGCTAGTTTGGAGGATGATGATTATCTTGAAGAACTTGATAAACTCGCAACATATAAATAAGGGTCTATACAGTAAAGAGACATGTGGATTTATATTTTACATAAAACTGGAATTAGGGCAGTGCAATGCATGTGTAAATAACTAATAGAAATAATAGCAACAGTTTAAAATAATATCTGCAGCCAAAATAAAAATAAATGTCTGTTAGAGATGATAATTGTGAAGTGGCCAATAACTATGCAGTCAGTGGCCAATAACTGTCAAGAAGTGGCCAATAACTATAATTTCACACATATCAATATTATTTGGTCACTAGTATCACATAGTATTATTGATTCTATTTTTGTAACAGTGATTTGCATAAAGAAATAATTGACAATTGCAGATGCACAAACAGTTCCTTCTTACAATATAATGCATTGAAATCCTCGACTTTCAAACGTAAAATTTTCCTTAAGTGGCCAATAACTGTATGGTTTACCCTAATTTGATTTTTAAAATTACATGTAACTAAACTTGTTTTCATTTTATTATTATTATTATTATTATTATTATTATTATTAATTGTATATTTTTCCTGTATTTCTGCTATTGTATTGCTATTGTTCTAATACTGGTTGAGTGGAAGAGAGGGCTTTATGGCCTTAACTGTGGCAGTAGAAATAAATCTGTTACTTCTAAATTGTAATTAATATAGTACAAGTGACTTATCTGAAAGTAATAATGTCTTTCAAAATTTTTGTCTAATGTTTTAACAATCAAGAAAAATCTTCATTGTCAATTTATCAAATGTATATTTTCAAAAAAATGATCAAAGCGGAAAGTATCCGTCCGTTAACTTCATTACATTTTCATTACGGTTGTCGTAAATAGGATAGCCGACATGTTTAGATTGAAATATGATTAACTCAGTCTTAGTTTTATAATCAATAAGAAGTTGACTTCTCCAAGGAAGTTTGTAGCCAATTGCTCTTGTATTGAGTGCGTGATCGATGTAAAAAAAAAAACCGAGACATTTTTGCGTCCCGAGAAAGTTTTTTTTCGGGCCACTGGTACAAAGCTTCCAAAAACTAGGACTATCCCGTACCGGGACGTATGGTCAGCCTAACAGAGATATCTGGAGAAATGAAATGTGTTGGGGTTGTTGCAAAACTAGTGCATTGTAGAAAATTGCTAATAAAAATAATGACAAAGTAGAAGACAAGAGTAGGCATTACATTGACAATCATTCATTCATTCATTATATTCCATAGATCTTGCACGAGCAATGAAGCTTTAAGATGTGGAACAAGTCAAAATTTTACAATATTACAATTACAATTTTTACAAATTTTTACAATATTTTACAATTTTTACAGTTTTACAATTTAGTATTTTTCTACAATTTTTTTACAATTTTACTGCAATTTTTTACAATATTTTGGCGAGATGTAGTGAGATGAGGTGAGGTCCGAGGATTCGCTAAAGATTACCCGACATTTGCCTTTCTTTTGGTAGAATTGAATGTTTTTAACCCCAAACAAGAACTGCATATGACATATAAGAGTGAATGTAGGCAAAATAAACAACTTTCAGCAGCTGTAGATTAACTTGATATTCCAGTTGTCTTACATGACATACAGGATGAACGTAAGTAATGTCATTAATTTCAGGGGGATATTCTTTGAGATATTTCAAACAAAAAAACTTTATACAATTTTGCTCGTTTTTTTGCTTCCTTTTCAAGATAAAATTTGTTTTATATGAAAGATTTCATAACGTGTTTTGGGAAAGCCATTGATTTAATACTCAATCAATTTAAGAGATCACTGTATTATGATAATAAACGATTCAAAGAATGTTAGCTTTGTTCTTTAAATGTAGAAAACTTTGATCCGAACAAATGTAACATTTTAAAATTCCTTTTCAGAACGAAAAGTTACATTTCAGATCAAATTTCTGCACATCTATAGGACAAAACTAAAATTATTTCAATCATTTATTATAATAATACTCTGCTCTCTTAACCCCTTCATACCTGAATTTATATTTCAAAAAATTGAAAAAAAAAAAAAAAAAAAAAGCTGAACACATAATCATTCTGGGGATCCAACATTCCCAAATCAAGTCTTCACAGAAAATCAAAATTTGGGGACAATTTTGATCCCTGAGGCCCCAAAATTTTAAATTGTATTTTTAATTTAGGTATAGAAATATTTCAAAAATACTATTTTCCATTTCTATCACATTGAATTTTTCAAAATATTTATAAGTTTACTTACTTACTTACTTACAAATGGCTTTTAAGGAACCCGAAGGTTCATTGCCGCCCTCACATAAGCCCGCCATCGGTCCCTATCCTGTGCAAGATTAATCCAGTCTCTATCATCATACCCCACCTCCCTCAAATCCATTTTAATATTATCCTCCCATCTACGTCTCGGCATCCCTAAAGGTCTTTTTCCCTCCGGTCTCCCAACTAACTCTATATGCATTTCTGGATTCGCCCATACGTGCTACATGCCCTGCCCATCTCGAACGTCTGGATTTAATGTTCCTAATTATGTCAGGTGAAGAATACAATGCGTGCAGTTCTGTGTTGTGTAACTTCCTCCATTCTCCTGTAACTTCATCCCGCTTAGCCCCAAATATTTTCCTAAGCACCTTATTCTCAAACACCCTTAACCTATGTTCCTCTCTCAGAGTTAGAGTCCAAGTTTCACAGCCATACAGAAGAACCGGTAATATAACTGTTTTTATAAATTCTAACTTTCAGATTTTTGGACACCAGACTGGATGATAAGAGCTTCTCAACCGAATAATAACACGCATTTCCCATATTTATTCTGCGTTTAATTTCCCCCCGAGTGTCATTTATATTTGTTACTGTTGCTCCAAGATATTTGAATTTTTCCACCTCTTCGAACGATAAATCTCCAATTTTTATATTTCCATTTCGTACAATATTCTGGTCACGAGACATAATCATATACTTTGTCTTTTCGGGATTTACTTCCAAACCGATCGCTTTACTTGCTTCAAGTAAAATTTCCGTGTTTTCCCTAATCGTTTGTGTATTTTCTCCTAACATATTCACGTCATCTGCATAGACAAGAAGCTGATGTAACCCGTTCAATTCCAAACCCTGCCTGTTATCCTGAACTTTCCTAATGACATATTCTAGAGCGAAGTTAAAATGTAAAGGTGATTGTGCATCTCCCTGCTTTAGCCCGCCGTGAATTGGAAAAGCATCAGATAGAAACTGACCTATACGGACTCTGCTGTATGTTTCACTGAGACACATTTTAATTAATCGAACTAGTTTCTTGGGAATACCAAATTCAATAAGAATATCATATAATGCTTCCCTCTTAACCGAGTCATATGCCTTTTTTAAATCTATGAATAACTGATGTACTGTACCCTTATACTCCCATTTTTTCTCCATTATCTGTCGAATACAAAAAATCTGATCAATAGTCGATCTATTACTCCGAAAACCGCACTGATGATCCCCAATAATTTCATCTACGTACGGAGTTAATCTCCTCAAAGGAATATTGGACAAAATTTTGTACGACGTCAACAAAAGTGATATTCCTCGAAAGTTGCCACAGTTGGTTTTGTCCCCCTTTTAAAAATAGGTACAATTATGGACTCCTTCCATTGTTCTGGTACAATTTCCTTTTCCCAAAAAAAAGTACAAGTTTATGAATTTCGCTATATAATGCACTTCCACCCTCTTGTATTAATTCTGCTGGAATTTGATCGATACCTGGAGACTTGTACTTTTTCAGATTTTCTATCGCAATTTCGACTTCTGAAAGCGTGGGTTCGGGTATAAATGGCTCAGCAGTTTGTAGCCTATTTCAATTTCGTCCCGATCATTTCTATTTGGCCTATGTACATTTAGTAGTTGCGCAAAATAGTTTTTCCATCTGTTTAGGATTGATGGAGAGTCTGCAAGCAAGTCACCATTCTCATCCTTGATCACGTTTACCCTTGGCTGATATCCGTTCTTAAATTCCTTTATACCCATATATAAATCTCTAATGTTTTTATTCTTACTATTTTCTTCTACCTCATTCAGTTTTTCCTTCAAGTAACTTCTCTTTTTATTCCTAAGTGTACGACTTGCTTCCCGTCTTTCATTGAAATAATTATCTCTCTTCTCCTCAACTGGATCCTGTAAGAATTTCAATTTTGCCTGTTTCCTTCTTTCTACTACCATGCAACAGTCTTCATCAAACCACGGTTTCTTTTTCTTAGTTTCATAATAACCTATGCTCTGCTCAGCTGCAATTTTGATAATTTTCTCTGATATTTTCCCACACGCTATTAACATCTAATTCTTTCTCAACTTCGTCGGAACTTTCTAAAGTGGCAAACCTATTATTATTATTATTATTATTATTATTATTATTATTATTATTATATTGAATTGCATAGGTTTTAATTAGTAATCTTTTCAGTAATTTTCGTACATTGATACAAACATCTAACATCGAACAACTACAGTTGTGTTCCATTAAATTTCTTCGCTCTTCCCTTCTGTACCTAATAATAATAATAATAATAATAATAATAATAATAATAATAATAATAATAATAATAATAATAATGTTTTATTTTCGCTGGCAGAGTTAAGGCCATAAGGCCTTCTCTTCCACTCAACCAGCCTTAATCAATACAATACATAAATTTTAATTACAAATATTTACACTACACTTAAAAGGTTCTCTAGCAATATTCTTCACTACACATTTATTTAAATTTAGATAAATCTATAAGGTAAAGTAGTAACTTAATTTATGAGCTAATTTAATTCAATGAATTATAATTAATTTAATATTTGAGATAGCTAGTAAAATGATGAAAATTAATTTGATATAGGCTTACTAGGACTATGTTGCAGGGAGAATATATATATTTCTATTTCTATAATGAGAATATTAATGTAATTGCCATTAGAGGTTTTGTAAATCTATTTAGAGAAATTAATGATAATAATAATAATAAGAATGAACAGATGTTAGTTTCATTATAAGTAACAAATATTAATCAGCAATTCTTCTGTTAAGTAAGAATTATGTAATTTTGACCTAAATGAAGTTATTGTCCAACAACCCCTTACATCACTCGGAAGCGAGTTCCAATTTCTAGCAACTGAAACTGTATAGGATGAAGAATATAAAGATGTCTTGTGGTAGGGTATAATGAGTACGCCCTGGTCTCTATTTTTTTCTTTTCTTTTTGCAGGTTAACAACCTGTGCCACTGTTTTTCTGTGTTTTCTTTGGACGTCAATCTTCCTGCCTAGTTTATATAGTCAGCTCCTTTGTATCTCAAAATATGACTATTTCTACTCACTGGACATACGCATGTGTCCAAATCTCCTGTTAACCATTCGCTGAAGTTGTACGTACACTCCATAGCGGACATGTACACAACGTCAAAAGCGCATTTCAAAGCTTCATGGAAGCTACTGTGCTGGGTTACAATACCGTTTAGGATTTCAGTATTGTTCCCCAGTCGTGGGACTGAAGTCGGATGGTCTATGGCTAGTCCTCGGCATCACTTCATTTCACCCCTTTGATCTGATTACCTGGTTGGGTTTTTTCCGAGGTTTTCCCCAACCAAAAGGCAAATGTCGGGTAATCTTTTAGCGAATCCTCGGACCTCACCTCATCTCACTACATCTCACCAAAATATTGTAAAGTCATTGTAAACCTTTATTCAGAAAATTAAACATTTTATGGCACCCACACGTAATTCTACGTGAAGATATGCAGCACATTACGTAAAGATGTGCACCTCTGGAGTTTTGTTACTCGGTTAGTTTGAACTAGCGAACCTCGGACTTCGTGATAATCAGCCATCATTCTGTCACCGAGGACAATGTCGGCACATCCTGTGACGCACGTGTAGTCGGGTAATTTTTATGTAAACGCCCTCGCAGTCGTCTTGAATTTCCGTGCGTAAGAGACAATTGATACAGTAATCAGAGCCTAATGATAACCGAGCTTGCAAAACATCCGGTCTTGACCTCGAAACGAAAGTGAAGTTTTTCAATCAGTTTTCGGAAACGTGACTGCATTAATACTCGCTTGGTCGATATTGCTCAGAAAGTTCTCATGAGACCCTAATTTACTGAATTCGTTGTCTGCCTTTGTCAATTATTTATGAGCAAGGCGCGATGAATGCTAACGAAAGTTCTCGACTTCGAAAGCACGGATTGTTCTTACTGCAAATAGTCTTTGTAGACCAATAAGATACATTAAAGTAATCGGTGCCATGAAATGACATATTTTCCTGTTATATCTTCCACGCTTTTCTAAATATATGAGTTCCTTCAGCACTTATAGTCTTACTAATAAACCGTCTATAGTTTTTATACGAGACTTATGGGCTATTACATATGAAATCGATCAGTAAAAAACCTCGCATTCTTTTTATACTCTAATTGTTTCCCTATTTATGCAAGGTACTGAGGAGAGTGCATTTTCAAAAATATACTATCGAAAGTCAAACGGTTTTCGTATTATTGACCGACAAATTTAGTATTTTATAAAAACAAGCCTCTTTCAGCGCTCAGAACTCTGGAACCATTTACTGCAGAACATTGAACGGGATCTCATTTTGAAGCTGACATTTAGTAGGTTATGATAAGAAGTAATCCTTATTTTTATTGTACACAGAGAGACAGATAACCTGATTTTACTTACTTTTAGGCTTTTTGCCAATTTGTAAAAATATAAAAAATATAGAGAAAAAACCTTGCATTATTAAGAGGGATTCGACATTGCTTAGTGGTACGGCAATAAGTTTCGAGGGTATTAAATGAATTATTTTCACACGCCTGGACTTGAACGGCGTAGTACCGCACGCACTGGCCGAGTGCCGAAGATAAGCGAGCGTTGGGCGTCATTTTACTCCTGTGTTTATGAAAACCTTTGATAAAGCTAGCACAGCCATGCGCTGCTAGACGACACATCACGTGTTTGTGTCTCCTGGCCTTGCTTGTCTCGGCTAGCTCCCGCCTCACAGTCAGCTGGTTAGTTCACGCGCGTACTATTTATTTTCTTTATTTGATATTTTCAATACTTTCTTATCAACGTGCCATCAGTAAAAAAATATGTGTTTATTTGTGCTTTCAATGCGGAATCTAACTATATATTTTAAAAATATTTTTTTCCTTGGCAAAGGCGTCTTAATGAAGAAAAATCTAAATTTCTCCATTTCCATAAAAAGTAAGAAAATCTGTTTATATGTCAATATAAACTTCAATTTCTCAGCATCAAAATAAACCATGATTTTGATCATTGGGTGAAAGGGTTTCGGAGCTACAACAGTTTAAAGGTGTTAATTTTATGAAAATACGATAAATTTAAATATTTTTAATTTAAACACTATGAAGTTGTGATGCTTCAAACTTCGCACAAAGCATTGTATCACAGTTCTCTACGTACAAAAAAAGTTTTTTTGTATTTAAAAATTGTAAGGTCAATTTTCTCTATATTTCGGTCGATTTGAGATGGAATAGCTCTTATGCAGGGATGAGACAGAAAACGTTACTAATAAACCATGCATAAGCGATGGATGTATAAACTTGTAACTATACATGGGAATTGCTTTGCAGTAGCTATACACACGAAATCTCCTGCTTAAGTATTGTGTATAGAGAAAAAATGGTCGCCTTTTAACAGCTGTTCGTATCGATTGTCTTATGATAATGGTTGCCCACAAAAGAACCGACGACGACGACGAGGATGATGATGATGATGATGATGATTATGATGATTATGATGAACAAACTACTTTGGACGAAGCTGAATATATTTTCGGACAGTTGTTAACATATTCACACAATCAACGTCACAAAATATTTCCTTGTACTTTTAGTTTTAGTAGTTGGTAACGAAAAAAATAGAGTACATTGTCCTTCGTCTTTCAGCACCATCAGATTTAACAGCTCGTCTCTTCTAAAAGCATTAGCTAAGCACATAATTAGTGACACCTTCATCAATAAAATCCATCATTAGCTTCTTTTAGAAATTTGAAAACTTCCCGTTTAGTAACAATTTTAGATTTATTTCCTCTATATCCGTCGTCTTTTCTTTTTAGCAATTCAATTAAATTAGTTTTGATATTGACGTATTTTTTCATGTACATCACACTCTGCAACATGGAGTAATACTCCCACAGACACAAAGGTTTTGTAAGGTTTAGATCAGACATGTCAATTGATGCCCACAGGAGCAAGCGCGCGCTTTAGAGCCCAGGAGAGCCTGAGCGCTTTACAGCGGAAAGGAAAGAGACAGACGAAAGAGGTAGTATATGCCGCTTGGTCGAGCTATATTCAGGGATGGCCAGCACTGATTCAATAGATAAAGGGAAGAGAACTTATTAAAACTGTATCCATGATAATTTTTAGATTTGCCTGAGAAGTATAAGTGCATTATAAAAATGTAATTTTTAATTTTAATGCTCATTTTTCACAAGTTTCATTTTTTTATTCAAAAGAAATATTTTCTCAACTTTTCGTAAAGAAAAGTGAAATTTTCAGGTATAGGCCTATTTATTTAGTAGCCTTACAGAATGTTTTCGTAAATCTAATATACCGTATATACGTATTACTGAAGATAGTGTATTGAAAATTTTGAAAATATTCGCATGGAAATTCTTTGTAAGGAAATGAATTAACAAAGCAACTACTGTTACATCATAATCAAAAGATACGTGCCCATGTGTTGTAAAAATGTCAGCTCTATAGCTTCAGCAGATTTCGAGAAAATAATTTAATATTCTGATGATAGGAAGTTGCTCACAAATATCACCTTAAAAGCATAATGCGATAAGAGTTTTGTTATGTAATATTAGTTACACTTAAAACAGATACAGTACCTAGGTAACTTTGCTTTGTACTGCAATATTTGTTTTGATTAGTTTACTGATTACTTTTGTAAGGCTAAAGATACCATCAATATAGATTCCAACTTATCATGTCATACTCAATCTCTTTCTTTGGAATATCACTTTCTTTATGAATGATGTGTTTCATCCTCTTAATACAGTATAATATTATACTACTATGGAATTTAAGTGAATATTCCTTCTTAACTCTCTATTATGTTATTAAGATTTAAAACACAAGTGCAATATTAAGAAATCAGTGTTAGTACTTTTGTTTTACAGGCAATATAGATAATTTTAAACAGAAAGAAGCCATAAAAATAGCGACATAAAATGTCACGTTCCGTTTGAAGTTTGTGCACCACTGTTTTCTTAATCCAACAGGTTGCTTATTCAAATACACAGCCCTTCCTCTTTCCATACTTAGCGCTTGCTGCCCGCGCACGACGTCAAGGTCAGAAAAATGCGCTTGCTTTGACATCACTGGTTTAGTTAAATGTTCAAAATAAGTTAGCAAAACCTTCTCATTTGTAGTATTATGTACTTTCTTACCTTCGACCGTTTCAGGAAGAGCTCACTCGTTAATTCATGTTTACTATATATTTCTTTCTGGTAAAAGGGATGAAATAACAGAACTGTTTGCTTCAAATAAAAGCAGCTGGAGCTACCCCTACCCCTCTGAAAAATGTCATGCACCCTAACTGGAATAACAAATACGTATCGATTGCCTCTGACTCACTCAAGGGGGTGGTTTGAAGGTCATCCCCATGCTTCTCCTTAGACACCGCTGACCTAGATGAATACGAAATATCACACCGACAGCTGACATGATCGAGACGGGATTTGAAACCGCTACCGGGTATTGGGTCTTGCACCCCACGTTGAAGCTACACGAGAAGGAAAATAATTTTTATCGTGCTCAAACTGAGGTGGGGAGCAGATTTTGAGCTATTTTATATATGCTACTATACTCCATGTTATTCCGGTTTATATTTCTCCATTCTGCTAATCTTTTCTGTTCCTGTTCTATTCCATTTATGGTCTTCATTATTAGGGACCGGATTTTTATGTAATATCAAGGTGTGATATATGTACATATTTATGTAAGAAAAATAAGCTGAATATGTACCAAAATATGTAAATTCATGAAAATATTTAATATCAATATCTGGCAGGTATAGCGTAGGTAAGACTCTCCAGTTGTGATTTCATAGAGCACCCGACTTTTTTACCGCACACTTGACACATTACTATTTTTCCATTTGTAGTGAAAGCTTCGTCCATCGCAATCCATGATTTTATTTTTTTCGTTAGGGTTGAAGTTACAGGAGCCATTTTAGTTAGTTAAAAGCAGTAGATAAACTCACTTGCACTTTATACTGTAAGTACTAAAACTAGAGAACTGAGTGAAATGAATGACACAACAGTACTGCAAGCATTGTTTCGCTTTACTGGATTAGGAGGAAATAAGAGAAGATGTGGGACACATGTATTTTAGCTGCTCCATGTAAGAAACAAAGTACCCACTAAAACCTCAAACTATAGGCATTTACAAACTGTTGTTTGAAAAGTGACATTCCAGTCTCATTCAGAAGGGTAAGATTATTCCAGCCGAGAACCATACTTTCTAATTGCTCGGAAAATCCTATTTCCTATGGTCTACTAAATTTAAAGTAAAGAGGTCAAGCAATACTCTGAAAAGCTATTTATTTTATTCCTTCAACATCTTTCCAGTTTGTTCCTTTACTTCAGCTTCTTTTCAAGAGTTGGCTACTTTATTGCGGCTCATGCCAGACTTGACACGGGTTTTCCCTGGAAGGATTAGGAAGAGGGTGGGTAAGGTTGCAAATTGCATGGGAACGGCTTGTTAAGACGTGTGCAGAACAATTATAGTTCGAGACAAATCATGTCGTCCTCATTCCACTTCACCGCATGAAGGCAACTCTACTTTCTGAGTGATTTTTACAATAGAAAGCTAGTTATGAGAAAGGTTGCCTTTTGTTCACTCATATTTACAGTGGGTGGTATGAGATGAGTGCCTCTATTACTTCCTGGAAGCCTAGATCATATATGTAACCAGATAATTCCTAGCTACGTTAAAATCGACAGCACTTTGAAGAGAACAACCGCCAGGATCGCCACCCGTCCGCCGTAAACGAACACGAGATGGCAGCACAGTCGCTAATGCAATTCAAATGGGTATTAGGACGTGACTCCTTTTGTAACAACTAGATGGCAGCGTAGTAAACCTGACAAAAGTTGTTAACCTCAAAGCCTATAACCCCGACATATCTGTTACATATATGATCTAGGCTGGAAGTAAGAACGTTATATTTCGTCCGAAATATATCCTTTCTTGGGTAGGTAAAAGGCCTTCAAATTGTAAACTTCCCCAGCAAAAGTTTTTTTTTTTTTTTGAGAAGTAAAAATGAATAAAACCTGTAAATATGTAGATTTATGTAATACCAAGCCATAATATATAATGTGGGGATAAATATGTAAAAATATGTTTTATTTTTTTATTTCATTGGGTTATTTTACGACGCTCAGGTAATGTAGCGTCTGAATGAGATGAAGGTGATAATGACAGTGAAATGAGTCCGGGGTCCAGCACCGAAAGCTACCCAGCATTTGCTCGTATTGGGCTGAGGGAAAACCCCGGAAAAAACCTCAACCAGGTAACTTGCCCCGACCGGGATTTGAACCCGGGCCACCTGGTTTCGCGGCCAGACGCGCTGACCTTACTCCACAGGTGTGGACTAAAATATGTTGTATAAAATTTTAATACATTAATGATAATTACAAGATTCGTAAAGATTTATTTTATGTACGGTTAGGTTGAAAGGAATATAATAATTATGTAATTACATAAAAATCCGGTCCCTATTCATTATTGTAAAGTGAGTACCGATACTCACCGCCTCGTCGCGCCACAATCGTTCTCATGCCACTCATTGAAGTCTACTAGTGTGCGATTGTGTTCATACCATTTTTTATTAACGCCCTGTATGGAAACTGGATACAGAAGGAACACCATTCAACATACAACGAGGGGTAAGACAAGGAGATCCCTTGTCTTTAATTGTGTATTGGAGGAGGTCTTTCGCAAGTTACCTTGGGGTCGCAAGCACGGCATATCTATCGACGGAAGAAAACTGACCAATCTACGCTTCGCTGATGATGTGGTTCTGTTTGCCAGATCCAGGAAACGATTGGAAGAGATGCTGAACGAATTGTGCGAAGAAAGCATGGCAGTAGGCCTAAAAATCAACACCAGCAAAACCAAAGTACTGACAAATGACGCAGAAGGGCAGATGATCGTCAACAATGCGAACATCGAATTTGTCACGCAATACATTTACCTTGGCCAGACTATATCATTTCAGAACAGCATGGACAAAGAAATTGATAGACGAATAGCATCGGCATGGAGAAAGTTTTGGAGTCTGTCCTTCATCCTAATGGACAAGAGCCAGAAATTGCAGAACAAGAGGCAGATCTTCAACAGCTGCATTGCACCTGTACTTCTATATGGGGCGCAATCCTGGTCACTCACCAAGAAACAGGCATTTAAATTAGGAAGATGCCAAAGAAGAATGGAAAGGAAAATACTCGCAATAAGCCTGAAGGACAGAATCAGAAACGAAGAAGTACGGCGACGAAGCGGCGTAGAGGACGTGGTCACACTCGCTAAAAGGGTGAAATGGCGCTGGGGAGGACACGTGGTACGAATGCAACCTACCAGATGGGCACACACGGCGACACTGTGGGATCCAAGAACTGGCTGGAGAAACCGTGGACGACCGAGGAACAGATGGGAGGACGAGTTCAAGTTGCAGCTAGGAGGACTGTGGACCAGAATAGGACGCCAAAGAACACGGTGGAAGGACGCAGTCAACCAACTTTGAGCGGGAGCAACAACCAGTGCTAGCGAAATTGTGGACAAAGAACTAGGAATGTAAATAGACCATCAGGTCGGCTCTTCTGATGGTCAAGACTTGAGCCACCCCTGCCCAAGCAGGAGGCCTTGCCCCACTGGGAATTTACGGCTTTATTATTATTATTATTATTATTATTATTATTATTATTATTATTATTACTAGTGGCTTGTGCAGCAAATACTGCAAACTAAGTTCATTATACGTTCAAATAAACATTTTTCCGATTTATTTTCAATGAAGAATACCAGACATTCGGAAAGTTATTTGCTTCCATATCAATGAAAGATACTCTCTCTCGAGCCAATACTGAAGACAACCACGCATATAAATATCTACACCACACCGCCATTAAATATATGAAAAAGATCCAACCCCACTTGATTAATAATTATAAAATATTTGATTTTTAATAATATTATCTTACGCAAGTTTTGTAGCTTTCAGTAACATATACTATATATACTATATAGCCGCCACTCAGTAAAATATAGAAATCAAAATCTAATTTAACTTATTCTCTACATCTACTTATATAACCCCAAAACGTTTCACTTTCATATCATCAATATAGCATTAATATGTATAATTAATAAAAAATAGTCACATCATGGCATTAACTGCAATAATATTTCATTTCTAATGATAATAATGTCATCAAACCACCTCATATTTTGTAGTTTTTAATATCCAATACGCAACTGTACCCAGAAAATTATACACCACAGAATCGAACCTGTAAATTATTTTTAGTAAGTTAAGTTTTTAATTTAATTTGAGCTCTAAATAAGTCAGGATTCTTGCAGATCATGGCCTTCGTGTAATATTGTTTACTGTAGTATGTGTTTTGTTTTATTCTGAAATGCAACACGGCTGACTTGATGCTCGATTCGCTTTTCCTTTACAAAAAAGCGAAGGGAATATCAAGTCGACCGTGAATGCTATTAGCTAGTTCTCAAAACTGACAACAGATGGATTTTGGAAAATAGGACAATTATGTTTAAAAATTGACATTTCACTGAAAACTACTACTTTTCCGAAAAACTTAGAGTTCCAAGCTTCAAAATGAGGGGTCGTTTATTAAAATCCGTCCAGCCGTTTTCCCGTAATTTCCATTACCAGTTCAAATTATATATATATAGATTATTATATGGAAACCGAATTTGGAGTCAGTAATTTCACCGAAATTGCTTCCGAACCCGATTTCAAACCGATCTTTTGTTAAACTGCCCTTCACGATCGTCCGCCAGTTGTTTTCTTGGCTGTTGACCTTTCACACAGTGCAGATTTCAAAGGCGCGAAGCTCACACATTGATCAATTGTACGCAGAAGGACTTGGCTGGCATTCTTGTTTGATATGAAAGGTTAGAACTCGAGATTTCTGTGAACTCCTCTGTTATCTGCATTTGCATTGGGGCGTGGTGACGAACTGCGAAGTAATTGTGCGACCGAGCTATAAAAAGTACCATCCGGCGATATCTGCTGGTACTTGACCTATTAAACTGCAGGCAGATGAACTGTTGATTCATTTCGGTAGTAAACAAGTTGAAGCGCTTCCTGTCCAAATGGCATTTCCGATCAGCACGTAAACATCGATATGTGTAGGAACGTACGAGTGGTATAGGTCTGTAGGACAGCTAGAGTAAATACTATTATCAGAGATATAATTGTAAGTTTAGTTTCAAACAGCAGCTGTGAATATTTTCTTGGTGAAACAAATCAAATGAGGATAAGAGAAGGAAAACAACTAAAAGGTTTTCACTTCGGCTTCCGCGGCCGATGTTTATACGTTGTAGGTTTCCGGGTTCTTGCCGTGTCGCCATTTGTTTCTAGAAGCTTTTCGCCGTCAGATTTCTCTGAAGAAGACCACAGCAGAGTTGCCAGATGTGGCTACTTGTCGCCATTCTGGCGCCTTGTATGTTCCTTGCGGAGACAAAAATTTCTATTTGGCGACTTGGCAATTTTCTGGCGTCTTTAATGTTAAAATTATGAAACAAATTTATTTATTTTTTTTTTTTTCACGAGACTGTGATCCCTTATACGTAATATTAGTCAGTTATTGTTGCCCCGTTAATTTAAAAAAATGGCAGAATAACTTTCAAGGTTCGTAGAAAACTTCCGCAGGTTCCGGCACTGGGATCTACAACGCGTATGATGTGTGATTTACAATTATGTTTAGTAACATATTTAAATGGAATTAATGCATATAAATATATTACTTTAATGGATTGAATAAGTGGATTTTATTATTAACTAGCCGTACCCGTGCGCTTCGCTGCACCCGTTAGAAATAAATGTAAACTAATTACATAATTAAAATAGGACATTTGATTCAGGGAACATTCGTGTTTGATAGAAGGATAAATCGTTTAATATGTTACTTAATTTAAATTGTATTTAAATAATTAAAATGCGATCATTTTGGTCCAGAGACCACTCATTGGTGCAATGACAATTCCTTTAACATGTTTCTTAATTTTTATTACATGCAACCATAGTTTAATGAAGATTGACATCATTTAGATTTAATGTGTATACTTTATTTTACTTGCTACATAGGCCCTATTTCCATTGAATTATGGTAATAACGTAATTTTAACCCTTGTTTTCTACGTATTCAGTAAATGGCGCTTGGCCCACTATGGTTTCGAACCCTTCAAATAACTTATATTATATTATATTATATTATATTATATTATATTATATTATATTATATTATATTATATTATATTATATTATATAAAAAGTGTGTTGATAATGGATGTAACTTACATAAACATTATTTTAAGAAATACAGGAAACGAATATACAGAATAGCCTATCAAGTTTTCTGTGCATAAGAATCTATTTTAATCTTACCTGTCCTCGATTCACTCAGAAGTTACTGTAATAACATTATAGCATTATGTCCATCTAGAGAAACTACACTTTCCAGTGGTGAAATAATAATTAATTATACAAATCGGTTAATTTAGCTTCCGATATTACTTCATACAAACACAGAAACGTTCTCCGTAAGCTATGTTTCATAGCTTTCGATTGTTGTTCAAGGCCCCTTATAGACGAAGTCATTTGTTTTTTATTTCATTACACCGCCTTAGATGGCAGTTATTTTAATTTTAAAACTCATTTATCGCATTAAATATCAGTCCTATCAAAATTTTTCAAGGAATAAAACTTAGCGGAAATGATTTTTAAAGAAACTTTTGTTATGTAATATTTTTCATGAAAATTAATAAGCGAGATATTTCGATTTATTTAATTCAAGCCCCCTTATAAGCCCCTTTTAAATAAAATATTTTGAATGCCATATAGCCTAAATTCTAAGTTACAACAAACTTAATTTATATTCCAATTTTCATATAAATCGATTCAGCCATTATCGCGTGAAAAGGTAACAAACATCCAGACAGACAGACAGACAGACATACAAACAAAAATGTCAAAAAAGCGATTTCCGGTTTCAGGGCGGTTAATTATATACGTTAGGACCAATTATTTTTGGAAAATCAAAAATTACCAGAAAAATTTTGGCTACAGATTTATTATTGGTATAGATTTGCATGTAATAACAATTAAGAAACATGTTAAAGGAATTGTCATTGCACCAAATGAGTGCTCTCTGGACCAAAATGATCGCATTTTAATTATTTAAATACAATTTAAATTAAGTAACATATTAAACGATTTATCCTTCTATCAAACACGAATGTTCCCTGGACCAGATGTCATATTTTAATTGTGTAATTACTTTATATTTATTTCTAACAGGTGCAGCGGAGCGCACGGGTACGGCTAGTAATATAATATAATATAATATAATTTAATATAATATAATATAATATAACATAACATAACATAACATAACATAACATAACATAATATAATATAATATAATATAATATAATATAATATAATATGTAATATTATATAATATAATCGAAGTTATTTGAAGGGTTCAGAACCATAGTGGGTCAAACGCCATTTACTGAATACGTAGAAAAGAAGGGTTAAAATTAAGTTATTACCATATTTAAATGGAAACATATAGCAAGTAAAATAAATTATAGTCATTAAATCTAAATGATGTCAATGTTCATTAAACTATGGTTGCATGTAATAACAATTAAGAAACATGTTAAAGGAAATGTCATTGCACCAAATGAGTGCTCTCTGGACCGAAATGATCGCATTTTAATTATTTAAACACAATTTAAATTAAGTAACATATTAAACGATTTATCCTTCTATCAAACACGAATGTTCCCTGGACCAGATGTCATATTTTAATTGTGTAATTACTTTATATTTATTTCTAACAAGTGCAGCGGAGCGCACGGGTACAGCTAGTATTAACAATACAATTATTACAAATTTATGAATGAATATAAATAGTTATGTTCATAATTAGGCATACTACGTAGGTTTTTTTTAAGTTTATTACTCCTTCCACTATCAACTTCAGAGATAACTGGCTACTTTCTGGCGCCTTGTTGGTGTATAGGGGAGAGTCAGGTAGTATCGGACAGTGCGTTTCATCTACCACCATATGGTCGTACCTGAATGACATGGTTGCGTTTCTCTATGCGACATCACAGAAATGTAACCATGTCAATCAGGTACTATCATCGTGTGGTAGATGAAAGGAACTCACTGTCCGATATTACCCGACTCTCCCCTATATAGTTGGCAAACTGATACGGAACAAATTCAAACTTTCAGTTTATTACAAAGTATTAGAAAAAGAAATACAATAATTGGAGATAAGATTAGGCAGAATTACGGAAATAGATGATGAGGAAAGTTCTGCTAGGACTAAAGAAGAAATAGAAGAAGGTATTGCGAAAGAACGTCTTAGTTTGAATTCTTGTATCTCATGGAAAACCCCTGGAAGTGTCGTCCGGCAGACCACTTGCATGAGTACAGATATCTTCGCTGCTTCCTTGTGTGTCGATACGGGTTCATTCACAATGCTGGTGATACCGTGGTCACGGTAGAATTTCGATAAGCGCCAAACCAAACTCGTTATGAGCACGCAGCTTTAGGAATCCTATCACGGAATATACAGGGACATCATTTTACTTTTACTTCAATTTTTATTGTACCTGAGTTTTTTAATGTACCGTACTTCACTCCCACCCCCTTCTACTATGAAATTTCAACTGTCCTCCAAACATAGTGAAGGCCGCATATAGTAAACAGCACTGAGTTAGTGAGTATAGTACGTTCCAAAAATATGTTCGCGTTTTCCAGTGACGAAAGAGCTTTCAATATTGAATCATATTTTCGCACAGATACTGTCCGTTTACCTACGTCGCATCCCGATTTCCCTCACCTGCTTCTGCACGCCCCTCTGTAAAAGCTGGGCTGTCTTAGCTCTTTTCTGTAAACATTAATTTCTGTTAGGAATTGGACGTTTACGTAATATTATACAACTGTTTAAAATAACTTAAAAGGGCCTCGTTAAGTAATTAAGTGTCACGTGATTTCCCCCCTTTCTACGATCCTGCGGCATAACCACTAGGACGGACAGTAGATAGCATGTCTGAGTAATTTTATCTGTGCGGGTCGGGCAGAAGTGAAGATTGAATTTACAGTACGTAAGGTACTCTTTTATAGATTAGGTACAGAATTATTTCAACATGAATTACTAGTACGAAGGACGAAACTGGCAATTGGAATTAGATGCGAAAGTCTATAGTGCGATAATATGCACATTAGAACTGAAGCCTGTATCGAAATGATTGGCCACCATTTTCAAAAATGTATTTAAATATTCATATTATGATTATTTTTCAATTTAACTTCATTCTCTATATTATACGCTAATGTGCTGTAGACAGTATAATATACACTGCATAATGAATACGTTCCCATGGATAACTCATTTCGTGAGTAAAAACACTCATTGTTAATACTGTACTATATTTTGATTAAACAAAAACCTAATGAAAATTATCGAACTCAAAAGGGCAATATTTCCTAGTTTACGTAAATGGATGAACTACTTTTCTTCCCTCCTATACCTAGTAGAGTGATTTGTTTGTGTTTTATGCCAGTATCATCGAACTCCAGTCGTGGAAGGGGGTAGCAAACTGTGTTTCCGGTTCTCTAAAGGTATAGCCAGGTTAATACAGTGAAACCTGTTCAAATCTGAACCTGAATAATCCGGAATCCTGTCTACTTCGGAACAATTTATTGGTCCCGGCGAAATTTGTATGTATTATGTGTAATTTTTCCTGAATAAAACGGAAACTGTCCAACGCGGAAACGGAAACTGTCTGCTACTGTTCAAAACGGAAACAATATTTTGGACACACTATATTTTGTAACTATATTTTGAAACAGCATGCAATTTCAAGGAATATACGAAATATGTAGGTCACTAAGATAAAAAGTTTTCTTTGCAAAATTCTAGAGGGTACGAGGGTGTGTTGGCCTGTCGTCATAAATTTTATTACCCTGTTGACTAGGCAGACGAGTCCCTTCAAAGATTTTCAATGCTTCACACCCGTATACTGTCGTAGCTAAACAGAGCGCAAGTGTAGTGATTTCCGGGTAAAAAAAAAAAAGTTGCATAAAATGTGGCATTGACATTAAGTGATGAAGTAAAAGTTATCGAGATAAAGGAAAATTAGAAACGAAGTCTGTGTGAAGTAATATTGAAGTACAGTTGTGGAGAACTCAGGTGTGACACTTTAAAAAATAAAGATCATAATGAGTGAGTGGCGTGCGGCCAATATTGGTGACACAAAAGGAGCCAGAAAGCAACTGTTTATGTGGAAATAAATGAACTGTTGTGGGAGTGGGTTCTTCATGACCTTTCAGAGAACAAGCCAATTTCTGGATCTATTCTGCAAAGCAAGCTATTGAACTGGGAAGTAAATTAAATAAACCAGAATTCAAGGCTTCTAATGGATGGCTCCTGGCCCAATTAATTAATAATGTGCAGTGATGTACAAATCAGTATTAGAATATAGTGTTAGATATTAAATAGAATGAGATTAGTAAACTTTAGTAATGTTTAATGACTAATGAGTGAGTTACGATAATAATTATACAGAAAATGAGATTTTAATCAAGATGATTCACCAACATAATAAGCGACAGATACCTGATTTAATGTGATGAGTGTTAAATGGAATGTTTTGTACTTCTTGCAGTTTGCGGCATGCCATTTTGTTTTTCATGTATATGAATGACAAAATATTCCATTTTAAAGTCACATCTGAATAATACGGAAACCTGTCCACAACGGAAAAAAATTAGGACCATGTCACTTCCGTCTTGAACAGGTTTCACTGTATTAAAAATATTAGTAAAAATAAAATGATGTCCCTGTATAATTGCAGAGTTTCGCAAAGGCTACCTCCACTACATAGTTGTCCTAGCCTAGACCTTGGGTATTTTATGCGATAATACTGCAGGTAGTCGGGTAATCATATCTGAGTGAATATTTTAAAACAAAAGAAGTTCGCCACTACATTCTTTCAAAATAACTTGCAGCGATTATCTCTTTTCAGCAAATTACAAGAAGCTCCAAAGAAAGTGTCTTCGTGGCGGTGTTGTCAGTCATAGCGTGGCATTCATTTCCGAGGTTCGGGTGACCAGAAGTCGTTTATCACTATTTCAGTCATATGTCTTGAGATATGAATGAAGAAATATGGCCGTAATTTTCTACACACAGTAAATATACGATATGAATTTTTATCTGCACAGAGATAGAACTTTTTTTACATTCTGGCTCTCCTTGAACACTGGAAATTCTACGTGTTCCGTAATAGCAAACCCCTTGAATGGAAAGCAGTGCAAACTGAAACACTAGTAGTTGAGCTTGCCAAAGTTCAGCTAGCTTAGGGCCGTATTCATAAATGAGACTTTGGATTAAGACTTCCCAAAGTGGAATTTCGTAGTAAAGTTTAACTATGTTAAAAGCCCTATTCATAGACAATACTTCTGAGACTTCAGCTTTGACTTTGGTAAGTCGAGATTTGAAGATCTTGTTCTAATGTTGGCAATCAAAATCACTGCCTTCTAAACTATTTAAATTAATAGATAGTTGAAATAGAGTAGGCATTGCCACAAACAAAGCCATCTTTTGAGTCATAAATCAATTAAACAATTGAACATCGGTACATGTTAAGCGATTGTTATCCGTTCTTGCTGCTTTACATAAGATTAATTATTATTCGTGGCCTTAGTGTGAAACTAACGTAAGTATAAAAATTGACATTTTTAGTTCTTTACACCAATCGATAATAATTTGTTCTTCTACTTGGCCACAAAAAATCGTAACTCAGTTCGAACAGTCTTGTATATAACACAATTCGTAACTACAAAACATGCTGGTAGAGTTCATATGAAATAGTATTGCATCGATTGTAGTTGCATTAGTTTCACATTAAGCCCTCAAATTATTTCACTGTAAAATAATTTTATTCTGAAGATATTGAAGATAAGAAGATGCCACCAATGAAAGAGACATGTTATCCTGCTGACAGTTGGCAGAGTTATTCCCTGCTTGTCTGCAGAAACTACTTAAAAATTATTTGAAATCAATATGCAGAAAACATTATTATAACGACAACAGGATTATAAATTAACTGCATATCCATCTGTATAACCTATCCTCTATAGAATTAAATAGTCAAAATCAATATTAAGCTATCATTCCTTACCGGTACCTGTAGCGTAAAATCGCGATGAAATAAATTGTATTATTCATTGGTGGAACAAATAATCCTTTTTGATTATTCATCAGTGAAAGTTGAAACATGACGAAGATATTTAATACTGTCTGTTTATCAAGTCTGTAGGGGAGAGTGTTGTACCTTTAAACACTTTTCATACTTTATTTCTTTTTAACTTTGGGAGATGAAATTTTTAAAATGAAAAAATTCTTGAAATAATTACTGAAGTTTCCTTTACAACTTCCTGTATGTATTTTCCTGTTTTACAGATCTATTAAGGATGGAAAAAATAAAATGAAGGGATATGTAATGTGTTCAAAGGTACAACAGGATCATGTACCTTGGAACATACCCTCTTGTAAGTTGGAACACATGGAATATAGCTGTAAAAAATGACAATCATATTTGAAATGTATTTGTAATCATAAACCAGAGCAGGCTTCTCTGATTTAGATTTTACTTCCTGGAGAAGCAATAACTGATTCAACAACTTTCTTCAAGGCATCCGAATCAATTGGGGACCTCTTTAATTTCAGACTTACTTCGTGACATGACCTTAAAATAAAAGAAAAACAAAAACCGATAGTATCGTGTAATTTGGAACATGTTCCATGGTACAAGATGTTTTGTGTTCAAAGGTACAAGAGGGTGCACGTTTAAACAAATATGGCTCCGAAAAATAAGAGAGTCAAATAAATCATGGAAATTAAAATATGTTATTACTCATCAGATGATAGGGAACACACCGTACTTGAAAGATATTAACAAATGCAATCTGGGTTTGTGTTAGAAAACATACATCAATGAACGAAATGTTTACTTTTGGTACTAAAAAAACTTCTTTTGTCCACGGAACTCACACTTTGCAATAAATCAAACCGAAACTACGACCAGAGCTACTTAGCGGCTTTCTCTACAATCTACTTCATTTTGAGTCCTCTAGGTAGCAGCAAAAATTAAGAAACAAAAAATGTTCAAAGATACACTATGCTAAAGGTACAACAGTCTCCCCTACCTTGATTTGAATTTATATTCTATAATAATACGCTAAGGAACATGAGCGGCTTCAATAATCTCCTAGATGTCCTCAATATTCTCGGCAAATTCAACAATTACCCAAGTATCAGTCATTTTCCTTATGTCTACGAATGAAAGTCAAAGTCAAAGTCTAGATTTTCAGCGACTTCGAAGTAAAGTCGCCATTGAAGTTTACTTTCGTCAAAGTGTCGACTGTGAATAGGAAAATGATGACTTTGTACTTTCCAAAGTCAACTTTGGTCCAAAGTCTCGTCTATGAATACGACACTTAAAGCCTTAACTCTTCTCAAGTAAAACTTCTGTACTGCGTGGTATGGATTAGAGACGGAGGATGAGATAAACCTGCGTGGAATTAAGGTCGCTGATACGGGTTCATTGAGCTACCTTCAAATTTGTACGTGAGTGAGAAATGGCAGACAAATTTTGCCGGGAGCCCTAGGGACGGAGTTCTTTTACGTGCCTTAAATCTACGACACGACACTCACAGCTTCACTTCCCTCCCTGAGACATGCTAAGGATTTATCACTCTTTAAAATCCATCCTTCGGACGGGTTTGAAGCCGGGTCCAACGGGCTGGTAACCGCTGTATATCTTTATTAGGTTCATTTTTAATCGCTTTAACTGCGAGGTCATATTGTGATTATTTGTAAGAAATCTCTTTTCACATATAGTTGCCATTCCGAAAAAATCTTTTACGTAACACTGATGCTAAGAAACGAGTCTTTAATTGCGAGAAGCGTTTATGCTGTTCGTGATTGTTATTGTGAGCATGGTTGGGATTGTAAGGATGTTTTGGTTTTGAAATAAAACTTTGATATTTCTTTTCATTTTTGTCTTCATTCTCTTGTCTTAGCAAGGCGGAACTTCTCGTTAACTACACTCAGGGACAAAAAAAACCGGACACTTCTATATTTGCTTGTATTTTGTTGCCAATTATTTCAAAATGAAACAAAACCCATTTAAACAAAATAATGTTTCATTTAGCACCTTATACGACAACATTTGAAAAAAAAAATCTCTGATGAAAAAATTTACAAAAAATTACAAAGGGCGTATAACTATGGCATCGTTTGGTCTAACTGTTTTTTTCATTTTATGGTGCCTTAAACATTAAAAACTCTTTTTAGTAACGGGTATTACTCCCTCTGGCTTGAATAACTGCATCTTGGCATGCTCTCAATTTGGTCAGCAATATCTTCTTGAGGAATAAGTTCCCGTTCTTCGCCAAGTGCTCGCCTCAACTCTTGTAACGATTCTGGTCTCGGTCGTCCATTCTTAACACGCCGTCCCAGCATGTCCCACACGTGTTCAATTGGGTTCATGTCTGGACTCCTTGCTGGCCATGGAAGAACATGGATTCCCACTTCTTGGAGATAATCTCCGACCGCATGGGCAATATGCGGCCGTGCATTATCATGCATTAAAACAAAATTATCGCCTACAAATTGGCCAAATGGCACAACATGATCAGCCAAACATTCATTTATATACCTATCAGCTGTTAGTCTTCCATTTTCAACAAAAACCAACTCTGTACGAGCATCCGTACACACTCCTGCCCAAACCATCACTCCACCATCTCCATACGGCACATTTTCGGAAATGCAACACTGTGAAAATCGTTCTCCCCTCCTTCTCCAAACTCTTTCACGTCCATCAGGTGAGCACAGATTGAAACGGGACTCATCGGTGAACAGAACACAGCTCCACTGTCCATTTCTCCAATCCCTGTGATCATTTGCAAAACGCAGTCGTTCAATTCGATGCATCCTGAGAAGTCTGGGACCAGTTGCAGGTCTACTTGATATCAGTCCACTTGCTTTCAACCTCCTTCTAACTGTTTTGGCCGAAATTGGGCGTCCATGCATGTTAACAAATTGCTGGGCTACACTAGTAGCTAGCAGGTTGCGCTCCCTAAGAACTCTCAACACCATATACCTGTCTTCATTTGGATTTGTAGCTCTTGGACGACCCGAACCTGGTCTTCTGGTATATTCTAGGGTCTCTCTATACCGTTTTATGGTATCATGGGTTGTGCTTCTAGCCATATTCATAACATTGGCAATGTAACATACACTGCGTCCATCATCGTAAAGGGCTACAGCTCGAGCCACATCTGCAGGTCGCATCTTGTTTTAAGACAAATGTTACAACCCCACTTAAACTCAGAAAATGTAAAAATAAAGAAATAACGAATGATAACGATAATGAAGCGCAAAATGGTTGAGACAAAATTGTTATAGCTGAGACTCCGAAAGCAAAATTGGAATATTTGGTTGTAATGGCTTGTTTATAAAACAAAAAACAATCAACAATGTATACACGTCTCCATAACAACAGATGGCTACCATAATATTGTATGAGAAGATAATGTTTTGCAAATACCAGCAAATATTAAAGTGTCCGGTTTTTTTTGTCCCTGAGTGTACTTCATAATCGCTTCCACATTCCATGAGGCCTAGTTTGCAGACAACAATGCAATTGATAGTCGAAACGATTCACACATCAATATGGCGCCAATGAGTTGTTTGAAATTGTAATGAATATTAATGCCATTACATAGAATTCACTTGATTTACAAATTTTAATAGTTACTTACTTACTGGCTTTTAAGGAACTCGGGGGTTCATTGCCGCCCTCACATAAGCCCGCCATTGGTCCGTATCCTGAGCAAGATTAATCCATTCTCTATCATCATATCCCACCTTCCTCAAATCCATCTGTGGTCGTGCCAGAGAATCAGTCCCATTCCGAGGCTTATTTGAAGGATTCGTAACAAGCTGTTTTTTACGGTGATGGGTTGTTAGCCCTTCGCCCAACCCCCAAGCTGGAGGACCACCCCTCATCGGCTGTCCGCGACTGCTTATTCAATATATTCACAGCTACCCTCCATATCTGGAGGCCGTCTCCTCGATTTACAAATTTTAATACCACAGTCAAGTACTCGTATTTTAGAATTGTACTATGTTAATTGAATGAAGTATTTCTGTCTTTATACTCCCCGCATTTAAATTTAACAAGGCGGAGCCTTCTCGTTAACTACTTCATAATCTGATGAAAGAGTGATATATATATATATATATATATATATATATATATATATATATATATATACTTCATAATCGCTTCCTCATTCCATGAGGCCTAGTCTGCAGACAACAATGCAATTGATAGTCGAAACGATTCACACATCAATATGACGCCAATGAGTTATTTGAAATAATTGTAATGAATAATAATGTCATTACAGAGAATTGGAATCATTTGGAAATTAATACCTTGGTTAAGTCCTTTAGAATTAGACTACGTTAAACCAACTATTTTTGTCTTCATACTCCCCGCATTTAAATTTAACAAGGCGCAGCCTTCTCGTTAACTTCATAATCGCTTCCTCATTCCATGCGGCCTAGTCTGCAGACAACAATGCAATTGATAGTCGAAACGATTCACACATCAATATGACGCCAATGAGTTGTTTGAAATTGTAATGAATATGTAATTACAGAGAGTTTGATTCATTATAAATTAATACTACAGATAAGTACTTCATAATAATTCGACTATATTAAATTAACCGTTTCTGTCTTTATACTCCCCACATGTATTAATCACACCTATTTTTGTATAAATAATGATTTTTATTAAATTAAAATTAAGTTTAACATTTTGTCAAGCTTTCACATGTTAAGAAACGTTCCACGTGAATCTTTTCCAAGGCCATCTGATACCGAAATCATAGATCTACAGCAACTGTTTTTAACACGGCCCCTTGTATAAAACATAAATCACTGAAATAAAGATGCATCAAGTACGTTATCAACGTTAATTAATACATCAACGTTATTGTTGGAACTGGCTATATAAAGACACCACATCCCGGATGGGTGAGTGGTTTCTGTCAGGAAATCCTGCGATGCACATAACCTCTTAAAATATAAAAACAAATGAGGATGGATCCGCTATCATAATAAGCATTGGTTGCGCATTTCATTTGATTAATGTTGTATAGAAGCAAAACCTGGGTCATGAATAAACAAATGAATTCTTTTAACTAGCAAATGCTTTAAGGATGGCAGTACGTATCTCACATAAGAGGCAATGTTGTCAATTTTGTTACAATTTTTCTCGAGTGTTTCATGTTAACAGTTTTTTTTATGCTCGACCATGCCGAAATGTAGTAATTATACACCTGGTAGCAGCCCTTTAACGGACCTCATTAACGTACACCTATTCATTAAAGTTCAGTTTTTCCACCAATCAGAAAGCAATATGAAAGCGCAAGTATCGATTATTCTCGGATATGCAATCGAAAGACAACTAGCGAAACGTCACGGAGGCTGGAAATCCAATACTGTCGCAGAAGGTTATGTTCTGTTACTATAATAATTAGCGTTAATTGTAAATAATATTCAAATAAATTAAATTTGTCATCTCGTTTTTCAATGTCTAAATCAATTTCCAGGTTATATCAAGATTATTTTACTCTCTAGATTATATCAAGGTCAATGACATTTGTTCCTCGGAAAAATCAATACTTTTGCGTCTGCGCACATCTCACAATTTACGAGGTATTGCATAACGTCACTTCCGCTCCCCAATCAGATAAGAATAATATGAATACTTATGAATAATTTCAAGTTAGAAACGTGGTCGAGCATAAAAAGTCGTATGAAACTTGCCTATAATGGTGATTAAGACGCTGGTATGAAAATTATGAAACTCGCTTGCGCTCGTTTCATAAACATACTCGCGTCTTAATTACTACCATTATAGGCTCGTTGCATAATGTACTATTATTCTACCGTCTTGGATTTGAACCCGGGTCCGTAGCGTTGGAGGCAGATGCTCCAAGCTGATCTTTAATTAAGTTCTTTTCACGCTTGGAGTTACAAGACACTGATCGTCCTGGTATTTAGGCCCTTGACGTCAGTTTCTTGGCTCTTTTCTTTCGATTTTCCAGATGAGTTGGTAGATAATTTCCGGTTTTGCCACTTGTGCCGCTTTGCGAGCTTCCTTTTTTATTTATCTTCTTTGTCATCTCCCGTCTCCTACCTATTGGGCCGTCTTAAAATAACCCAAAATATTTTAACAGGCTGTGCTCTCGACTGTCTTTGACCGCCTTCAATATGCAAGTTATTTTCCCTCCTCGGGGTTTCTGGCCTAGCAGACAGACTGGAGCTTGTCCCTCCTAATTGTCATCCGTGTGTGATTTGTTCCTTGGAGCTACCGCAGACGGCCCGGAGCTAATTCTGGCTCCTTACAATGGGAGTCGTGCCCGCGTTGCCGCCTTCTGTCTTCATCATGGGACAATGACTGTTCAGTTCCGAGTTCTGCGTCTCCGTGACTGAAATTGGCGATGATTTGCTTCAAACAGGTCGTCATGGCAACCGACCAAATAAACCAATCCCAAGAAGTCTACATGCGTATCTCTCTCTCTCTCTCTCTCTCTCTCTCTCTCTCTCTCTCCTCTCCTCTCCTCTCCTCTCCTCTCCTCTCCTCTCCTCTCCTCTCCTCTCCTCTCCTCTCCTCTCCTCTCCTCTCCTCTCCTCTCCTCTCTCATGGTCTTTCTTATTATTGACTGTGACATAATGTAACATACAAGCACTATGTCATTAAGTAGAGATGACAGTTTTTGCCAACTTAAAATTAACAATTTTTGCACTTTAGAAATCATATTTAGCATTTTATAGCACATATATTATTTTAATGTACCGAAGTACATATGATATTTCCATGTAGATATTCTGCGTCATCATACGATGAAAGAGTAATGGAACGGAGAAAAATTCTCTCCGGCGCCGGTATTTGAACCCGGGTTTTCAGCTCTACGTGCTGATGCTTTATCCACTCCACACCGGATACCCACCCCGGCGTCGGACAGAATCGTGTTTATTCAACTCTTGGGTTCCCTCTAGTGGCCGCCCTCTGCACTACGTCATAGATGTCTATGAACGTAGCACTGAAGTCCACACATGTGGTGAGGTGCTTAGTGGATAAAGCATCAGCACGTAGAGCTGAAAACCCGGGTTCAAATCCCGGCGCCGGAGAGAATTTTTCTCCGTTCCATTACTCTTTCATCGTATGACGTAGAATATCTGCATGGAAATATCATATGTACTTCGATACGTTAAAATAATAAATAAATGTATATGATATGCGTAAATGACTCCGTGATTTAAGACGGCGCTTATTCCGTCGGATCCCGGCGAACTAGTCACTCATAACGAGTGCACCTCAGCACATGTGTGGACTTCAGTCCTACGTTCATAGACATTTATGACGTAGTGCAGAGGGCGGCCACTAGAGGGAACCCAAGAGTTGGAACTTAAACTGAGACGATTCTGTCCGACGCACAGTGTGTAATTTCAAGCAGCTAGCCGGCCAAAAATTAATTTTCACACCCCATCTTTAATGCTAAATTCTTATATAGACGTATTTATAACACTCCAAAGTATACTATACAAGTGTAGACAGATGCTTACATCTGGTAGGGGACCCTCACAACAGAGCGAAAGTTGCATGTCTGCGATAAGATCATTTACGCTGCAGAGGCGGGCGCGAAGTATGTGTTTGGATGGTGCAAAGTGGTGAAGTTAGTACAGTATTTTTTCTAATACAGAGTGTGGATATATTATAAGATGGCATGTACTTACATATAAGCTGATTTTCGTGACAAAAATTATTATCTTATTGTCTAGAATAAGTGTCTGGATAAACATGTGCAAAGAGTTTGAGTTTTACCTTATTATATATTTCGAGTTGACTTTTAAAAGATGTAGCCCTCTATCACCTCGATAAAATTTTGTAGAGATATTCATTATACTTTTCTGAATACGGCGTCGTGATTTTTTTCTGCAAACAGGTGCAGACAGAATAGCTATTAATTATTTTCAGACACCATGCGCTCCGTAATCCGGAGAGCTGTTTTCCAGATGTGGAACAAGAGCGAGAGAAAAGTGAAATTCTCAAATATAATTGAACATTTTGGTCTCAAAGATTACTCTGAAGACATTTTACAGTCAATAAAAAAATGAATTAAATTTCTATGCTCGAAAATTCGATTACGGTGGGAAAAATACAGCAGAAATGAGAAAAAAGTCTTAAAATATAATGCACTATGTTTCAACCAAGATGCAAAGTCTGAAAATAAAATATATAATACGTTGCCATCTACTACAAAACAATTCCAATTTGATTCTACCAGTACAAGCATTCGAGGACGTCCACGTAAACTTTTCGGAGATTGAGCGAAAGATCAAAACGGAAAAAAAAAATTAGTCCACATTTTAAAGAAAGATTGCCAGAAGAAAAGCTTTCTGTTGCCCATATGAATTTCAGAACTTCTAGGAAAAGAGATGCGGCCAATATTGTAGGAGAGCTTTCACTTGCATTACTTCAACGTGCGACAAAATGGGGAAAAAAAATCGTAAAAATTGATTTTGCAGGAACGACCAACAATTGTCACCTAATAAGGATCTCGCTTTGCTTACTAATCTACAGTTGACCTCAAATCAATATGAAGAATTAAGGGAAATACAAAATCTTGTAACAGTTCATTTAGATCCATCGTTTTACTTATTGCGAAACATTGAAGATAAGTTAGGTTCAGGCACGTTGACATGACATGTGACATGATAAAACAAAGAGTCGCAATAAAAACGATGCAAATACCGCAAGAATATTTTTCAGGGAGGTTTCCACTTTCGCATATATTACGGGAATAGATGGAAATCTAATAGGCCTAAGTCGTTTACACATAATATATCAGAAACCTTTTTCTTGTGGTTTTCGCAATACTGATGAACGGGCACTTGATATGTATGCAAGGGAGACAAGGAAATTATATTTATGCTTGAACAAATAGTATTATATGCCTACAATCCTTCACAAACTCTTGGCTCATGGACAGAAGGTCACAGGACACTATTATACTTACTGGCAAACTATCTGAGGAAGCCCAGGAAACGAGGAACAAATACTGTATTAGACTTTTCAGAGAAGTCTTCGCAAGAAAAACATCAGGAAAGACACAAATACCGATCTTTTACTGAGGCTACTTATTTCGTTGGACCCTTACATCACCAGCTTAAAGAAATTAAGAAGAGGAAATCGCGGTCGATTTCAATAGTAGTGCTGCAGTTCTCTCCGAGCCTCCATTAGTCGGCGCTGTCGAAGGAGAGACTAGCAGCGAGGATACAGATTCTGATGGGGATGCATCTGACGTCCGAACGAGTAAGATATGCAGCAATATTCCTTCGCCTTACGCTTTCAATATTAAATGCATTTCCACATTATGAACATTAATTTATTTTTTTCACTGGAATCGAATTTTTTTTTACAATATTACTATTTTTATTTTCAGTAAAAATAGTTGCTATTTTTATTTTCATTATTAAAAACTTATCCACTTCAATAATTGAAGGTACATACTAAATTTTATGAAAATTGAGCGATTAGTTTTCGAGAAATGATTTTTGGCCGGCTAGACTCGTTAAATTACACACTGTGCGACGCCGGGGTGGGTATCCGGTGTGGCTTATTGGATAAAGCATCAGCACGTAGAGCTGAAAACCCGGGTTCAAATCCCGGAGCCGGAGAGAATTTTTCTCCGTTCCATTACTCTTTCATCGTACTTTATAGCACATTTAATGTTGCGGTTCAACATCTACTTGGGGAATTTAGTAAAGAACTGTTTTCAGAACATGGAAGGAGTGATAGTAGGAGGAAGAAGAATAAAGTGCATAAGATTTACTGATGATATGGCGTTGTTAGCAGGAGAGGAGATAATACTAAGGGATATGCTAGTGGAGCTAAATGACAGCTGTGAGCAGTATGGGATGAAGATAAATGCAAGTAAGACGAAGACCTTGGTCATAGGAAGAAGAATAAAGAAGATAAACTTGCGAATTCTAAATGAGACAGTAGAGCAAGTGGACAGCTTCAAATACTTGGGGTGTACTATAAGCAGTAACATGAGCTGCTGCCAGGAAGTCAAAAGGAGGATAGCAATGACAAAGGAAGCTTTTAATAGAAAATGGAGCATCTTCTGCGGACTTCTGGAAAAAGAACTAAGAGAGATACTATAGTAAAGTGCTTTGTATGGAGTGTGGCATTGTATGAGGCAGAAACATGGACATTACGACGAAGTGAAGAGAAACGAATAGAAGCATTTGAAATGTGGATATGGAGAAGACTAGAACGTGCGAAGTACAGAGACAGAATAAGAAATTAAGCTGTGTTGAAAAGAGTGGGTGATGAAAGAATAATGCTGAAACTGATCAGGAAGAGCTATTTTAAAATAAGTTACAATTCAAACCAAGGAAATAACTCGTCAGGATAAGTAAATACATGTCTCCTTAAGTAATATAACGTCTCTTTTTTTTTTAATTTACATTTTATACACAACTTTTAAATTTATTTTTAAAAATAAGCAAAGGAACATACAAAATTACAATGCAATTGTGAATATTAAATCTGTATACTGCACCATCCCTTCCCAGTCTGATGTATGACAGTGATTTTGTGATTGTCAACAAAAGATGAGAACAGATTCAGAGCAATTGAAATAAGATTACTTAGTAAAACAGCTGATAGGACACTTTTAAAACACAATAACATTTTAGAAGGTTTAATTGAAAGTATTTTGGTATAATCGAAGAACAAAATTATTTTTGTTAGACACGTTTTGAGATCAGATACTTGAACTTTCAGCTTCAGATTGCTGGGTTTCAGGACATCCCACCAAGGAGAAATATAAACCAAATTATAATCGAACGTCTCAATCAGATCCGTGGCGCAATCATTTTGCGATGTGCATCAAGAAAGGTGTCAAGGCCCATTCACAATGGAAATGAAACATAACCGTAACATAAACACAGAAGTTTGCGCCCAGGCTACCATATGGGATCATTCACAATGATTCACATAAGCATTGACATAAACATTACCGTAACTACATAAATGACGCTATAACTAAAGTTAATGATGACTTGAATTCAATATCCATATGGTCGAAAACGCACGGACTTAATTTAAATGCAAGTAAATCGCAGGCAATCTTAATAGAACATTAAAGATCGAAGTGTGACAAACAACATTTGCCACCGATAATCTATACTAATAATAAATCTGTAGCCGAAATTTTTTCTGGTAATTTTCGATTTTCCCAAAAATAATTGGTCCTAACATATATAATTAACCACCCTGAAACCGAAAATCGCTTTTTTGAAATTTTTGTTTGTATGTCTGTCTGTCTCTCTGTCTGTCTGTCTGTATGTATGTTTGTTACCTTTTCACGCGATAATGGCTGAACCGATTTCGATGAAAATTGGAATATAAATTAAGTTCGTTGTAACTTAGATTATAGGCTATATGGCATTCAAAATACATTATTTGAAAGGGGGGTTATAAGGGGGCCTGAATTAAATAAATCGAAATATCTCGCTTATTATTGATTTTTGTGAAAAATTTTACATAACAAAAGTTTCTTTAAAAATGATTTCTGATAAGTTTTATTCTCTGAAAAATTTTGATAGGACTGATATTTAATGAGATAAATGAGTTTTAAAATTAAAATAACTGCCATCTAAGGCGGCATATTGAAATAAAAAACAAATGACTTCGTCTATAAGGGGCCTTGGACACAACAATCGAAAGCTATGAAACATAGCCTACAGACAATGTTTCTGTGTTTGTATGAAGCTAAATTAACCGATTTGTATAAATAATTATTATTTCATCATTGGAAAGTGTAGTTTCTCTGGATGGACATAATGCTATAATGTTATTACAGTAACTTGTGAGTGAATCGAGGACAGGTAAGATTGAAATAGCTTCTTATGCACAGAAAACTTGATAGGTTATTCTGTATATTCATTTCCTGTATTTCTTATAATAATGTTTATGAACATATTCATTTTTATCTCAGAGAATTAACGAACAACGAGAGTGTATTGATTTAGTATGCAGTAATAGTACGTTAGCTTAGCAATGCATTATTTTATAATTAAAATTTTAACTATGCTCAATTGAATCGTGTTAAAATACATAAAATATATATGCAATAAATGCAATGCAAAAAAATTGGGTAATGAGCCAAGCAGATTATGTTGCGCTGTCGTAAAAGCTGTTCCTCCTGAGATTCAAGAGCTCCCACAACAAATTAAAAACTTTCTAATTCGAGTACATCCGTTATCAACACACTTTTTCATAATATAATATAATATAAACATAATAATAAATCTGTAGCCAAAATTTTTCTGTTAATTTTCGCTTTTCAAAAAATAATTGTTAAAAACAATGAAGGAACATGTTAAAGGAATTGTCATTGCACCAAATGAGTGGTCTCTGGATCAAAATGATCGCATTTTAATATTTTAAATACAATTAAATTAAGTAACATATTAAACGATTTATCCTTCTATCAAACACGAATGTTCCCTGGATCAAATGTCCTATTTTAATTATGTAATTACTTTATATTTATTTCTAACGGGTGCAGCGGAGCGCACGGGTACGGCTAGTTGTAAATAATACTACTATTCCATACAGCTCGACTGTGAAGAACCTTGGTATTTATATGGATTGTCACCTGGAATGGAATGAACAAGTGAATCACACTTCCAAAAAAAATTTTCTATTATTCACTCATTAAAGCGACTGAAGCTCTTTCTTCCTGATAAATTAAAATTAATCCTTGTACAAACACTCGTGATGCCGCACTTTGACTACTGCGATATTATATTAAGTAACCTAAATGCAAATTTGAGCAGCAGGCTACAACGTGTGCATAATGCGTGCGTCCGTTATATTTGCAATATTCGTAAGTACGATCAAGTTTCCCCGTCTTTCCAAACTCTGTCTTGGCTAAGGCTAAGCGATCGACGAGCCCTGCATTCTCTTGTTCTCTTATTTCAAATTCTGCGCACCGCTACCCCAATCTATTTGGCTTCTCGTTTTCAAAATTTATCCGCATATCATCAGCTAAGTACAAGGTCTCATCATAATTTATTCATTATACTCTACCACAAGACATCGTTATATTCTTTATCTTATACAGTTTCAGTTGCTAGAAATTGGAACTCGCTACCTAGTGATGTAAGGGGTTGTTGGACAATAACTTCATTTAGGTCAAAATTACATAAATTCTTACTTAACAAATTAATTGCTGATTAATATTTATTACATATTATAATGAAACTAACATCTGTCCATTCCTATTATTATCATTAATTTCTCTAAACAGATTTACAAAACCTCTAATGGTAATTACATTAATATTCTCATTATAGAAATATATTTTAGATTTATATATATATATATATATATATATATATATATATATATATATATAGGTTTTTCTCCCTGTAACATAGTTCTAGTAAACTTATATTAAATTAATTTTCATCATTTTACTAGCTATCTCAAACCTCAAATTAATTATAATTGATTGAATTAAATTAGCTCATAAATTAAGTTACTACTTTACCTGATAGGTTTATCTAAATTTAAATAAATATATAGTCTACTAGTCGTTAACTTAACTGAAGAATATTGCTGGAGAACCTTTTAAGTGAAGTGTAAATATTCGAAATTTAAATATGTATTGTATTGATTAAGGCTGGTTGAGTGGAAGAGAGGGCCTTATGGCCTTAACTCTGCCAGGGAAAATAAAACATTATTATTATTATTATTATTATCATTATTATCATTATTATTATCATTATCATTATTATTATTATTATTATTATTATTATTATTATTATTATTATTATTATTATTAAGACGTTAACATGAAAGTTCGCAAACTCTAAACTTTCATGCTTAAGCTTACGTGATTTGCAAACAGAACACAATCGTGGAGCGCTGAAGTATGCGACCAACGAGCTAGATACAATTCACAATGAAAATTAAACATAACGAAAGCGTTAACTTAAGAATATAAACGTTACGGTAAATTCAAGAAGTCATAACCATCATTCACGATGGGAACATAAACATAACCGCAAACATACTTGGTAACCATGGAAACATAACAACGACGCCATTTCCTCATATTCTATCGTATACTTCAGCGCTCCACGATTGTGTTCTGTTTGCAAATCACGTAAGCATAAGCATGAAAGTTTGGAGTTTGCAAACTTTCATGTTAACGTCTTACGGTAATGTTTATGTCAGTGCTTATGTGAATCATTGTGAATGATCCCATTTGGTAGCCTGGCCGCAAACTTCTGTGTTTATGTTACGGTTATGTTTAATTTCAGTGGCGGCTCGTGGGTATTGATTTAAGGGGGGCTGCATACAAAAATAAACCAAGCAACTTACTTTATTTAAAGATTAGTTCCATGCGCCTTATCTTGTAACTTGTGTTTAAATGAGACAGGCTCATGTTAGTAGATTTACTGGCATTTGAAAGAATCCTGCAGGACAAAATTCCGGCATACCGGCGACGCTGATATAACCCCTGCAGTTGCGAGTGTCGTTAAATAAACCATAATTTAATTTTTTTATATGCAGATTTGAACCTTAGAAATATCTAACTGGCGATGTTGTAGTTGGTTGTATAATATATAAGTATACATGATACATCAATAAATGAAAAAAAAAGTAACTGAGCCAGAAATTGAATTGAATTCAGGATATTCAAGAGCACGCACCAGGGCGCTTGTGATGTTAGATGTTTCAGATTCCATTATGGTTTGAAAACATTCTAGCAATGGCTCCTTCTTCTCATGAAGAACATTTACTGTTCTTATTTTAAATCCATCTTGTTGCCCCAGGTGATGGAATTGTCTTTGAAACACATTAATCTAATACAGACTGTGTGGAGATCGAGAGAAGAAAGCAGGGATACTGGATAAATTAGCAAAAAATATGCGAGCCTTTGTATTTTGTTTAGCGGCTCTTTCCATTATGAGATTCAACTGATGGGCACTTAATTCCACATTTCTCCTGAATTGTTAAGGTACTGAACTGAATAGGCTGTAAATATTGTACAGAATTAAACATTGTTGCACTTGTTATACTCACAACATTAAAGAAAATGTATTTAAAACTGCGCGCTACTGACAAACTGCTGCAAATTTTGCAGCGCCTGGAAACTCTGGATTCACGGAAAGGGGCAGCGGGGTGGAGGGGTAAAACTAACGCGCAAAGCATCCGAGACGAGACTGGCAGCCCAGGGAAGGAAGTGGCTTCACCCTATAGTCCTTGTCTCTGGTTTCGCTCTGGCAGCACCAGGGGAGGAAGTGACTTCACTAACGATTGCGTGCATGTCATTGAAAGCGAATTTTTTTTTTTTAATTCGAGCGGGTAAATAGAGACAGTATAATAAATGTTTTTCACTACATAAAACGAGACAAGAGCCACAAATATCTGGGGGTGCTGCAGCTCCGCAGCCCCTCTTCGAAAGCCGCCCCTGTTTAATTTTCATTCTGAATGGGCCTTGAGCCTTTACTCTCGAACGAAAACTGCGCCTTCTCTATTGACCTCAGTGTCCATGCAACTGGCGCCACAGTCGTTTCGTAAACTGCGGCTGCCTTCATTTGTTGTTGATATTCAACATAATAAAACAGAAGACGATCTATGACCAACTATTCATTTAATATGGAATTGTAGAGGAATGTATGATTATTCTGTGTCGCAATACAAAGAAATTGCGACAGATAAGCTGTCTGTTGTTTGATTTTGTGCACTTAAGTGCCCGCGGTTAAACTCCGTAAACTGTACGATAAAAGGTTATTGGATTATCAACATTACCACATTGTAACCCTATTTACTATTTGCATTTATTTGACGTACAGTCGATAAAGTCTTGAAATGGTACAAACTAGTGAGGTGTTTGCATCAGTCATGACTCATCAACTTTATCTTTGCATATTCGCAAATCGCAATAGGTTTTATTAATAAATATCCTTCTCATTATCTTCACCACTTGTAAATGAAGATAATATAAATTTATATTTCTGGGAGATTGGTATAATCAGACATAAAGCAAGCAATGCTGGATTATTCAGAAGAGATGTAGCTTGGATTTTTTATTCCTAGTGAAATATATACAGGATGATCCATAAGTAATGCCATTAATGTCAGGAGGATATTCTTTGAACTTATAATATTAATACATAAATAGACAAATCATTATTTACAGTAAAATCTTAAAGAAATTAAGATCTAATTATATATAACATAATAATAATAATAATAATAATAATAATAATAATAATAATAATAATAAAGAGGATATGAAAGTGAAAAGAAGCAATATTAGATTATAAAATTCCTCCTTAGAAAATATACCCACGACATAATAGAATCTCAGATTGATAAAAACGCATCTCACGCATGCTTAAATGGTATTACATATATATATATATATATATATATATATATATATATATATATATATTATATACAGTATATATATATATATTATATGTAACTAAACAAATATTTACACACTGAATAAAAAAAAATTACAGGAGAAAGAGTTCATCCAAAGGGCTGGACTCGGGAAGAGTACCCAAAACGCTCATTGCATTTCCGCGTTGAATTGCAATACTTAAACGTTGACGCAAATAAGTAGTGCAACGGCGATCACCAGTAATGGAGATCAAAATTTGGCCGATTTGAGATACCAAAACTTTAGCGTCATGACTCCAAGGACCGAAGTTCTCCACAGCAAAGGGGACAAAGATATAATTGTCTAAAAGATGAAATATTTCAAACAAAATAGTTGCATATAATTTTGCTCGTTTTTGCTTCCGTTTCGAGAAAATTGTTTTATATAAAATATTTCATAGCGTGTTATGGGAAAGTCATTGATTTAATTTCCAATATGCCCAGTCAATTTAAGAGAGCAGTGTATTATGATAATAAATTATTCAAAGAATTTTAGTTTTCTTTAAATGTGCAGAAATTTGATTCAAACAAATGTAACTTTTCGTTCTGAAAAGGGAATTTTAAAATGCTACATTTGTTAGGATCAAATACCAGCACAGTTAAAGAACAATGATTTCATTCATTCATAGTGTTCTGCCCAAGGGCAGGTCTTTCACTGCAAACCCAGCTTTCTCTAATCTTTCTTGTTTTCTGCCTTCCTCTTTATCTCCTCATATGATCCATATATCTTAATGTCATCTATCATCTGATATCTTCTTCTGCCCCGAATTCTTCTCCCATTCACCATTCCTTCCACTGCATCCTTCAGTAGGCAGTTTTTTCTCAGTCAGTGACCCACCCAATTTCTTTTTCTGTTCCTGATCAGTTTCAGCATCATTCTTTCTTCACCCACTCTTTCCAACACAGCTTCATTTCTTATTCTGTCTGTACACTTCACACGCTCCATTCTTCTCCATATCCACATTTCAAATGCTTCTCTTCACTTCGTCATAATGTCCATGTTTCTGCGCCATACAATGCCACACTTCATACAAAGCACCTCACTAGTCTCTTCCTTAGCCCTTTTTCCAAAGGTCCGCAGAAGATGCTCCTTTTTCTGTTAAAAGCTTCCTTTGCCATTGCTATCCTCCTTTTGACTTCCTAGCAGCAGCTCATGTTACTGCTTATAATACACCCTAAGTTTTTGAAGCTGACCACTTACTCTACCGCCTCATTTATAATTCGCAAGTTTACGTCTTTATTTTTCTTTCTATAATCATTGTCTTCGTATTATTTGTATTTATCTTCAAAGGGCTCTAATAAAACTCGTTACGAAATTTTTCATACAAAACAATTCTTTACTCGAAAAGAAAGGGAAAATGAGCAAAATTGTATTAAAATATTTTTTATGCTCGACCATGCCGAAATGTAGTAATTATACACCTGGTAGCAGCCCTTTAATGCACCTCATTAAAGTACACCTATTCATTATAGTTCAGGTGTTCAGCCAATGAGAAATCACCATTGTACCATTATAAAAGCGCAAGTATCGATTATTCTCGGATATGCAATCGAAAGACAACTAGCGAAACGTCATGGAGGCTGGAAATCCAATACTGTCGCAGAAGGTTGTGTTCTGTTACTATAATAATTAGCGTTAATTGTAAATAATCTTCAAAAAATTCAATTCGTCATCTCGTTTTCCAATTCTAAATCAATTTCCAGGTTATATCAATATTAATGTTCATGTTATTCTGTAGATTATATCAAGGTCAATGACATTCGTTCCTCGGAAAAAATCAATACTTTCGCGTCTGCGCACATCTCACAATTTAGAAGGTCAGTTCCGCTCTTCACTTAGATAACCATAATATGAATACTTATGAATAATTTCAAGTTAGAAATATGGTCGAGCATAAAAAGTCTTGCCTATAATGGAAATTAAGACACTCGTATGAAAATTATGAAACTCGCTTGTGCTCGTTTCATAATAGTACATTATGCAACGAGCCTACAATGATAGTAATTAAGATGCAAGTATCGATATTTATGAAACGAGCGCAAGCGATGCAAGTATCGATATTTATGAAACGAGCGCAAGCGAGTTTCATAATATTCATACGAGCGTCTTAATTACCATTATAGGCAAGTTTCATGCGACTTTTTATGCTCGACCACATTTCTAACTTGAAATTATTCAGATGTATACATTTTATTTATATCTGACAACATCGGAAGTGACCTTGTTCTAGGTCGTGAATTGTGAGATGTACGCAGACGCGAAAGTATTGATTTTTTCCGAGGAATAATAATGTCATAGACCTTAATGTAATCCCGTTAAACTTGATATAACCTTGATTATTGAATTCGACATTGACAAACGAGATGACAAATTGAATTTATTTGAATATTATTTACAATTAACGCTAATTATTATAGTAACAGAACATAACCTTCTGCGACAGTATTGGATTTCCAGCCTCCGTGACTTTTCGCTAATTCTCTTTCGATTTCATATCCGAGAATAATCGATACTTGCGGTTTTATAACGGTACAAAGCTGACTTGTCATTGGCTGAACACCTGTAAGCTGAGTTGTTATTGTCTGAACACCTGTACTTTAATGAGTAGGTGTATACTTTAATGACATGCATTAAAGGACTGCTACCAGGTGTATAATTACTACATTTCGGCATGGTCGAGCATAAACAAACATACTCGCGTCTTAGTTACTATCATTATAGACTCGTTGCATAATGTACTATTGTTTGAAAAATCTCAAAGAGTAACCCCCTCAAATTAACGACATTACTTACGGTTTAATCAGTATATTGCCGCAGACTTACTATTGGACAGTTAGAAAAGCGATCCAGGAAGTTGGCAGAGTTATGAACTAGACCTTCTACATGGCGGGAAGTACATAAAACTTGCAGATGTATGGCGTTATAAAACGTGCTGAAGCGTTTGATTCGTCCTTGTTTTGGGATGATCTATGCAAATATAAAGAAGTTGTGCGTCAGAGGGGAGGGTCGGACGTCATCATATTAACGGCATACGGGATCACAACAGTCATATGTTATCATAAGTTGTCGCCATTACAGTATGTCATGGGTGTGTCTATCTATGCTGCAGTCTGCCTTTTGCAACCGCACATTTTTTGAAGACGTTAAATATAAGTTTCCAGAAGTTTAATGTGAAGGTCATATAATATTGTGTCTATTTAAAACGCCTCGTCAACATTTCCATCCCATTTTATGTGCGGTTATTGATAGACTAGAAAATACTCGCGATTTCTTCATAATTACATTTTCATTATTCGAAGTGTTGAGAGGAATGATTTTTGTGATTGGGTGATTGATTGATTGATTCATATGACTATCTAGCATGTAGTGCATTTTCTGGTTCATTGTACTAACTCACATTTAAGCCTACCGTCACCCAAAATGGTGGACTGTGCTAACAAGCAAACATTCTCACGCGGGCAGATATTCTAAAATCAGGACTAAAATTCTTAATTATGGAATTTTATGTTAGTGCCTTTTATAATTGCCGCCTTCAATTTTAGATTGGAAGTACACCCAGCATATTTTTTGTGATGTTGATAGACGCAATAAATTTTGTTATCATTATTAAGTATTGTAGTATTAGTGAGCTATTCCATCTCAAATCGACCGAAATATAGAGAAAATTGACCTTGCAATTTCTAAATACAATGAAACTTTTTTTGTACGTAGAGAACTGTGATACAATGCTTTGTGCAAAGTTTGAGGCATCAGAACTTCATAGTGTTTAAATTAAAGATATTTAAATTTATCGTATTTTCATAAAATTAGCAACTTTAAACTGTTGTAGCTCCGAAACCCTTTCACCAAGTAATCAAAATCATGGTTTATTTTGATGCTGAGAAATTAAAGTTTATATTGACATATAAACAGATTTTCTTACTTTTTATGGAAATGGAGAAATTTAGATTTTTCCTCATTAAGGTGCCTTAGGCTAGGAAGAAATATTTTAAAAATATATGGTTAGATTTTGCATTGAAAGTACCAATAAACACATATTTTTTACTGATGGTATGTTGATAAGAAAGTATTGAAAATATCAAATAAAGAAAATAAATAGTACGCGCGTGAACTAACCAGCTGACTGTGAGACGGGAGCTAGCCGAGATAAGCAAGGCCAGGAGATAAACACGTGATGTGTCGTCTAGCAGTCATGGTTGTGCTAGCTTTATCACAGGTTTCCATAAACACAGGAGTAAAATGACGCCCAACACTCGCTTATCTTCAGCTCTCGGCCAGTGCGTGCGGTACTGAGCCATTCAAGTCTAGGCGTGTGAAAATAATCTATTTAATACTCTCGAAACTTATTGCCGTACCACTAAGCAAACAATGCCGAATCCCTCTTAATAATGCAAGGTTTTTTCTCAATAATTTTTTACATTTTTACAAATTAGCAAAAAGCCTAAAAGTAAGTAAAATCAGATTATCTGTCTCTCTGTGTACATTAAAAATAAGGATTACTTCTTAACATAACCTACCAAATGTCAGCTTCAAAATGAGCTCTCGTTCAATGTTCTGCAGTAAATGGTTCCAGAGTTCTGAGCGCTGAAAGAGGCTTTTTTTTATGAAATACGCTAAATTTGTCGCTCAATAGTACGAAAACCGTTTGACTTTCGATAGTATATTTTTGAAAATGCACTCCCCTCAGCACCTTGTATAAGTAGGGAAAAAATTAGAGTATATAAAATGCGAGGTTTTTTTTACTGATCGATTTTATTATAGAATAGCCCTAGTGTAAATTCATGAAAAGTCAAAGCATTAAGAAATATGTGTTTTCATTTTATTTGTTTTTTCGTTGCAACAAGTAACAAATTAACATGAATATTGGGCTAACAATTTGAATGAAATTTATGTTACTTTGTTGAATCAATAGTACTCAATATACATATTTTCCTTTCCTTGTACTACAAGAAAATTCCCCACTCCGGGGTCAGTACTAAGTTAACCAAAATTTGAACGTTAAAAAGAGAAACTGTAATGAACAAAAAGGGACAGTTAAAAGAAGATGTCACGGCATCAAATTAAAGAAAGCAGAAGTTACAAAAATTAGTAACTAAACCAAGCAATTGAAATAGAGGATATCTGTAAATCGAAAGCAGAGCAAAATGTGTTGCAACCTTTAGATCAACATTAAAATATTTCGATACGCACTGCTCATATTAAAAAACACAGATTTAACTGATTTGAGAAACTTGTCGTGAACATCAACAGCGCAGGACCTCTGACGTCACTACGTACGATAATAGACTGTTTATACATTCAATAAAATATACAAACGATAGATCAAGAGCTGCCATGTTATCGAACACGGAATTTCATAAAAAAAACGAGTCTCGTCTTTTTTACCTTTTTTACGGTCAGTTAGGACAGAATAAACACCACAACACAATTCGGGTCATCTACGAAGACACTTGGAAACGAATGACGCTTAACTCCTTGGGCTATCTGTCTCAGGCTATTATTTTGTGTCTGCCTGCATGTACACACGTAACACCGCACAGATTTCCGGAAACCAATTACACATTGCCAACTTCATTCATTCTTAGTTTTCTGCCCAAGGGCAGGTCTTCCACTGCAAACCCAAGATTCTTTAATGTTCTCTATTTTCCGCCTTCCTCTTAGTCTCCGCATACGATCCGATAATAATAATAATAATAATAATAATAATAATAATAATAATAATAATAATAATAATACTTAAAAATGGCCTCTAAGGAACCCGGAGGTTCATTGCCGCCCTCACATGTCCGCCATCGGTCCCTACCCTGAGTAAAATTAAACCAGTCCCTACCATCATATCCTATATACCTTCCTCAAATATATATTAATAGTATTCTCCCATCTACGTCTTGGCCTCCCCAAAGGTCTTTTTCCTTCCGGCCTCCCAACTAACACTCTATATGCATTTCTGGATTAGCCCATACGTGCTACATGCCCTGCCCATCTCAAACGTCTGGATTAAATGTTCCTAATTATGTCAGGTGAAGAATACAATGCGTGAAGTTCTGCATTGTGTAATTTTCTCCATTCTCTTGTAACTTTATCCCTCTTATCCCCAAATATTTTCCAAAGCATCTTATTCTCAGACAATCTTAACCTCTGTCCCTCTCTCAAAGTGAGAGTCCAAGTTTCACAACCATACAAAACAACCGGTAATATACCTGGTTTATAAATTCTAACTTTCAGCTTTTTTGAGAGCAGACTGGATGACAAAAGCATCTCAACCGAATAATAACAGGCATTTCCCATATTTAATGTGTGTTTAATTTCCTCCCGAGTATCATTTATATTTGTTACTGTTGCTCCAATATATTTGAACTTCTCCACCTCTTCAAAAGATAAATTTCCAATTTTTATAGTTCCATTTAGTCCTATATTCTGGTCACGAGAAATAATAATAATAATAATAATAATAATAATAATACTTTTAAGGATCTAGTTTGGTTTATAATATTCGTGTGTCTAAGGACGTAACGATAAAAAAATACCTAATTATTACACTAGGATAGAATGGAAGGATGGTGGATGGATGGGTGGGTGTAAGGATGGGTGTATGGGTGGGTGGTTAGAGGCATTGGTCCCTATCCTGAGCAAGATTAATCCAGTCCCTACCATCATATCCCACCTTCCTCACATCCATTTTAATATTATCTTCCCATCCACGTCTCGGCTTCTCCAAAGGTCTTTTTCCCTCTGGCCTCCCAACTAACACTCTATATGCATTTCTGGATTCGCCCATACGTGCTACATGTCCTGCGCTCATTTCAAACGTCTGGATTTAATGTTCCTAATTATGTCAGGTGAAGAATACAATGCGTGCAGTTCTGTGTTGTGTAACTTTCCCCATTCTCCTGTAATTTCATCCCTCTTAGCCCCAAATATTTTCCTAAGCACCTTATTCTCAAACACCCTTAACCTATGTTTCTCTCTCAAAGTGAGAGTCCAAGTTTCACAACCATATAGAACAACCAGTAATATAACTGTTTTATAAATTCTAACTTTCAGATTTTTCGACAGCAGACTGGATGATAAAAGCTTCTCAACCGAATAATAACAGGCATTTCCCATATTTATTCTGTGTTTAATTTCCTCCCGAGTATCATTTATATTTGTTACTGTTGCTCCCATGTATTTGAATTTTTCCACCTCTTCAAAGATAAATTTTCAATTTTTATATTTCCATTTCGTACAATATTCTCGTCACGAGACATAATCATATACTTTGTCTTTTGTGGGATTTACTTCCAAACCTATCTCTTTACTTGCTTCCAGTAAAATTCCCGTGTTTTCCCTAATCGTTTGTGGATTTTCTCCTAACATATTCACATCATCCGCATAGACAAACAGCTGATGTAACCCGTTCAATTCCAAACCCTCTCTGTTATCCTGGACTTTCCTAATGACATACTCTAGAGCAAAGTTAAAAAGTAAAGGTGATAGTGCATCTCCTTGCTTTAGCCCGCAGTGAATTGGAAACGCATCTGACAGAAACTGACCTATACGAACTCTGCTGTACGTTTCACTGAGACACATTTTAATTAATCGAACTAGTTTCTTGGGAATATGAAATTCATTAAGAATATCATATAAAACTTCTCTCTTAACCGAGTCATATGCCTTTTTGAAATCTATGAATAACTGTTGCACTGTACACTTATACTCCCATTTAAATTGTAATTGCATACATTAATTAATTTAGGCCTATACCTCGTGTAATGAAAATTAACTAATTGACTTGCAGTAATTAGTACTACAAGTGGATGTCCGGTCAAGAACCGGTCCGGCTACAAACGTTATCTCACTGTGCCCCAGACCTGTCTGGGTATCTGGAAGGTGTACTTACCATAAATATGCACATTGTTGATATACATACTTGTGATGGAACAGGATGTGTGGCAGGACAAGGGTTGGGGAAGGCAACCGCAATAATTCATGTATGTAAATACTTGTCATATCCATGCATTAAAATATATGAACCGCTATTTATCAAGTTTTGATTTTCATACACGTGTATTCGACTTGGCGGACTTCTTCCTTTGTGCTAGGAGCCATCTCTGTCTGTAATCTTCCAGATACATGAAAATGTGCATTTATATGATGCTCTGAATCTTCTGTTCGTGTGTTGTTAACCTCAAAATGTCAAATTTTTTATGTGTTATGTTAGTAATAGTTATTTTAATCCGCAGCAGACATTGTAGAGATCTGCATTGACGATCCAGCAGAGTCAGGATCCTACTAAGGCGGGTTCTTACCTGTTCGGGTATGAACCTGCCTGAAACCGTCCGAATAGGGATATCCTGAACTAGCACCAACAGATAGCGCGCGTGTACTTTGAGGGATGCGCTTTGCGTATGCATTTGTTTTCCGGTATATAAACATTGAGGATTTATGTAGTGTATTAGTACATTAAATACTCTTAAAAACAACTCAAAATGCCAAATTTTTGTTGTGTTCCTATATGTAAAAACCAGGGAAAGCCTTTTGTCTTCATTCAGGTCCCGAAATATTCTGAATATATGCTTTAAACCTTAAAAAAATTAACTAATTAAACTGCGCCTGGAAAGTGCTAGCTATTAAACAAAAATAACTACTTGAAGTAAGGAATTGCTGGCTACAGTTTCATTTTGGAAGAGGGAGAAGAAAAATTAATGAAAACATACGCAACCTCGGCAGCAAGCTATGTTAGCTTAGATTATATTCAGTACTTCTAGGAGTCTCCGAAGTTTACACCAGCATTTTACGCCTGCAGTAAACTCTCGATTAACTGAGATCTTTATTATCCAGGACGATCCATAGTGAAATTCATTTCGTGAATAATGTTTTTAATGTGCTGTAGGCTAATTATTAAAACCATGTTTTTACTTCAAATTTTCAAAATCATCCTGCATAGTATTCAAAAATGCATGTCCTTAACCTACAAAACACAGTACCGGTAATAATCGTGATACTACTGCGATCATATTATATCCTCTTATCAAACATTGCATTTTTTAACTTTCTGCAACTAGAGGAAAAAAAATACGAGGAATTCAATCTCGATAGTCCCTTCCCTATAAAAAAAACGCATTGGTGGCTGCATATCATGTTTTTAGCGTACGGTACTTACAATACTAATAATTAAAGAGGTAATATTCACCTTCGACAAAGTTCCCATTTTTTATTTTTTATTTTTTTTTTTTATTCGTGCATCTCGTTCTCGAAGTTCTCGTTTAGGTTCATGAACATTCAATTTACTCGTATCTATATTCTGCAAACTGCAGATTTTGCCATCCATCTCTTCAGGGGAATCGCTCAGTATTATAAAAGTTTACGCTGTTATTTACGGTAAATTAAATTAAATTAAATTATGAGGTAAGAAAATACTGAATTATATTAAATTATACTAGGTTATACAAAATAATTGTAAATATAATTTTGACACGCACAGAAAACCAACAAGCGGAGAACGTAATCATCTGTAGCATATGACATAATATAGCCCTGCAACATGTTGTGCCGCATGGAACGCTCCTGCCATCTAACGGTTGAGCTTCGCATAAGATATCCCTATTCTATCCGACACCAGACTTCAAACCCTACGCAAGGAGCAATAATGCGTGATTGCTAAAAATTATTTATCATTGCTGCATTATATTTCTATTAATTTTATCATCTTTCTCCCAAATGTCTTCTCGTATAGGCTACTTCTTTTACTTGAAAATTCGTTACAAAATCTGGGCAAATGCATTCTTCATATTATTAAAGACCGAGATTATACAATCAGTTTATTAAAATAAATCCAGAATTAATTAACCTTAATAGTAAACATTTTAGCAAGATAATTAAATACGAGGTGAACTGTAAGTAATGTAATTAATTTCAAGGGGTTATTCTTTGGGCTATTTCAAACAAAAACGAGCAAAATTGTATTAAACTTTTCTGTTTGAAATATGACAAAGAATAACCCCTTGAAATTAATTACATTATTTACGGTTCACCATGTATTTAATTTTAATTATCTTGCTAAAATGTTTACTATTAAGATTAATTAATTCTGGATTTATTTTAATAAACTGATTGTATAATCTTGGTCCTTAATAATATGAAGAATTATTTTTTTTCCAGATTTTGTATTGTATTTTCGAGTAAAAGAGGTAAAGAGAAGATAATTGGGAGAAATATTATTAAATGAATACAATTGAAAGACTCCCTGCAAAAACGGTGTGGCTGTACTTTTTTGTAAAATTAATGTTTTGCTTGTTTCATACGTTAAAAAATATGCCCGATCTTTTAGTGCAAGAACGGTGTGATTTCGAGCATTTGGTAGTAAGTTACAGGGGAATTGAAGCTCAGCTAACAATCGTTTCGTTGCAAAAAGAAGGCAGTTCCTGGAGTTATGTACAGGGGGTTATTCTTTGAGATATTTCAAACCAAAATGTATATTATAGTTTGGTCGTTTTTTGCTTGCTTTTGTAGTTAAAAACCGTTTATATGGAAAATATCAGAGCGTATTTTGAGAAAGCCATTGATTTAATTCCTCATATCCTCAGTCATTTTAAGAGAGCAGCGTAGTATGATAATAAACTATTTAAATAATTTTAGTTTTGTCCTTTAAATGTGCAGAATAGTAACATACGTTACAAGAGCGGTATGTTGACGTTTTCATGTTCGAGGAAAAGATTGAAAAAGCGAAACGTAGTTGAGCTTTTTTAATTTCCGAGAACATGAAAACAAACATACCGCTCGTGTATCGTACATTATTTTGTGCGAAGATCGTTTATTACATACCTCAAAGACGAATTTCTAATTAGTTGCAATGAAATCTCCATGTTGGTTTCTGTTTAATGACGGCAACTTCGGAAAACCAAAATATCTTTCTTCAACTTTGTTGCTATAAAATGTTTTCTGTGTTTACTATACTCCAGCAGGCCGTGATATACGTCTGTCTTTTTTTCCCCCAGTCTATAAATGCGAACTTAAAACAAACGGTAAGGTTATGTAATGATTTATTTTTCATTTTAATATTTTAACAATATTATTTATATAACATATTGCAGTAATAGCATCAGCATCTGGAATCTTGTTGATTTTTTCACGGCTTCCTTAATGTTACTTGTATCAGGAATGCAATAAGTTTCGTGGAGTAGTAGACTTTACTTAATTTTTGCAAATATTTAAAAACAATAATTAACATTGCAATTTAGATGAAATTGCAGTGGTAAGTTTCCAATTTATAATTATTACTATGTTAAACGTCTCTAAAAATAATATGTTAAAAGCCTAAAGCAGTAAAATGAATGTCGCGCTTAAGCGGTAAGAAGAGGGAAATTGTTATGTGTGTTACGTTGGGAATACTGACTGTGGTATTTCACACTTACCGCGTATTGGTTCTGTGCGGAAAACAAGCAAATACGCACGATCTCGCACAAAATACCTTTGGGGAGCCCAAGACGTAGATGGAAAGATAATATTAAAATGGTTTTGAGGGAGGTGGGATATGATGATGGGGACTGGATTAATCTTGCACAGGATACGGACCGATGGCGGACTTATGTGAGGGCGGCAATGAACTTCCGGGTTCTCTAAAAGCCATTTGTAAGTAAGTGAGTAATAATATAAATATTTAACTTCATCAAAGAACTCTTTTATACTACAATTACGTGCACTGAATAAAATGCTTAGCTTTTGACCTGAATACTCCCTTCGATATTCGTATTTTCCAAGTCCTCCCCCATTATTTTTATAGAATTAGGCGTGCATGCTGGAGAGTGTTAGTTCGACAAAAACCAGATTGGCGTTTGTTATTCAATTGACTAATTCTTAGAGTAGTGCACACGGCACCAGAGCTCTCGAACGGCAAGGAAGGACGGCCTCGTGGTTCTACGACCTTATTACAGCGATGCCTTCTTATCTGTGGTCATTTGTTATGTATCCACACGTTATCCTGGTCGTGCCGTGCTTCGAGGCCCCGAAGAGGTGGCAACAGGCAGGCAAACCGAAATATCGCGTCTCCAATGCATTCTATGTTATCTTTGTAGGATAGGTTGAGTACAGGTCGCTTTTGAACCGGACTGTATTCTTAGTTTAACCTAAAATTCCATATTGTTCAGTTTTCTTTTATAAAATAAATGAGGCTATCAAGTGCAAAACTCGCCTTATCCAAAAAAAAAAAAAAAAAAAAAAAAAAAAAAAAAAAAAAAAAAAAAAAAAAGAGTTACATATGGGATGTTGTACTTCTTGCAGCTCTCTTTGTACTGATATAGTCGGTTTGTGCAAATCTTGTCTAATTCCTCTTCCATAGAGCTCAGAAAACTACTATCAAATGCAAAACTGTCCATATCCATTAAGGTTTTTCCTGTTTTCTGACAAATCACTTTACCTGGATAAGGCGAGTTTTGCATTTGATAGCCTCAAATATCAAAATAGACAGGGTGTTTAAAAAATACGGGGCATAATTTCAGGTATGTATTTCCCACATGTAGACAATCAAAATAGTTCATTACAATATGTGTCCGGAAATGCTTTATTTCCGAGTTATGGCCTTCACAACATTGAAATTCACCGGAACGTTTTTCTTTCCGCAGCTCGTTGCCGTCAAAGGAGACATTAAGAGGGCACTCTGACAGTTCATTCAGAGGCGAAGGTTACATTCAGTGTTGTGTAGGCGTTAGACTGTGCGACATGTATTCAAATCAAGAGCTGGCAGAGATACACTTCATGTACGGTAAGGCGGACGGCAATGCTGCGCTGGCTCGTCGTTTGTACCAGGAGAGGTACCCACAGCGACAATGTCCAGATCGGAAGACATTTGTACGTCTCCATTACCGTCTGTGCGAGTATGGAAAATTTAACTCTCCTGGTTTGGGAAGGGGACGACCAAGATCTACAACTCCAGAAGTACAGGAGGAGATTCTGGAGGCTGTGAACATGACTCCTTCTATCAGCACACGAAGGGTAGCGTTGCAAGTCAATGTTCCTCATAGGACTGTCTCGAGACATTTGAAAGAGTATCGATTGTATCCTTATCATTTGCAACGTGTACAGGCCCTGTCACCAGCAGATTACCCTGCACGAGTTAAGTTCTGTCAGTGGTTCTTGCAGCAGTATGGTGTAAATCCGAACTTTCCTGCCTTAGTATTATTTACAGATGAAGCACAGTTCACACGAGATGGCATAACAAATTTCCACAATCAGCATGTATGGGCGTATGAAAACCCACGTGCAACTGTTCCATCTCATCACCAGGTGCGGTTCTCCCTCAACATGTGGGCCGGTATCATTGGTGATCGATTAGTTGGACCCCATGTACTTGTAAACAGACTTACGGGGCAGGCGTACACAAACTTCCTGGAAAACACCATACCTCATGTTTTAGAAGACACTCCACTGATCAATCGTCAACACATTGACTTCTTGCATGATGGCGCTCCTGCACACTTCAGTCGTACGGCTCGCCGGTACTTGGATCGAAGGTTTCCTGATCGATGGATAGGTAGAGGTGGCCCAATTGCTTGGCCTCCACACTCACCTGATCTGAACCCTCTCGATTTCTACTTGTGGGGCCATTTAAAATCATTGGTTTATTCGTCTCTGGTGCCTGATTTGGAATCCCTTCGGAATCGAATTGTGGCATGTTCTGAGGACATACGCAATACTCCTGGAGTTTGGGATCGTGTTCGCAGGTCAATGAGACATCGATGTGAGGTCTGTATTCAAGCATGAGGTGGACATTTTGAACATCTTCTGTAATGACAACGACCTGCGGAAAGAAAAACGTTCCGGTGAATTTCAGTATTGTGAAGGCCATAACTCGGAAATGAAGCATTTCCGGACACATGTTGTAATGAACTATTTTGATTGTCTACATGTGGGAAATACATACCTGAAATTATGCCCCGTATTTTTGAAACATTCTGTATAGTTCAGTCTTCTATGTTTCTACGAAGATGAGATCCAACGCACCGGCACTCACACCTAGAGAGTGTTTCAGTAGTACTTGTAGTTGAAGTAAACAGCTGCAGTTAATCTCGGTTACAAAATACCTTAACAAGGACAGATGTGTAACACGAAATTGAATGTTTTAATCAGGTTTGTGGCACAATAAAAATAACTTCAAAAATAAAAGAAAAGAACATTATAACTGTAGAAGTTGACCCTTGTGGAGTAACGGTTAGCATATCTGACCGTGGAATGAGCGGGCCCGGGTTCAAATTCTGGCTGAGACAAGTCACCTGCTTGAGCTTTTTCCAAGGTTTCCTCTCAAAGAATTGAAAAATAATTGCTAGATAACTTTCAGCTCTGGACCTTGGACTCATTTCGACACCGTCTCAGAACAGCTTTAACTGTCAAAATTGACCGTGATACCTTTGTCTCCATTCTATTTCTAATTTTGGTTTTAATTATATTCATCTGGCTAAATAGCCTTTCACTTCTGCATTTGATCAGGGAAGACAGAACATAGAAAGTGGGAACTCAGCTAGCCTAATTCTTTGAAGGGGTTCATATCTGAAGCAGCTTTATACTGAAAAAATTCACATCAAAAACCACTGTTAAAACATGGTGTGGTGCCTCCACGTGTTATGTATGGTTCGGGGCTTCCCCTTCACTACAGACGAGAGAAATGCTAACACAGGACAAAGTGGAGTTTAGTCGTTTAAAGAAAAAAACACATTCCCAGTGATCTGAATACGAAAAAAACTAGATTTTCTCCTGCCCACCGTTCAATAATTTTTCCCCACCAATAGAGAGAGAAAAAAACTAGATTTAGTGGGAAAACCACTATGACGCTGTATCCACATCTAGGTTATTTAGCTTCTGAATGATATGAAGGTGATAATGCCGGTGAAATGAGTCCGGGGTCCAGCACCGGAAGTTACCCAGCATTTGCTCGTATTGGGTTGAGGGAAAAACCCCGGAAAAAACCTCAACCAGGTAACTTGCCCCGACCGGGATTCGAACCTGGGCCACCTGGTTTTGCAGCCAGACGCGCTGACCGTTACTCCACAAGTGTGGACACCACCGTGTTGGCAACACTGCTGGACAGTTCAATTTTGAGTCGCAACGGACTGACGTCCAAGGAGACGAAGAAGGAAAGGTTTAACATTGTCGTAATTGTCTAGCTGGTCTTCCAAATGCTGCTCAAGTGAGGAACAGACTTGTCTTTCACAGCTACTGCGTTTGTTCTTGGCGGAATCTTGTAGCAATAAACTGCAGCTGTATTAGAATCGTGTCAGAATGCTGTAAACCTATATATCGCTTCGTAAACTGTGTAGCCGGTTTCTGCCAGTAAGCATTACACGTTCGTAAAATGCTGGCTGCGTCGGAGAATTAGTGAAACCGAGTCTTCCACGTTTTATGATGAGTTTATAACCAGCTAACAACCTAGTTATTCAATACTACAAACCTTTTACACAAAATTTCATCCGGCAGACACTGCAAATAAGCTACATCTAGTCAGAAAACTGATGTTACGATTCTTATTACCGTTTCTAGTTTATACTTATTTAACAATAATTGAAGCGTTTCTCCCTTTTTTTCTTGTCTTTCCCTTGTTATTCTTATATTTCCCGATGATGATGATGATGATGATGATGATTATTATTATTATTATTATTATTATTATTTTATTCTTTTTCTACTCCTGAGTCACTATTAATTCTATACTTTACTTTGGTTCGCTCTAAACTTGAATATGCATCTGTAGCCTGGAATTCCATTACTTCAACCGATTCGGTTAAATTGGAAAATATTCAAAGAAAATTTATTTCCTTATGTGCTTTTCGATATATACCCAATTCCACTGACTTTAACTATGATATTACCTGTAAATATTTTAACTGTTAGCCTTTATGCTAGACGTCTAAATCTTGATTATCAATTTTTTTGCAAAGTTATCAAGGGTGATATTGATTGTGAGTCTATCATAAACAATATCAGCCTTCGTATTCCTACAAAAGGTTTAAGATTTCAAAAAATTTTTTATAACCGAAATTCAAAATCACTTTCTCCAGTCTGTAGATGCATAAAATATGCCAATTTGCATGGGCACAATTTAGATCCTTTTAAGGTTTAGTTTCGTTTTGATTATTAGTTTTTACTGTTTGTACTCAATTGTATTCATGTATGTTTTTGTTATTTAAGATATTATTTATTTTGTTTTGCACCTTTGTATCTTCTGTTTGTGTATTGTGCTGAACTATAATTGGCCTCTGGCTGTTGTTCAGCACACAAATATTAATAATAATAAATAATAAATAAATTATTATTATTATTATAGGCGGATGTTGAGAAAAGTCATCTTCTTATTTTTCACATTAGGGTGATGCCTATTAATATAGAAATTCTCATGTTAATATCAACGTAAAAAAATAATTTCTTATATTGCATTTTTTGCATTTTTTTTACGTTTTTGAACTAATAGGTCATTTTTATATTTTTTTTCAGCATTTATTGGTAATTTTATTCGCTCGTTTTCATACTCTCTCTCGCTATCATAATATTAATACTCGATCACAACGCGATAACACGCTAGAAATTCCACTTCACACATCATCTCTGTATTCCTCATCTTTCACTGTTGCTACTTCTCGTCACTGGAACTCTCTGCCGCCTGAAGTCAAGGGCTGCCAAGTTAGAAAATTATCTTATGACGAGTTGCCAAACTAACTTACTATTATGACAAGTGTTGTATTGCATATTTCCACGTATTCACATTTTTTTAAATGTTCTAGTGAAATTTAACTTATTTTATATCTTTGTTTTCATATTTTCCGATAATGATATATCTATTATGTGATAAGTTGAGCTATATATAATCATAATTTTCCTTACTGTGTGTACTTAAAAATATTGTATTCATTGTATACTTTGTACTGCGCTATTTTACTACTACTATTAGTATTATTATTATTATTATCATTATCATTATTATTATCATTATTATTTATTTTTTTAATACTTTGAAGAAATTTTGGAATGCATTTTACTTTCTTCTTTATCGATATGTCTGTTAAATCATTTCCTAAGCAAATAGGTCAGTAGTAGTTACCTATTGAATAAGTGAATAACAGTGAAGTTTGAGTTTTATAGTATAGAACAGACTCTCATTCCACTGAAGGCTTCACTTCACACAACGGAAGTAATATAAAATGCTTGACAGCAGCTTAGTTTAAGTGAAGACTTTGACCGCTACTGTTCTTTTGTCGGTACAAGGGTGTCTTTACAATTTATGTTTGGAAAGCGGGAAACTTCCACCATGTCCTGTACAGGACGTTGTGTCCTCAGCATGGTTCGGAAGGGATGTCTACTGTAGTAGACAGTATTTTTAACACAAAGATTACAAGAATGCACGTTGCATCCACAATTTGTTTTGTCATTCACACTCCCCATATGGGAGGTCTGGTAACAAACGTGAAGAGCGGAAGGAGGAGGAGACGGAGAATGAAGGCACTGACATGGACACTCCTGATTGAAACACATTGTAAACCCTCATTAAAATCTATACTTTTTCCTTAAGACCTTCATTTTATTGCATGTCCTTTTCCTTTATCTTAGCCAAATTCCAGGAAGTTGCCTCCTCTCTCCGAGATTTGCAGGGCAGAAACAAGGTGACTAATTTTTAAGAAGTTGTGGTGCGAGTAAGAAAGGTAAAGGTATCCCCGTAACATACCATGAAGGCACTTGGGGGGCATGGAGGTAGAGCCCCATGCTTTCCATGACCTCGGCACTAGAATGAGGTGGTGTGGTCGGCACCACGATCTGACCGCCTTTTACCCCCGGGAAAGACCCGGTACTCAATTTTATAGGAGGCTGAGTGAACCTCGGGGCCGTTCTGAAAGTTTGGCAACGAGAAAAAATCCTGTCACAACCTGGGATCGAACCCCGGATCCAGGTGCTCTACCAACTGAGCTACCCGGCCGCCTGTCGTGCGGGTACGGTGAATAATATTTAAATGTCATTTTCTTTTAATTTTGTCATTTTTTCATTATTTTAAGAGCATTTTATTGATCATTTTAAGTAGATTTTTGGGTCATCAACATCCGCCCCCTGATGATGATGATGATGATGATGATGATGATGACGACGATGACGTAGCTTCAGGATTACAGTCCGGTTTTTTGTGTTGCATAGCATATCGTAATTCAGTGAACGCAGAATGCAACGCTTCCTGTGACGATAAACAGACGGAACTCGTTGAGGTTGCTCTGGCTAAACAAAAACAGGAAATACGTCATGCTACGAGACTCCATCCTGAGCGGTCTCTTTTCGTGGTTGACTGTAAAGATTGTCTCTCTATTTGGGTTGTGAGTACTCACAGAATGCTGATGCAATGATCGTATTGTCTCGGTTTGCGTTTCTTCTCCACGTGTGCAGTCATTGTACTTCACAATTCGTTTTATTTATTCATAACACTGAAGAACAAGAAATTGCTCCGCCTTAAAACTATGTGTCCCTCATGGTTTGGTGTGTTGTAAATCCGAAAATTCATCTCTTTTCTTTCTATCGCGTAAGGGTTTTAAGATATACTATTGGTTTCACAAGTAAAGAACCTTCGTTGCAGGGTTGGGTTCAGGAAGCCATAAATCTGACTGACACGCTCCCCCAATTAGTGAAACTGTAGACAAAGATACCGCCAGAAGACCGCCGAGAATGCTGTGTTGTGAATTTTCCAATTTTGAAAGAATCTAACCAGTTGCAAAAGAAAATACATTTAAAGAGTCAAGCCAAGCGCAAACATGGCAACAGCTGAAAGTTTTAGCAAGTTTACCTCCCCTAACTGTCCTGTCAATCACTGTCATCTGTGTAGAAGTGGTATGAGGCCAGGGTTCTTTACTTGTGGAGCCGAGAGTACTATGATTTCACTTTTAGATAAGCGCTCCCCCAGGAAACATCTGGCGCGGGTTGGGGTTATAAACCAAAACAAAAGCTAATGAATTTTATAAGTTTATGACTTATTTCCGGTTTATTTTGATTGTTGGGATGTTCTTTTGTACTTCTAATAAATAAACAGATATTGGTTCCTTCTATTCAGTAAATTTCATAACAGTTCAAAGTGATGTCTACACAATGAACTAACAAGAACAAGAGTGTGATTTTCATTATTTAAAAGAAAATTACACATCTTGATTACACAACTTTTAACACTGTATCACTTCGGAATTTGTATGATAAGACTTTCTTGTGTTAAATTTAAACGTACCTTGTTTACATGTTTCGACCTATTTATGGGTCATCTTCAGAACTGGTCGTTGTTGGTCTTGGCGCCTCTTGTTGTTACCTGTGAGGGTGTGTTCGTAGTGTAGAGTCAAAGAGTGTGTGTGTTTTGAAATTGAGTTGTGTGTTGAGAACAATATGAAATATACAGACACACCAAAACACACCCCAACGATATCCTCAACACACAACTCAATTTCAAAATACATACACTGTTTGACTCTACACTACGAACCCACCCTACCAGTTCTGAAGATGACCCATAAATAGATCGAAACATGTAAACAAGGTACGTTTAAATTTAACACAAGAAAGTCTTATCATACATATTAAAAGAAAAGTTTACCATTTTGAGTGAAGATGAATTAAAAGAGGGCATTTACATCGGTCCACAAATTCACAAAGTTAAGGCTGAGTGTTTGTCTGAGGAAAAACTTTCCGTTACAGAAAAATGGCATGGCGGGCTTTCAAAGCAAATTTCCTTGGTAATTCTGGGGCAGACAACGATATCGAACTTGTGGAAACCATGTTAAATGTATATGAGTAAATGGGGTGTAATCATATGTCTCTCAAAATACACTTTTTACATTCTCACTTGGATTTCTTTCCTCCTAACCTTGAAGCGAAAAGCGACGAACATTGAGGAAAGATTTCACAAAGAAATATCTGAAATGGAAAGGCGATATAAAGGAAGATCATCATCCAGCATGCTTGCAGACTATTGTTGGATCCTTGTAAAAGACAGTCCTGGTTGTAGTTATAAACGGAAGTCATCCAGAAATTTTTTTTAAACTGTAATTTCAAATTCCGAGATTTTTCTCATTAAACGCTTCAAATGTTTTTATTGTTGTGTTTTAAACTATGTAACATTATTTTTGTATCCAGTATACATTTTTAAGTAAGTTATTATGAGGCATTTTGAATTCCTAGTCAGTTGCAATTTCACCAGTAGCAGTGAAAAATTAAAAGAAAAAAGTTTTTTCTTAAAAAATTCAATTCATTTTCCCCTGAAACTGGTACGTGATGGGGCAATTTGGATTTTAAATTCAGATTTAGGACACACATACTAGTATTATTTATCTACTTTTATTTCGGAGCAAGACAAAAAGTAAAAATTTGTTGTTCATTGTAATAGATGAGAGTTCAAAATTTTTCTCTTCGTACTCTTAGTTTGTTCTTGAATATGGATGGACAGCTTTTTGTAGATAAATTCGTTTTAGGCCTTGAGGAGATACATTATATTTCAATTTATATCTCCAATACGTGTCTAATTCAGCATTAGTAGAGATTACCTTTGGTAATGTTATGAAATCATTAGCATCGCTCAGAAATTAATAAATTTGTTGAAAATGTATGTAGTAAATTTTAACTATGAAATTGAAATACGGAATTGTATGTCCAACAATTTCAATGTTACAGCTGGAGTTAAACGAGAGATTCCTTGTCACCTGTTGTGTTTAATTTAGTTATTGAAAAAAAAAATACTCTAACAGTAAAGTCTCCCCAATTTGGTACAATGCTGCAGAGCAAAATGAGTATATTGACATATTCAGATGATTTAGTTTCATTTGGTGAAAACGAAGATGAAATAAAAAGCTTTAAAAGAAACTAGCCTTAGAGAAAATGTTGACAAACAAAATATTTTTTTACTTGTAATTTAAATGTAAATGACAACACAATTAATTCAGACACTTGAGTACCGGTAAATGATTTTAACTAGTTAGGAACATTAACAACGGTGAAGAATCGGTAGAACAGAGAAAAATTCTCTCCGGCACCGGGACTCGAACCCGGGTTTCCAGCTTTAGGTGCTGGTGCTTTATCCACTAAGCCACACCGGATTCAAGTTCCGATACCGGATTGAATCCCTCTCATTTTAAGTTCTACCTACTGTGTTCTCCCTATATTGGCCTACCCTCGTGTACCGTGTCACAGTAGACGCAATATCCAACCACAAGTACAGAGGTGCGCTCATTACTATTGACTAAGTGGCCGGGGTCCGATGGAACATTAATAATGTTTATGATAATAATGTAAAACAGGAAATTAATGCCCGTATACAGAGAGCAATTGTGGAATAAACATCAACGGCAGCAGACTAAATAATCTAAGGTTTGCTGATGACGTCGTATTGTTCGCCAAATCACCCAGAGAACTGCAGTCAATGCTCCAAGATTTATGCGACACCAGCAGATCAGCAGGCCTCCTGATGAATATGACCAAGACACAAGTATTGTCGAACGGGCCGGAGTCACTCATAATAATTGATGGTGCAGAACTACAATACGTATACCTAGGACAGCTAGTCTCCTTTCATCAGAAGACAGAGAAGGAAATAAAACGAAGGATTTCTCTCGCGTGGAAGGCATTCTGGAGTCTCAAGTTCATCGTACTGGAGGGAACGCTCAGCAAGAAACTCAGAGTAGAAATATTGGAGACCTGCGTAACTCCTGTACTGTTATATGGGTGCCAGACGTGGTCTCTTACTGCCAAACTTCGTAACAGTCTCCAAATATGCCAAAGAAAGATGCTGAGAAAGATACTAGGATTATCACTGAAGAACAGAGTTCCAAACGAAGTGCTACAAAAGATGGCAGCAATTAAAGATCCAGCACTGCAAGCCACCAACACCAAATGGAAGTGGGGAGGCCATGTTGCACGACTTAGGCCCGATTGTATAAACCATTTAATCTTAGATCAGAGGTTAAATTGATCCTTGTTTCAGCTGAACTTGGAATTTTGTGTTGTATAAAGTCTAATCTGAGATTAATTTGTCTCAAACTAAAGTCAACTTTGACTGAAGAAATTTCTCCGATTAAGTTAGATGATCCAAGTTCAATTATTTCATTTCTGTTTGAAATATACGAGTGACAGATTGTGCAAATAAAATATCCATTATTATTAATATTAATAGATATGTTAGGTACATTTATATATATTCCTTTCAATTTCTTGCCTTAATACACAAACAATCTTATATTTTATAAGGCTCTATCGTGTTCAGCAGTATCAAATAACATAACCTATAATTATATTATGCATATAAAAACCATTAATTATTAATGGATATGATAGGTACATTCACAAATTTTCAATTAACTGTATTACTAAAGGAAAATTGTCGTTTTATAAAGCTTTATTATATTTAGCAGTATCAAACACCATAACATGATAACAACTTGGAGAACAGTCAACCTTCTTATTGTCCGCCATTATTTACATTGCACAAAAAACCAGTGTCTCCAACAGAGTGTACGGAAAGTCGCGAAAAAGTAGTTGTAAAGTCGCTAGATTTCTCATTATCAACAAAGAAAGATTAAATTTTGTCACTATGGGGTGCTAAAAAGGTCACTAAATCCCTATTTAAGCAATATAACAGTTAAAAGAAATTGTTGTTGAAAAAGAGTTAAAGTCGCTAGATTGGCAACATTGAACAAACCTGTATAACATGGTTCGCGCATCACGTATTTCACCTGTTTATGCGATGTTGCCAAATCCTTTTCACGTGAACTTAGATTGCATTTGAACCAAGGTAAATTGATCGCAGAATAGTTTTATACAATAGAATGTTTAAAAAAAAAAAAATGTAAAAAAATTGTACAAAATTGTAAAAATTGTAGAAAATTACTAAATTGTAAAACTATAAAAATTTGTAAAAATTGTAATTGTAATATTGTAAAATGTTGACATGTTCCACATCTTAAAGCTTCATTGCTCATGTAAGATCTATGGAATAAAATAAATGAATGAATGAATGAATGAAAAGAAGTGTCTGAACTCGGTTCACTTTTCGATCTACGATCAAAGTTGATCTTTAGTCAGGGAGTTTTATACAATCGAGCCTTAGAGACGGAAGATGGACGCAGACAGTCACACTATGGGATCCCCGCATTGGCAAGAGATCACGCGGAAGACCAAGAAGAAGATGGGCCGACCTCTTCAGTGAACGAGTAGGAAGCCATTGGTCAAGCAGAGCAAGACATAGGGAAGACTGGAAAAACATAAGAAGACAAGTGAACAGCGACTAAAACCAGTGCGACAGAAACAAGCGAACAATACCAAAGTGTGCAGAATGTGAACCAAGTGAACAATTCCACTCTTAAGCGGAGTAGCTCACCGCGTGAGACAAAAAGAGAGCTCTCCCTCTATAGGAGGAGCCCTTTGCCCTTAACGGGACATTTTTAGGCTAATCATTTCATTTCATTTCATACAGAAAGCTAATAATTTACGGAACGACGGAACCAAGTCACAGTTGCCAAGTTATTCAGTAATTACATATCTTGACGCTGCCCTTTCAATTAGAGATGGCCGATATTTCACAAACCGATATTTTGTCACAGGTATTTTTTTGTCACAGATAAACCTGTGACTGATGACGCGAAATATCTGTGACAAAATATCGCTATCCGTATTCAGTACTCTGTCACCATTACAACGTCTGTGACTGATATTTTCTCCTCTACGTCGTGGGTTTGCACATGCGCATGATACAATAACAGCAATCGGGCGGTGGTATTTGATTATTTTTTCGTGATATTTTGTTCAATATTATTTTTTTCAAAGTGATGATGTGTTGCAATGTTATTAGCGGCATTATAATAATATAATCATGAATCTGACATTTTGTTTTCATATTTTAGTCTGTATATATGCTTTATAAATATTTTATGTATTCCCCGAGATCTTCAATTTTTATATTAAGCTTACTGTCAATTTATATTAATTTCTAAGTATTTTCCACTCAATTAAAACCGAACGAGACAAAACTGGCTAATATGATGGGCAACTTATTTCGCTATACTAACCTTGAGGTAGTTCCCTTCGTATTCCCCTTATACACCTTGCATATACGAATCTGTGACAGGTCAGGTTTGGTTGGTTTAAGCTTTTATTATGCCTAGACATATAGGATCAACGACTAAACTAGCGTTGAGGTAGTTCCCTTCGTACTCCGCATATACACCTTGCATATACGAATCTGTGACAGGTTAGGTTTGGTTAGTTTAGGCTTTGTTATGCCATGGATATAAGATCAACTGCATCTCCACAAAAAATCAAATTCAACGATTTTCACTTCCGAAATCACCTAAACTACCTCAGCGCTAGTTTAACCCGAGGAACTGTCTCTCCACAAAAAAAAAAAAAAAAAAAAAAAAATCCTTATAAATGCAACGATTTTCACATTCGAATTCGCCGAAACTACTTCGGCGCTAGTTTCACCATCTTATTATAAATTATATAATGACTACACGATTTAAATAGTAATAATACCACTGGTTACCAACTTTATCTTGTGTAAAATCCTGTCTGAACAACAGTTTTGTTTTGTAATTATTTTCTGTTGTTTTTCGGAATACTGATGTTTCGTTAATTTTTATTCTGACTCAATATTATGTTAATGCAGGATCAATTTTTAAAACGATTAGGATAATCACATAACCTCAGTTTCTCCATACCCAACTACATTAAAAAATTATATCTACAATCAACTACGATATAACCTCTTGGTATATGAGGTTAACTTTTTACATGTTTCTGTTGAGTTAGCTTAGTATTTATTTGTTAATGGTACATGTACATAACATATTTTTTGCATTTTCCCATATACACCACTGATGTGTGGCGTGTATAGAGAATTCGTATTCACATTACACTGCTGTTCAATATTTCCTGTTAATTTTTATCGGTGTGACAAAATATCGGTGTAATTCATGCATATTGTGCTTACTTATCGATATAAAATATCGGTGTGACAAAATCACAGATAAAAGTCACAGATATTTAATTGTCACAGTCACAGTTGTCACAGATACTTGGAAATATCGTTTAAGCTCAACTCTACTTTCAATTGGTACCGCTATATCTAGCACTGCATCTGTTAATCCCAACTTCGTTGTTTCATTTCTTTACCTTTGATGTATCTGCGCGATTTGTTTATCTTCTAATCTCTTCCTACATAACGTCTTATCTTATTTCACATTAAGGAGTATATACAAACAAACAGTATGGGAATACATTTGTCGCCATGTCGCTCATAAGTCATATTCGACACTTAATCTGCGATTATCTGAGATAAAACAGCTTTATTATTGTACACATTTTGCGCAGTATCCAATAAAACCATCGCCATGATGTGCTAGTGCAGCTATGACTCTTCCTTGGGGCTCTTGAAAGTTCCGTAATTTCACCACGGTTTCAAGTATGACAATAACTAGATGTTCTATTGTTTTCCTAAGCCTACTATGTTTATTAACATGACTGGCTATACAACTTATAAACCAGTCATTCATTCATAGTTTTCTGCCCAAGGACAGGTCTGTCACTGCAAACCCAGCATTCTCCAATCTTCCCTTTTTTCTGCCTTCATCTCCTCATAGATCCACATATATTAATGTCGTCTTATCATCTGATATCTTCTTCTGCACGAACTTTTCTCCTACTCACCATTCCTTCCAGTGCATCCTTCAGCAGGCAGTTGCATTTAGCCAGTGACCCAGCCAGTTTCTGTCCCTCTTCCTGTTCAGTTTCAACATCATTCTTTCTTCGCCCACTCTTTCGTACACAGCTTCATTTCTTATTTTTCTGCCCATTTCATACTCTCCATTCTTCTCTAAATCCACATTTAAAATGTTTCTAGTTCTTCCTCTTCACTTCGTCATAATGCCCATGCTTCTGCCTCATACAATGCCACAATCCACACAAAGCACTTCACTAGTCTCGTCCTTAGTTTTTTTTTCTAGAGGTCCGCAGAAGATCCTCCCTTTTCTATTAAAAGCTTCCTTTGCCATTGCTATCCTCCTTTTGACTTCCTGGCAGCAGCTCATGTTACTGCTTATAGTACACACCAAGTATTTGAAGCTGTCCACTTGCTCTACTGCCTCATTTAGAATTCGCAAGTTTACCTTCTTTATTTTTCTTCCAATGACCATGCTCTTCGTCTTGTTTGCATTTATCTTCATCCCATACTGCTCACAGCTCTCATTTAGCTCCAGTAGCATATCCCTTAGTATCATATCCTCTTATGTTAACAACGCCATATCATCAGCAAATCTTATGCACTTTATTATTCTTCCTTGTACTATTACTCCTCCCATGTTCTGAAAACAGTTCTTCACTAAATCCTCCAAGTAGATGTTGAACAATGTAGGTGATAAACAGCATTCTTGTCGTACTCCTCTCCCTATTTCACTTCCTCCTGACATTTCTTCTAATCTGATTTTGAGTCGTTGTTTCATATAAAGATTACTGAATAAGCCTTCTCTCTTTCAAATGCACAGTAATGTTCTTCAGGATCGCCATACTATGCCATCCCCATACCATACTTTTTTTTTAAATTTTATACGTGTATTTTAAATGACAATGTTAAATTGCTATACTCTGCACTCTAAAAATACCGTGTATGCCCTTTGAATAATTTTATTGAGGCAATAAACTACGAAAAAGATATCATTTAGATCGTGATAAGAATAGTAATATGCGTTACAAGAGCGGTATGTTGAAGTTTTCATGTTGGAGGAAAAGTTTGAAAAATCGAAACGTAGTTGAGCTTTTTTAATTTCCGAGAATTGAAAGAAAACATATCGCTCGTGTATCGTACATTATTTTGTGCGAAGATCGTTTATTACTTACCTGAAAGAGCAATTTCTAATTAGTTGCAATGAAATCTCCATCTTGGTTTCTGTTCAATGACGGAAAATTTGTAAAACAAAAATATCTATCTTCAACATTGTTGCTTTAAAATGTTTTCTGTGTTTACTATACTCCAGCAGACCGTGATATACGTCTGTCTTCCCCCCCCCCCCAGTCTATGATGAGTCTGGAATCTTGTTGATTTTTTCACGGCTTCCTTAATATTACTTGCATCACGAATGCAGTAATTTTAGTGGAGTTATAGAGTTTACTTAATATTTGCAAATATTTAAAAACAATAATTAACAGTGCAATTTAGGTGAAATTGCAGTGGTAAGTTTCCAATTTATAATTATTACTATATTGAACGTCTCTAAAAATAATATGTTAAAAGCCTAAAGCAGTAAAATCAATATGTCACTTAAGCGGTAAGAAGAGGGAAATTGTTAATGTGTGTTAGGTTGGGAATATTGAATGTGGAATTTTAGACTTTCCGTGGATTGGTTTTGTGCTGAAACCAAGCAAATATGCACGATCTCGCACAAAAAAAAAATTGTAATTAGCTGCTATGAATAAAATCAATGTTCAGGTTGCTAAGGGCTGTGAAATAAAGACTAGTTTAGATATCAGTTTGCTGCTATACAGCCTGTATCATTTCTACGCAGATTGTGTTGATTTTTTAAATCTTATTTTACTGTATTAATTTTACAATGCTTGGGAAAAGTGGCATAAGTCAATTTCCACAAAAAATTTTTATTAGTTTATTGACAACTTACGGAACATCTGCTCGTTGGGAAAAGAGACATAAGTATTTCTCCCATTACAATAATTCATACAGAAGAAAATCAAATCGACATACACCAGTGTGAAGACAGTTTTTTTCCTTCTAATGTAAAATTAACATTTTGGACTTGTGCCACTTTTCTCGACCACTATAGAATTATTGTTTATTAAATATAAAACTAAAAGATTAGACAACATATGCTTGATAGAACCTAAATGCACTACAACTGTAGCTTATAATCACAGCAACATCTCCGGTCCAAGTCTCTAAAGAAAGATAATAGCTAAATTACCAAACATTGAATTTGCTAATGCTCCTTATTTAAAAAAAAATCAATTAAAAGATCATTGTTTAGGGAGGCAATATAACGTTACAATTACTGTAATATCTGTGTTTTTCTTTTTCTCTTTTTTATTTTTAATTAATTTGACGTTTGAGATGGGTAGGGCATATAGCACGTATGGGCAAATCCAGGAATTCATATAGACTGTTAGTTGGGAGGCCGGAGAGAATAAGACCTTTGGGGAGGCCGAGACGTAGATGGGAGGATAATATTAAAATGGATTTGAGGGAGGTGGGATATGATGGTAGTGACTGGATTAATCTTGCTCAGGATAGGGACCGATGGCGGGCTTATGGGAGGGCGGCAACGAATCTCCGGGTTCCTTAAACGCCATAAGTTAGCAATTAATTAAATACTTATCTCAAAATTTTGTGGAATGCCCGTTGAACAGGAGTATGTACTCTTTCTGGGAGTGCTAGAGTGATTTTTATATTACATAATGTACTTTTGTTCTAGCAATAAATTGTTGATGTTTTCTTGTTTCAGGTAAGTCAACGTCTTTGATTTCTTCATTCCAAAGTCACCTGAATATTCCTTCACAGAAGGCGGTGAGTAGCATAGTCGACTTCGTTAAATATCAATGTGCATGCAAAGCTGCAATTTGACATTTTTTCAAAACTATTTTATTGCCTAATTCAAAATATAGTATCAGCTGTAATTTGACGAGGAAGTCCGCTTATGATACAATGTTATACTTTTTTCTTCATCCTGAGGAAAATGTTACATATTATGCAACATTAACAATTTATTATGAATTTGTGATACCTCCTACAATGCAGTACGCAGGCCATCATATATCTGCTGTGTGTGTCATATACAGGGTGTCTCTAAATTACACCGACAAACTTTGGGATCGGATAAACAGCGTTTTAAACATTTTCTGTTAAGGAACAAATACAAGGTTAAGTGTATTGGGTTCAAATGATAAAATTTAACATAGCAGTGTTTTTAATTTACATTTAGTTTGTTTATATTTTTATGTAATTTTGAATACCTGTAATATTAATGATTTGTTTATTAAATTAATTAATTAATTTCCTAATAACTGATTACCTCAATCTCATCCAATTAATTACATGTAATCTCGCACTCAAACGAAACGTCGCAACCCATTTGTTTCGTAAGAAATAGTGATTTAAAAAGGTTCTCTACTCGATCCCAAAGTTTGATCTAATTTAGAGACACTCTGTATAGCTACAGTAATGACTTCATACATTAAAGAAGCGATTTTAGGAAACGTATGGAACTCTGTTCGATATATTTAGATAGTGCTTAGGCCGAAGCTTTATTATGATTACAAGATCCTTTATACAGGGTGAACCGTGAGTAATGTCGTTAATTTCGGGAGGTTATTCTTTGACATATTTTAAACACAAACATTTAATACAATTTTGCTCGTTTTTTTTTTCTTTTTTTTTTTCGGGATAAAAATTGTTTTGTATGAAACATTTCGTAGCGTCTTTTGGGAAAGCCATTGATTTAATTTCCAGTATGCTCAGCCAGTTTAAAGAGCAGTGTATTATGATAATAAATGATTGAAAAAAAAATAGTTTTTTCTTTCAAATGTGCACAAATTTGACCCGAATACACGTAACTTTTCGTTCTGCAAAGGAATTTTTCGAAGTTACATTTGTTCGGATCAAATTTCTGCACATTTAAAGGACAGAACTAAAATTGCTTCAACCATTTATTATTGTAATGCACTGCTCTCTTAAACTGAGTGGCTCAGTCGGCTAAGGCGCTTATCTGCCAATCTGGAGTTGCTATCGGGCGCGGGTTCGATTCCCGCTTGGGCTGATTACCTGGTTGGGTTTTTCCAAGGTTTTCCCCAAACGTAAGACAATTCTATGGCGAATCGTCGGCCTCATCTCGCCATCACCAATCCATCGACGCTAAATAACCTCGTAGTTGATACAGCGTCGTTAAATAACCAAGCTAAAAAAATAAATAAATAAATTGAGTGACATATTGGGAAACACGCTATGAAATGTTTCATATAAAAAATTTTTATCTCGGGAAGAAAGCAAAAACGAGCAAAATTGTATTAAACTTTTTTGTTTGAAATACCTCAAAGAATAACCTCCTGAAATTAATAACATTACTTACGGCTGATCGTTTATATGGCGCTTCCGTTACGCCTCAACCTCTCTGTTATGTCTCATACAGTTGTCGGCGAAATCTGCCGTCCTTTCTACGATACTAACTTTAGTTTCTAAAATTTGTTTAGGGGCAAAAATGTTATGGACAACTTAAAACTGAATCGGATATTTTGTCCCACTTTTTCCCCTAACTTACAACTACAAAATCTCGGTGCAAAATGCTATAAATCATCCTCAAATAATTAGAAAAATTACAATCGTTTGCATTACACTAACCACGAATGAGTAAGCCCTTCGGTGTTCTCAGTTACAAAAAACTCAGTATTTTACAATATATTACGCAGGAATGCGTAATCCCTTCAGTAGCTCATAACACAGACTGAGGGGAACTGCATACATGCAACTCCCAGCAAACTGCTTTGAACTTCGCGTACGACAGGTACACTGTGGGAAGAAACTTTATGTACAGTACAGTAGTGGCAAAAAAACCGGACCGACCCTTGTAACTGATTTCAGAGCCTTGTTCACTCCAGAGCACGATAGACTGGTAACTAAGACTCGTGGTTCGAATCGATAGCTGGTAAAATTCATGTTCTGGTAATAATAAGTTAATTAAGTAGTAAAATATCGCTGCAATCGAAAAGTATTGGGAATAAATTTGAATAAGGAATAAAATAAAGTTTCCTTCCCAGGCAGGATTCGAACCACGAAAGTCTTAGTTACCAGTCTATCGTGCTCTGGAGTGAACAAGGCTCTGAAATTAGCTACAAGGGTCGGTCCGGTTTTTTTTTGCCACTGCTGTACGTTCCGTGACGTAATATACGGAAGTTTCTGTATTTACTTGCTAAGAAAATAGAATATGACCTACTTAAGTTTTGCTAGTTGAGCTTCTGTTCTGATTTTACAAGTATTGACACTCTCCTCACCCCCCCTCTCTCTCTCGCGCGCGCGCGTGCGCGCACGCTGTTTACTTCTAAAATGGCGTTTTTTTTTTTTTTTTCGAAAAATTTGTATGTAATTAAAAGTTGTCTGTTTCTTATCTCCCCTGCAGTTTTTCCGATTTTGTAACATTCATTTAGTTCCACACTGTATACAAATACATGGTATAACTCTCATCATATGGAGTTATGGCTAAGAGTACTTCGGTCTTTACAAGAATAATAACACACATGCACTAGACGTGATTCGAACTCAGTCCACTCTGTAATTTGAGATTATACCCAATGCGCAATAAGTTAAAGTCGTCTCCGTTACAGGACGCTGTGTAACAAGAGATTTTAAGACTCCCACCTGTACAGACAATCGGCATTAAATGAAGGGCTCAGAGCCAAAGGCGACTAACCCACAATTACAAAATGTGTAAATAAGAGTTGATATTAAGAGGATCCTGACAAAAATGATCGGTTTCACAATTTATTTTAATTGGCCTACGTTAATAAATAAAAAAATATATCATGAATCTATAACAACAATGTATAGTTTTGAAAAAAGGCTTAATAACGAACAATACAAAATTGTGGGTTGTCGCCTTTGGCTCTGAGCCCTTCAATTAGAGTAGGGATGTCAGTCCTACGTGCCCGCTGCCTTTACCCCTCCAAGAAAATGCCCCTGGTACTCATTTCTGTGCGACCAAAAGGATTAGATCAAATGGAAAAAATAAAAACTCCATCGAGAATCGAACCCGCAACCTTCCGGTTTGCAGCGTTACACATTCAATACACGGTACAGTTAATTTAATAGGAGTCAAAATGTCGCTGGGTCTCCACCCATGACCGCATAAGACAGCCGTGGCGAAAATGTCATCGTACGCCGAGCCACTGTCTAACCTGCAACGTGCATAGCACCTATGGAGGGAGGCAGACACCCGAAGGGGAAGTGAAGCAACTGTCTGATTTATTAACGAATTTCATTTTCCTTATGTCAGGCACATAAATGTAATTTTATACAGTACAAGGTTACAAATTAATGTTTAGTACGTGTAACGAAGAAAGACAAGAACAAAAAAAAAAAAAAATAGGACACATTATCACAACTATTAATTGTCTTCAGAATGTCTCTGCGACAGAGTTTCAAAATCAGGAATTATGTCACTTACTGCCAGTCGTAGTTGATCACGAAGGTGTTTGTCTGTCAGTCGTGATCTAAATTTAGTTTTTACTATTTTCATTGTTGAAAATAATTTTTCATAAACGTAAGTTGTAGCGAACATGGCTTCAACAGAGCAAGCGAAAGAACGAAGCTTCGGATATTTATTTTTTGGCAAAGATTTGAAAAGTTCAACATTAATTTTGTCAAATCCGTACATCTAGCTTTCATTTGACATCACATTGTAAATCTGTGAGTTTAAATTGAAGATCTAACCGAATTATTCGTACATCTGCTGAAAAAGTATCGACGTACAGAGATAATAATAATAATAATAACAATACTTCACCTTTTAATATTTCATAAGTGACATATAGTATAATGCTGTTTTATGTTATACAACCGTTTTCCTCCTAATACTTGTGAACAAATCATACATTTAATATTCTCATCATATTGGCAGCAAAAAAATGCGTCCTCCCATCCTACTTGAAAATTTAGTTTTTGTAGATGTACATGGTTTCGAGAGAGACATTGCGACGATACGCCACTCGCAGGTCAGAGACAAATAAGCAAATGGAACGGAGTTTGACTCCAGTGAGTGAGAGGGTTGAGGCTGGGGAAGGCAGGAAGTAAGAGAACTGCACAGCTATCATTGCGAGCCACAATTGCTCGTGAGTCACATTTTCGCCACGGCTGGCATAAGACATTGGAATAGAGCTCATACCTATGGATTCCATGAAGCGTCAAAACAGCGTCTTAACAGCTGCATACACTTCGTGTGTTTGCCATCACGTGTGCATAATGAAGTACGTATGCATCCAGATAACCTTGCGAATGCACTAATCTATAGTTAATATTCTCAGTAGATAAGATAAATGGTTGTGCTAAGATGTCGAAAGTTACACAGAAGATTTACTTTGTTTGGTGTGCAAACAGGAAATATTTTTTATCTCTGTCCTCTCGTTTAGCCATCGTATGATTTAAAGGAGTTACTTAGATAACACTGCTCTTAACAAATATTGGGTAAACTCGCAGATTCGGAGAAAGACTTCCTTTGCAGTGACATATCTTACGAAATAAACTTTGTCTGCAATCTCATAAACTGTTAATAAATTAATACAATTATTGTCAGAAACTCATAACCTCTGAAATTTAGTAATATGAAGAAGTGTGGAAAAAAGTGACAGAGGATTCGTCCAATCCTTATAATAAAATTATGTGAAACGTTTACACTGTTCGTGATTCTTATTGTGAGCATGGTTGGAATTGTAACGATGTTTGGGATTTGAAATAACATTTTCATATCATTTATTTTCATTTCTGTCTTCATACTCCCCGCATTTAAATTTAACGAGACGGAGCCTTCTCGTTAACTACTTCATAATCGCTTCCTCATTCCACGAGGCCTACTCTCCAGACAACAATGCAATTGATAGTCGAAACGATTCACACATCAATATGACGCCAGTGAGCTGTTTGAAATTGTAATGAATAATAGCATGTAATAACAGAGACCTGGACTCGTTTAGAAATTAATAGCATAATTTTATTAAGTAACTTAGATTTATCCTTCGAAGAGGTGGAAAAATTCAAATATCTTGGAGCAACAGTAACAAATATAAATGATACTCGGGAGGAAATTAAACTCAGAATCAATATGAGAAATGCGTGTTATTATTCGGTTGAGAAGCTTTTGTCATCTAGTCTGCTGTCAAAAAATCTGAAAGTTAGGATTTATAAAACAGTTATATTACCGGTTGTTCTGTATGGTTGTGAAACTTGGACTCTTACTTTGAGAGAGGAACAGACATTAAGGATGTTTGAGAATAAGGTGCTTAGGAAAATATTTGGGGCTAAGAGGGATGAAGTTACAGGAGAATGGAGAAAGTTACACAACGCAGAACTTCACGCATTGTGTTCTTCACCTGACATAATTAGGAACATTAAATCTATACGTTTGAGATGGGCAGGGCATGTAGCACGTATGAGCAAATCCAGAAATGCATGTAGAGTGTTAGTTGGGAGGCCGGAGGGAAAAAGACCTTTGGGGAGGCCGAGATGTAGATGGGAGGATAATATTAAAATGTATTTGAGGGAGATGGGATATGATGATAGAGAGTGGATTAATCTTGCACAGGATAGGGACCGATGGTGGGCTTATGTGAGGGCGGCAATGAACCTTCGGGGTCCTTAAAAGCCATTTAAGTAAGTAAGTAACTTAGAATTAGGTTATGTTACATTTTAACTATTTCTGTCTTTATACTCTTCGAATTTACTATACTCCAGCAGGCCGTGATATACGTCTGTCTTTTTTTCCCCCCAGTCTATAAATGCGAACTTAAAACAAACGGTAAGGTTATGTAATGATTTATTTTTCATTTTAATATTTTAACAATATTATTTATATAACATATTGCAGTAATAACATCGGCATCGGGAATCTTGTTGATTTCTTCACGGCTTCCTTAATGTTACTTGTATCAGGAATGCAATAAGTTTCGTGGAGTAGTAGACTTTACTTAATTTTTGCAAATATTTAAAAACAATAATTAACATTGCAATTTAGGTGAAATTGCAGTGGTAAGTTTCCAATTTATAATTATTACTATGTTAAACGTCTCTAAAAATAATATGTTAAAAGCCTAAAGCAGTAAAATGAATGTCGCGCTTAAGCGGTAAGAAGAGGGAAATTGTTATGTGTGTTACGTTGGGAATACTGAATGTGGTATTTCACACTTACCGCGTATTGGTTCTGTGCGGAAAACAAGCAAATACGCACGATCTCGCACAAACAATTATAACGTCTTTACAGAAAAAAAAAACTTAAAAATATCGTCTCCCTCTGCCAGAATCATCAAAAAACGCCAAATAAATAGCTAGCCGCTGACGGTAAAATTCTGTAGCTGGCCATAGTCCTGAAAACACCAGATTTAGCTACAAAACCGTTGACTTGGCAATACTGCACACCATTTAACAGTCCACGCCTATGGAGTAACGGCTAGAGCGTCTAGCTGCGAAACCAGGTGGCCCGGGTTCGATTCCCGGTCGGGACAAGTTACCTGGTTGAGGTTTTTTCCGGGGTTTTCCCTCAACCCAATATGAGCAAATGCTGGGTAACTTTCGGTGTTGGACTCCGGACTCATTTCCCGGCATTATCACCTTCATCTCATTCATACGCTAAATAACCTCAGCTGTTGATAAAGCGTCGTAAAATAACCTACTTAAAAAAACATTTAACATAATATGCTTCTTTCCAACAAAGTCACAATGAGAAGTGAAAGAGCGGGAACAGCGTTTTTTTTTATTTTGTCTTCTAGTGCTATCTATTGTTTTCCGCCAACAATTACAATTACAATTACACATCCCCTGAAATTCTTTGAGCCGTTCTTTCTAACGGCACCGGTATGAATTTCGTAATACGCTTAGTTACAAAATTATAGCAGTTTATAATCACGCAATGTTTTTTGGGACACACTGTATATTAGGCTTTGCTCTCTTCACTAACGCATAGCAAATGAAATTTTTTTTTTTCTAAAGACACTTTCCCTATAGCAATGAGGCAGTTAGTAGGCAGAGTTGTCACTGCAGTTTGCTTTGAAATAGGATTTTTCCCCAGCCTGTACCGCCGCAGATAGCCTCTGAGGCGGATTATCGTCTCGATATGGAAATTACTTCACACCTAAACACTGCCTCGAGGTCACAGACAGGATAATTGTCAGATACCTGATGTGGCCGCAATTACTGACTCAGTAGAGCGTGGAAATTATATCCAGACTATTTCAGACTATATGAAGCATCTCTATCTGAATAACCAGCATGTCTGCGTTCCATGCGTCTGACCGGGGTTCAGTTCCAAGCGTGTTAAAGTGGAATTTGTGACCGACGACGACGGTGTGAAATAAATTATCTTGTTGGGTACTCTATTTTTTTCTCTTCCACTGTTCCATGGGTGCTAGTGTGTCCAACTGTAGCGGAATTCCGCTACGCATAGTGGTTTTTGAGTCTTGGGGAGACATAGCGGCGATAGTATTGAAAACCTCCTGAAAAATAGCGGAATTAAAAAAAATAAGTTCACGTTCTAAACTTAAAATTTTGCTGTTTTCCCTGAAGTGTGAAATATTACAGACTTTCTACAAATAGTGGACTATATTGAATTCTAATTTAATTTAATAAATATATCACATATTTTAAGGGGAGAGGATGGTATTTTTTGGTGAAAAATGAGTAAATTTTCAAAAAAAAAAAATTGTTTTTCTTTAAAATGCTTTGTGATATGTGTGGAATGCATTACATAACATTTTATGGGTATTTGTGCCCTTATCGGATGTTGAGACGCCATTTTTAAACTTCCTGCGCTATGGATTTTTAAATCACTCTCCCCCTTTTTTCGGTTTACGGTAACTTCATTATTTTTGCTACATTGCCAGACAAATATATATATATATATATATATATATATATATATAATTTCTGAACTATTAAAGATACGTGCATGAAATTTAGAACATACATTCTTTAGACTATTAGGAAACTTTTCTCTGTAACAGAATTTTGTTAATTGATTTCATTTTAAAACTACGTCTGTTTGTTTGCAAGAAAGGAATGCAGAAAAGTGTTATTAAATTTTAATTGTTTATTTTACAAACGTAGGGACTAATATCAAAATTCTGTTACAAACAGTTTGTACAGCATGCTCTTGCAATTACATTGCAAAAAACGGGATGAATCTACCTTTAAAAATGGTTTAGATATATCGATTTTAGTAAAATCCTGCATTGGGTATATTTTTTCTTTCAAATCTGGGCCCCCAAATAATTTTTTTTATATTTATTTTTGGTTGAGTTTCTACAAGTATGAGCTCTCTACATACAAAAAATTAATATTTTACACCAAATAGGAAAAAATTATTTAAAAAATACTGTCCTTAAATACAGTTTTTGTTAGAAAATTGTGTTCTGAATAGGGTTGCCCGGGATCTCCCGTATTTGCCCCTAATTTTTAACAGTCTCCCGGCTCCCGTATTATTCTTTTCTTCTAGCATTTTTCTCCCTTATTTTTGTATAATGTAAACATTTTTATTCTAAAAACTTGATTTTCCCTTGAATGATGATTGGTTATATGAAGAATATTGTTTTTCAAGAGATACATTAGATACAGTAGAATAACAGCAAGTGAGATGAGGTTCATGAGAGCAACAGCTGGATATACTCGCTGGGATCATAAACAAACGAGGACATAATGCAAGAAATTCAAATAGAACCCATTATGCAGTTCATCAGCTAATATAACTTCAGTGGAAGGGTCATCTCGAACGAATGGATCGATGCAGAATTCCAAAAGCACTGTTTCATTACCATCCGCATGGAAAAATATCTCTAGGTCGTCCGAAGAAGAGGTGGACTGAAAATTCTAGTTTGAGACCGTAACAGGCCACTCGGCCTAATACTTGTTAGGAAGTCGACGACGACGATGACATTAAGTCTTCAGTCTTTATAGAAAGTAATGCTTGCCAGAAATGGGTTTGAGTGCTCCCCCGTCTAAAATCAAACCGTGTTAATGTTAAACATTTGGAAAAACTGGCTGGTTTTGTTCTAAGCATACCAAGTAGTAATGCTCATAAAAGAGGGTGTTTTATCTCATGAACAATAATTGGACAGATGTTCGAAACATGAGCACGACACATCTAATCAAATCAGAGCTGAAAACTGCAGTCGATTTCAACTATGACGCGAGACAAAATCTGTCTCAAAATACTCTTAATTTAAGCCTAGCTGTCGAAGTGTAGAATAAAGTTGCTTTTTAGTAACAGAACTGAATAATTTGTCTATTTCCTATGTTAAATTTTGACGATTCCTTAGTCTCCCGTATTTTCTTCAAAAAAAAGTTGGCAACCCTAGTTCTGAATGTCAGATCGTAACGCGTGGAATGTCTACTAATGAATTCACCCGCGAATTATTCATATGAAATATAATAATGTTAGTAAAAAAGTGGTTTTCGTCACATGTAACCAAAAACGCATTAGGGCAATGGAGTCAAATATCTGAAGCTCTGTTTGCATTACGTAGAACAAACTGAAAATGAAACTTTCCGGTTGGTAATAAACAGAAAGCGACTTCCTACATGATATTGATGCTATAATCCAAATGATGTTATATACATTTTTTTCATTTCAAATTTGAAATGCATCGGAAGATTATATAACATGGTTAAGTACAAATTTATATAATAATATAGAACAGAACATATAATACAGAATAATACATCAGACTACAGAATATAACTACAACAATAGAAATAGAAATAAAACAATGCAATCAATATAAAAATAGGATACAATAATATTAACAAAATTTGAGTACCGAATGAGCAGCGCTCGTGTTCGCTTGCGGTTTTAATAATCATTAATATAAGAGGAATATAGGAAATAAAATAAGAACTAAAATGAAATTACAGCTACAATGAAATTATATAATATATTATTAATATAAGAGGAAGATAGAAAATAAAATAATAACTAAAATAAAATTACAGCTGCAATGAAATTATATAATATAATATATTATTAATATAAGAGGAATATAGAAAATAAAATGAAATAGGAACTAAAATTAAAATTACAGCTACAATGAAATTATACAGAGTTAGTTAAAAGTCCCGCACCACCTAAATAACTTTTGAAGCATACGGTTCAGTGACATGAAACTTGGTGTGTGAGGATAACCTTATGCTAATAACTGAATAGTATTACCGAGTTTTTTCTACTTTCTGTTTAACCGAAAGTAACTCCAACTCTCTTATTTTAAATGGAACACCCAATATATATTTTTATTTTTGAATAGTGCTCATTAAGAGCTTTTCAAAAAGTACCCACACTTGATACTTCTGTACAAATTCAGTGTTGCTAAGTCAAGAAAACAGAAAAGTTTATCGAATATTAAAATAATAAAATACTCCTTCCTTAACAAAAACAAAACAAAGCTAGCTCATCTTCTGAATTATGTGTTCAAATTGGTAGCCCTCAGCTGCTTTACAATGTGTCACTCGATCATAGAAACGATTTAAGGAATGATTTAACCAAGCTTTAGGAATACTCGTATCTTGCACCACTTCCATTTTTATTTAGCAACACTGAATTTGTACAGAAGCATCAAGTGTGGGTACTTTTTGAAAAGCTCTTAATGAGCTTTATTCAAAAATAAAAATACATATTGGGTGTTCCATTTAAAATAAGAGAGTTGGAGTTACTTCCGGTTAAACTCGGTAATACCATTACTGAGTTCTTTAGCATATGGTTATCCTCACATACCAAGTTTCATATCACTGAACCGTATACTTCAAAAGTTATTTAGGTAGTGCATTTATTATTTTAATATTCGATACACTTTTCTGTTTTCTTGACTTAGCAACACTGAATTTGTACAGAAGTATCAAGTGTGCGTAATTTTGGAGAAGCTCTTAATGACCTTTATTCAAAAATAAAAAAATATATTGGGTGTTCCATTTAAAATAAGAGAGTTGGAGTTACTTCAGGTTAAATCGGAAGTAGAAAAAGCTCGGTAATACCATTATTAAGTTCTTAGTATATGGTTATCCCCACATACCAAGTTTCATGTCACTGAACCACATGCTTCAAAAGTTATTTAGGTGGTGCGGGACTTTTAACTAACCCTGTATAATATAATATTGACATAGAGAAGAATAATATCGTACGTGAATAAAGTAGGACAATTTATGAAAAATATATATTCCGAAATTGTAGAATACAAATATAATATAGGCTGATTAATTCATACACATAGGCTATATATAAATTTATTTAATCAAATTGAATACATTAACACGTGTCTAATTTTCTTGTTATATGTTAGTGGGTTACATGTAAGAAGTTCTGGGTGCAATTTGGCTAAAGAATTATACAACCGAGGGCCAATATTCTTACAAGTTTTTACTCCCTTTGATAGTATAACTGTATAGATAGTGAAGAGATACTTCCTTCAAAGATTATCGGTCACTGAACTTCGTAAGTTAAATTACGTAAACATTACCACATTACTCACATTCCGATGGGCGATGTAGTTCCACCATATTGACGTTCATGATATGATATGTTTAATAAACTAAATTCATTTGACATAGGCCTATTTATTTATGAGTATACCGCCGAGAGCGTATTTCCTGCACAGAACATTTGCACGATACAAAAGCAACCCCCGTTCCCTTGGTAACGATTAGTGACCATATTATGGCCGATCCAGGCTATGTGAAAGCGCATCTGCACACATGATTACTATCTCATAATCCCCTAATTCCGTCGTCAGCGCACGGGTGGATATTACATTACGTACCATTCTTAGGTGACAATTAGTTGTAAACTCAGTTATTTTCTTACAGGGTTACTGATTGCCAATTGTGGAATTTTATTAAACGTAGGTGAATTCTCGCAATGTCTAACAAAAGTTCGAAGGACAATGTTGGAGCATGTTTATATTATTATTATTATTATTATTATTATTATTATTTAATAATAATAATGGCTTTATTTAACCTGGCAGAGTTAAGGCCGTAAGGCCTTCTCTTACACTCAATCAGGATTAAAACTTGCTTACATAGTTAAACATACAACTGGATCGGAATTAAGTAATTACATACTGATACGACTAAGGTACATAATGAAATTAAAAGTGATAGGTACATAAAATTTTACCTCATAAAATAAAAATAAACATAGTGGAATACATATTAATGTTGTTAGAATCAAATATGAATCACACAAAAACAGAAGCCGATAATTCAATAAAAAATGTACACAGTAAAAATAAAAATAAACGCATTAGTATACATATTAATATTAGATTACAATTAAGTAGGATTTACATAATTAAACCAGAAACCGACAATTGAAAAAATGTACACAATAAAAAAATAGGCTAATAATAATGATGAAAAACAACACAGTGGGATACATAATATTAGTGTTAAGTGATAAATAAACACTATTTACATGATTACACAATAAAAATAAGAAACAAAAAATAAAAATAAATACAGTGGAATACATTGCATTAAATATTTGCAACGCGTTAGGTCTGGCAACTCATCATAAGATATTTTTCTAATTTACATTTAAAAGAAATTGAAGTTCGGCAGCCGTTGACTTCAGGGAATTCCAGTGACGAGAAGTAGCAACAGTGAAAGATGAGAATAAAGAGATGATGTGTGGAGTGGTATTTCTAGCGTGTTATCATATTGTGACCGAGTATTTAAGTTATGATACTGAGAAAGACTGTGGAATCGGACAGATAAGTAAGAGGGAGTAGAGGTGTGCAAAATTCGGTATAAGAGAGAAAGGGAATGTAACTTTCTCCTCTCATTTAACCTGAGCCACAATAATTTATCGAAAGAAGGCGAAATGTGATCGTAGTAGCGGACAACACAAATGAAGCAAACACACGCATTATGAACACGTTGCAGTTTCTGGGATAAATCCACCCTGAGATCACTGAATAAAGCGTCACAACAATCGAAATGAGGCATAATAAGAGTCTGTACAAGCGTCTGCTTTAATTTAGCTGGATAGTGATACAATCTTTTTAATGAGTGAAGAGTGGAAAATACTTTCTAGCATGTGTGTTTGATGTGCGTGTCCCAGGTAAGGTTAGATTCAAAATGAACTCCCAGGTTTTTCACAGTTGAACTGAATGGAATGATCGCTTTATTCAGAGTCACAGGAGGAAGGTTCAGCTTATTAATATCGGGGAGTAATCTGTTGTTATTATTATTATTATTATTATTATTATTCAACGCCACCAAGTTGTCATTTGACATTTCTGGTCTTTCCTGACAATGACTTATTTGTAACCCACTTCTGAGGTTGGGGCACCTGGAAAGCGGAATTACGCTGCCCCGATGTTAAAGTGGAAAGTATGTGTCATCTGGATGTTTTTTTTTTCCCTTGTTTGGTGTGTATCTTGGAAGGACTTTCAGCACGTCCTCCTTCGGAGCGATATTGCCACATTCCAAACCTTAAAACTGAGGTGATGTAATATGGGGTGACCAGTTAAATTGGATTTGAACGTGTAACTTAGCATGTTCTTGCTAGTCAAGACAGCCTGCTGCAGTCACATGGAATTACATGCTTTTATCCAGCTGTGTAATGCATCTGACTTCTTGTGTGTGTGTCAGGAGTGGAAAACTGTTATGAACATTGTCAAATAGTATAATAAGCGTCAGAGACTATTTTAAGGGACACGAGGACTTAAATAGTAATATACGTTACAAGAGCGGTATGTTGAAGTTTTCACGTTCGAGGAAAAGTTTGAAAAAGCGAAACGTAGTTGAGCTTTTTCAATTTCCGAGAATTGAAAGAAAACATACCGCTCGTGTATCGTGCGAAGATCGTTTATTACATACCTGAAAGAGGAATTTCTAATTAGTTGCAATTAAATCTCCATCTTGGTTTCTGTTCAATGACTGCAAATTTGCAAAACAAAAATATCTATCTTCAACATTGTTGCTTTAAAATGTTTTCTGTGTTTACTATACTCCAGCAGGCCGTGATATACGTCTGTCTTTTTTTCCCTCCCAGTCTATAAATGCGAACTTAAAACAAACGGTAAGGTTATGTAATGATTTAGAGTTTATTTAATGTTTGCAAATATTTAAAAACAATAATTAACAGTGCAATTTAGGTGAAATTGCAGTGGTAAGGTCCAAATTTATAATTATTACTATATTGAACGTCTCTAAAAATAATATGTTAAAAGTCTAAAGCAGTAAAATCAATGTCACTTAAGCGGTAAGAAGAGGGAAATTGTTATGTGTGTTAGGTTAGGAATACTAATGTGGAATTTTAGACTTACCGCAGATTGGTTTTGTGCGGAAACCAAGCAAATACGCACGATCTCGCACAAAAAATTGTACGGAATATTCCTTGCGGACATAAGAAGTTGATAGTAAGAGGTATTTTGTCTCTGCGTTTTCTTTTTGGTCCGGGAGCGATTTTTATATAGGCCTGCTCCAAACGTCAGTATTGCATACTTTATAATTAGTATATGAATTTTTTTAGAAAATGTAATATTGAAGGTAACGATTAAGAAAGAACAACATTTCTTGAAGGAATAGGTGAAAGATACTACAGTATGTTGTTGATGTAGGTCTTTAAAACATTCCAGTAAAAGAATCATGTAGATATTTAATTAATTGTTTAATTTATTGTGTAAATAAATGCTTTACTATTATTGTTATTATTAGTAGCTATTTTAATATTATGAATAGTGTTTCATAAAGAATAATGTATGCATATTACTTACTTACTTACTTACTTACAAAATGGCTTTTAAGGAACCCGAAGGTTCATTGCCGCCCTCACATAAGTCTGCCATCGGTCCCTATCCTGTGCAAGATTAATCCACTCTCTATCATCATATCCCACCTCCCTCAAATCCATTTTAATATTATCCTCCCATCTACGTCTCGGCCTCCCTAAAGGTCTTTTTCCCTCCGGCCTCCCAACTAACACTCTATATGCATTTCTGGATTCGCCCATACGTGCTACATGCCCTGCCCATCTCGAACGTCTGGATTTAATGTTCCTAATTATATCAGGTGAAGAATACAATGCGTGCAGTTCTGCGTTGTGTAACTTTCTCCATTCTCCTGTAACTTCATCCCGCTTAGCCCAAAATATTTTCCTAAGCACCTTATTCTCGAACACCCTTAACCTCTGTTCTTCTCTAAGAGTGAGAGTCCAAGTTTCACAACCATACAGAAGAATCTGTAATATAACTGTTTTATAAATTCTAACTTTCAGATTTTTTGAGAGCAGACTGGATGATAAGAGCTTCTCAACCGAATAATAACAGGCATTTCCCATATTTATTCTGCGTTTAATTTCCTCCCGAGTGTCATTTATATTTGTTACTGTTGCTCCAAGATATTTTAATTTTTCCACCTCTTCGAAGGATAAATCTGCAATTTTTATATTTCCACTTCGTACAATATTCTCGTCACGAGACATAATCATATACTTTGTCTTTTCGGGATTTACTTCCAAACCGATCTCTTTGCTTGCTTCAAGTAGAATTTCCGTGTTTTCCCTAATCGTTTGTGTAGTTTCTCCTAACATATTCACGTCATCCGTATAGACAAGAAGCTGATGTAACCCGTTCAATTCCAAACCCTTTGTGTTATCCTGAACTTTCCTAATGGCATATTCTAAAGCTAAGTTAAAAAGTAAAGGTGATAGTGCATCTCCCTGCTTTAGCCCGCAGTGAATTGGAAAAGCATCAGATATAAACTGACCTATACGGACTCTGCTGTATGTTTCACTGAGACACATTTTAATTAACCGAACTAGTTTCTTGGGAATACCAAATTCAATAAGAATATTATATAATACTTCCCTCTTAACCGAGTCATATGCCTTTTTGAAATCTATGAATAACTGATGTACTGTACCCTTATACTCGCATTTTTTCTCCAATATCTGTCGAATACAAAAATCTGGTCAATAGTCAATCTATTACGCCTAAAACCACACTGATGATTCCCAATAATTTCATCTACGTACGGAGTTAATCTTCTCAAAAGAATATTGGACAACATTTAGTACGACGTCAACAAAAGTGATATTCCTCGAAAGTTACCACAGTTGGTTTTGTCCCTCTTCTTAAAAATAGGTACGATTATGGACTCCTTCCATTGTTCTGGTACAATTTCCTTTTCCCAAATAGCAAGTACAAGCTTATAAATTTCGTTAGATAATGCGCTTCCACCCTCTTGTATTAATTCTGCTGGAATTTGAGCGATACCTGGAGACTTGTACTTTTTCAGATTTTCTAAATGTATGCATATTAAGCATGAAAAGTTTTGTTCATTTAGCTTTTATGGTAGCTAGATATAAAAATGAATTTCACTAAATTTTTGCAGGCCAATGATGTACTTCGCCCCTTAAGGGCCGTTCAGACGAGGCCACTTTTAGTGGCGCTGCTAAATTTTTGCAGAGAATTTTTCAGTCTTCTATTGAACATGGACGTAGAAGAAGATATATTTATGGCAAATTTGCTCATACGGAGAAAGAACAGACGTAAAAATAGAAGAAGAGTCTGGGTCCATACATTAGTTTGGGGAAGACAGAATCGAGGACTATTCCATACCTTGTTTGATGATTTACATCAGGACGATAAAAAATATAATCTGTAATGGAACCCAGGTTCGAACCTCAGACCAGCTAATTTTTCATCTCTTTGTTAATATCGTATTTAGTACATTATTTTAGATGCTTTATTTTATTATAACGTGAAATAAAGGCGATATATCAATAATATATGAAGTAAGGAGACGGAGGAAAGGTACTTGCCATGAAAACTACAACCAGTGGTGGTTCCTGTACTAACATCTTGATCAATCCCGCGGATAAAATCTCAAGCTTTGCTGTATCAGTAATGTCACTGCTGTCATCAAGAGCCAGTGAATAATATACGATTTTTCTCGCGTCTTTTTTTAACCTTCCTCTTGAATATAATAAGGAATTTTCTAAATTCTTCTCTCGATACTTGGTCGAGAAATTTGTAGTTTTTCAAAATTAAAAACTTCTTATGGACAAGTTATTTAAGCTATTTTAATCATTACTCTTTTGAGAAATTCTGTTCTATTAAAATGCTTCAGAGCACAAGATATTTCAAACCCCATTAGGTAGCTGACTTCCTTACATTTATTTATCTCATCTTTCTCTTCCTGGCTATGATTTAAGACATGCCAATTCCTGGCGTTTAACAGTCCGTTGGCACATAATATTGAATCAGTTTTTCTACAATATTATTATTAAATGAATAACTAATAAATAGTTATCCTTATTTAAAGATTAAAATTGAGATAAAACCTAATAATTTTATCCTTCTAGGGAGAAGATCTAAAAATATCAATATTCATGCACGTACAGAAGAATTATAGAAACACATACTTAGTGGTCAATAATAATAATAATAATAATAATAATAATAATAATAATAATAATAATAATAATAATAACACTAATAATAATACATTATTCAGCGTGGCAATTAATGTTCCTATATACTTCAAATTGTACCGTTGAGCAAAATAAACATATTACATTTTGTCCGACAGAACAACAAAAAAGTTTTCCTTCTCATTCTTCACGAAACCATCTCTTACTGCTTGTAGAGACAGAGTTTGTAGAGCGACATGATACCGCCACTGCTTGCCTTCAGTACGTGAATGAAACACACAGTAATGTACAGGAAACTCCTCGTACCTTTTTGAATGTCTGTGATTACTAGGGACCGGATTTTTATGTGCTAAAAAATTTAAATATATTTATTTTTTATGTGCTAAAAAGTACGAAAATATTTGCTAAAAATAAAAAAATATATATTTTTTTTAAATATGACAAAAATACCTTACTTAGCTTGGAAAAAAAAGTTACTAGGTACTCATCAACCACACTTGAGTGCTAATAGTTGGCCGAGAATTGCAGTGAACAACAAAGGTCATCTCCAAATTCTCCATCACAAATGCATGCCGATTATCTCTGAACAATGACATATTGTGCAAACGATCTTTCCACATCACAGGACGTCAGACGTACATATTTAAAGAGAGGAATGTCACAAACATATACACTGTCAATTTCACGTACAGGCACACCCTCCAATACTTGAGCAACTTTACACAGTTTTTTATCTTTACTGTTTTTCCCAAACACATTCTGGAATTTGTCCCTTAGTACTTGTACTTCTGAACCTGGTAGCGAGTCTAGTTTAATTTTTACGGCACACACCTCTCTGTTTCAGACAACAGGTTTTTGGATGTTTCGAGTTTTTTTTATGGTGTCACACAAAACGCTTAGATTTGCTAATAGGAAAGCCAAATCGTTTTTTAAACAACCATCTTTCAGTATATCTTGAAGGATATCGATTTATGAAGCCCGATAACAAGGAATCATAAGAAGATATATTGCCTTACTTGATAGACATGAGCGAGAGGCGAGAGATTTGTTTAAATTAAATCATGTTCATACCCAGTTCTTATCTGTTGTATTTCACAAACAAAGCGTGGAATGAAATCATCTTCAGCAACAATAAACATTCCTAATTATGTGTTGCAAGATCTCTCCTCCTTGTCCATGTTAATTTATTCTCCAATAATAACACTGATATGCTGCCTAGCAGTTCTCAGAACTTGAGGCGATACTATTACGAAAATGGATCACGGATATACCACACAGCGCTTAGAAACACCAAGCAACCAAGAATTCTTAAAAAGATAGCGTACTTCTGAGTGACATAATTGATTTAGTTTTAAAATATTTAAAAGTTCTTGTAAAAAAATTATTTAAGTAAATAAAACTCCAAGATTTATGTGTTTATAATAGATTTCCTGAAAATATGTATTTACATAATTTTTTTGTGGAAATATATGTTTTTATGTGAAATAAAATTCGAGTTTTAAACTTGAAACTTCATGTTCGGAATTTTTAACTTTGTTAATTGTGTTTTATCACACGCAAAAATAATATTTAATTACATAGGAATCCGCTCCTTAGTGATTACACGATGTAATCACGACACCCGCTTTGGTCACCACTGGTGTAGGGAATTGGTGGCCCAACGTCGTCCGTTAGCAGCGTTACTAACGCGCCACTAAAAGTGACCTCGTCTGAAGGGACCCTAAGGGCTATACTACACGAACGTTAAAAACGTTACGTTGACAACGTTCTTTTATAGGAACTTGGTTTTTGGTAATATGATCGCTTGTATAATAGCATGACTATACTACACAAGCGTTAAAAATGCTGCGTTTGGTTGCGTTGCTTCGACGTTGTGAAGTTTCAACGCATAGGTCTGCGTTGGCAACGCCAACTTTTCCAAACGTATTCATACTACATGTACGTCACCAACGCAATGTCAACAACAGACTGGATCTTGTGAAGCAAATGCAGTTTTTACTACCCACTCTTGGTGAGAATGAAACCATTTCGAATAAACCTCCACCTAAACAAGAAGACATACCGGATGGTATTATTTCTCAGGCTACTTCGAGTCATGAGAGTAATGTAAACGATACCCAAATAAAATCGGGACCATCTCTTCGCTCGACAGGGACAGGAAGAAAAGAAAAATCTGAAAATATTCTAGTAACTGCAACAAGGGATATTACAAATATATTATCAGAGAGCGTGGCCATACGAAGACAAGACAGGGAATGACAAGGATGGAAACAAAGCTTTCCTTTTATCATTTGTCAAAATCATGGACAATTTACCTCCAGAGCTTGCAATTGAAGCCCGTTTCAAAGTTTCTGAAGTGTTCACAAACCTGCTTGTCGAGCAGCTTGCAACATCAAGAATGTCCCAATTGTCAGATATGTCGCCGTTGAGTGTTATTGCCGATGGTTCAAATGATTCTGAATTCATTGCTAATTTCAGTCAGTACTGATTTCTGCAGCTTGGAATATTCTTAATTTTCAACATAGTATGCATAAAATAAAAATATAATCATTTCCTGCAGCTTGTAATGTTCTTAATATTCAACATACAGTATTATGCATAAAATAAAAATATAATCTTTGACTATAATTATATGTGTACAAAATCGCCTTTGCTTATCATAAAATAAATAAATAAATAAATTTTCATTAACGTTTTCGACACATGTGTATCATCTTCAGATGTGTTTGTTAGAGTGATATGATGAAAACACTGCGCTTTAGTTCAACGTCAAACATCAAGATCAACAGAAACTGCCCTATTCAACGAACTTTAAATCGGCAAATACAGCCAACATATGTTCAACGTGATTATAATTTTTTAAGTGATTTTACATAGTGTTCACATTTCAATGACTACGCTAATAGTGGTTACAATTCTTCAACAGTTTTAATTTTTTACATATTTTAGATCATATCACATGACTTGCAGTGATTTAAATCGGCAAATACAGCCAACACATGTTCAAAGTGATCTAAACTTTTAAAGTGTTTATACAAAGTGTTCACATTTCAATAACTACGCTAATAGTGGTTACAATTCTTCAACAGTTTTAATTTTTTACATATTTTAGATCATATCACATGACTTGCAGTGATTTAAATCGGCAAATACAGCCAACACATGTTCAAAGTGATTTAAACTTTTAAAGTGTTTATACAAAGTGTTCACATTTCAATAACTACGTTAATAGTGGTTACAATTCTTAAACAGTTTTATTTTATATTTTAGATCATATCACATGACTTGCAGTGATTTAAATCGGCAAATACAGCCAACATATGTTCAAAATGATTTAAACTTTTAAAGTGTTTATACAAAGTGTTCACATTTCAATAACTACGCTAATAGTGGTTACAATTCTTCAACAGTTTTAATTTTTTATATATTTTAGATCATATCGCATGACTTGCAGTGATTTAAATCGGCAAATACAGCCAACACATGTTCAAAGTGATTTAAACTTTTAAAGTGTTTATACAAAGTGTTCACATTTCAATAACTACGCTAATAGTGGTTACAATTCTTAAACAGTTTTAATTTTTTACATATTTTAGATCATATCACATGACTTGCAGTGATTTAAATCGGCAAATACAGCCAACACATGTTCAAAGTGATTTAAACTTTTAAAGTGTTTATACAAAGTGTTCACATTTCAATAACTACGCTAATAGTGGTTACAATTCTTAAACAGTTTCATTTTATATTTTAGATCATATCACATGACTCGCAGTGATTTAACCTAACATAGCATGTATATCATAGATCAACCTAAGTTAAGTCCAAGCAATCACACTAATATGACCCGAAAATTACCACATTAAGTTCCATCTAATAGGCAAGGTTTTCATCATATTAATCTAACATTTCACATCTGAAGATGATACACATGTATCGAAAACGTTAATGAAAATTTAAAATTATTTATTTTATGATAAGCAAAGGCGGTTTTGTACACATATAATTATAGTCAAACATTAATAGCTTATCGGCAAACTTCAACATGAAAAAATATAATCATTACAAATTAAGGCAAATTTTATTACTTACCTTAATGTTACAACCAGCTTTTCGACAGGATGAACTGATTTCCTCATTACAGTATCAGTTTTCCTAATTTTATGAGAAATTAAATTCAAAAGATCATCAAAACGTTTTATTGACATTCTGTAATAGAGAAAAAACTTGTCGGGATACTGTCGGTGATTTTCAAATGCAGTACAGTATAAAACTTTCCAGTCGAAAGTCTATTAATGTTTGCGGGATGAAATCACCATCTCCTTTTCCTCTTTTTTTGAGACATACTTATAACCAAAGCTCGGATCTTGGGGACTTGTGTGTCGTGTGCTTGAGTAAGGTTACAGGCATAACGTACACAAAGCTCACGCTGCAAGTGCTCAGGGACAGTCGTTTGTACTAAGAAAGTGGTCACATCGAATGGCAAGAAGACGAACGAATAAACTGTGTCACGTCGAAGCCAATGACATTAAGAGAATTACAGGTAAACGGTCTGTTTGAGGAATTAGAAAATACGTGTTATTCGAATGGGTGTTATGGAAGTTTGAAAATGCATTTCTTAAATTTTAGGTACAGAATTTCGTGGAGGAATTCTGAGGAGATACATTATTTTCTTCTAATGCAGAGTTTATATCTTGTAAGTTGTACCACACATAAACTAGAGCTGGAAACGGGCATTCATTGAAAGACATTGCAGTCCTTTAAATTGATGGAGAAGTTGTCCATAGCCATGGATCAAGTCGTAGAGGGACCTTCCCTAGTAGTGATACACTAATTGAAAACTATTTACGAGAAAAATTTAGGATATACTTATCTTTCTCAGATACGAGATCTGCTGAAAATCGAACAGGAAACAGTGACAGTGAAATATTCAGTATTTATTTAGGCCCAAGACTTTATAATAAAATTTCAAACCATTTTCCAAATTTGAAATTTTTTAAAATTGAAACTTTTAAAAAAGAATTTTGTAAAATTATCCATGATATATAATAGTAACAAATGTACTTTTTTACCTTTTATTTCTATCGACTATATTCATGTTTTTATTGAATATCACTGGGTTCTGTCGGATTGTCAATTTATATTAAATGTGTATTTTTCTCTCGTTTTCCCTTTCTTCTTTATTCTTGCTCTTGTGTTGTATTTATTGGTTTGAATTAAGTTACTTACTGTATTTAGTAAACTGGCCTTGTAAATTTTATGTTATATTATTCACTAAGACCACACCGTACACGAGCCTGACTCTTACGGTAGTGGCTAGAAACATTTTTATTTTATAAATGCAATTTGTACTCACTAGGTAGCTAGTTAAAAGAAATAAAATAAAAAAATTAAAGTTTGCTCTCGTCACTTGATGTGACGTGGAAATAAGTTTCCTTCGTTTCAAATCATGTTTAACTAACAGACGAAGAATTTATGGGTTCGAAAATCTTCGAATGCATGTAGTCATACACTGTAATGAAATGTACAGAGCAGAACTGTAAATTTGATGTATTTTGCATGTTTATTTATATATATGCTATAAAATTAGATGTTTCAACCTATCATAATATTATCATTATGTTGTTCCAGCCAGGAACCACTTTTATAGCAGACCTGACAGTACCTCCGTGCTGGAAGCGGGAGTTTGTTGACATTGAAGTCCGGTCGCTTAGCCACGTTCAAAGACACAAGTCCCCAAGTTCCGAGCTTTGCTTATAACTCGAACACATAGCAGAGCTACATATGCAACTTGTATAACATCCATTGCAGTTCTGAAACCAAACACAGCGTCCCTAACGCAACGTGTAGTTTATACATTTTTCATGCGTTACCAACGCCTGTCAACGCAACATTTTTAACGTTCGTGTAGTATAGCCCTAAATGCTAGTTACCAAAACAAGAGTTTACTGTTTTATTCGTCTTGTAGCTCGAGGAAATAAAACGCTGGTAAAGTGAACTGCGAGTACATCTTGGCTACTGTTTTGACTATAAGATGGCGTCTTAAGCTGCAGAGGATGTACCATTTCGTGTACGACTATAGAAGGGCGGTGCTCTCACTTTTTGCAGCTGGCCACTGTCGTTTTCGAAGCCAGCGACCTGGAAACTTCCCGGCCGGGGCTGTTAGCATCGTCCGCGAATTGCGTTGCGGAAATCATAGCGAACGTGTAACAAGCCGCTCACAAATTTGCGCAATTTGTCATGCATTTTTATCGTATGGCGGACACATTACAGGTGTAGTCTCGGGTCGCTGTTTTGAGTAATTCAGAATTCTTAAAATTTAAAAAATTCAGCTGACAAAAATTTAGTGTATGTGACCACAGGTAGTGCCAACAGGGAGTTTTATGCCCTTTATTCGCATGTACGCTCCATATTCTCCTTCTACGTTCCATATATTCCCCTTATTCGCCTTTTATTGCCCCTGTTTTTTATTTCCGTTGTCATATTCCACATGTTCTCCCTGTCTTTCCCTTGTTCTCGTTGTATTCACCTTAACCTCTTACTATTTCCTTCGTTCTTGGCTTCTCCTTGTTCGCTTTGTGTTCTATTTGTGCTCCACTTATTCCCCTTTCTGTTATTTTTGTCTTCCCACTTTTCTCCCTTGTGTTTCTATTTTCCTCCCTGAATTCCCTTTGTTCGCCTTGTATTTCCCTTGTTTCCCTTTTCTTGTTCTCCTTGTCTTTCTCTTGTTCTCCTTGTATTTCTCTCTTGTCCTTGTATTTCCCTGGTTATCCTTTTTACTTTCATTGTTTTCCTTATACTTATTTTCCTTGTATTCCACATATTCTCCTTGCTTTCTCTTCGTTCTCCTTTCTTCCCCTTGCTCTGCTTATTTTCTACTTTTTCTCCTTGTCTTCCTTGTCTGTCATTTTTTCTTCTTGTCTTCCCCTTGTTATTCTTGTATTTCCCTTATTGTCTGTGTATTCTCCTGGTTTTCCTTTTTATTTTCATTGTTTAACTTTTACTTCTCTTATTCTCCTTGTATTCATATTGTTCTGCTTGTCTTCCTCACGTTCTCCTTGTATTTTCCTGGTTCGCCTTCTATTTCTCTTGTTCTTGCATTCCTCTGGTTCTCCTTTTATTCACCTTGTTTCCTTGTACTTCACTTATTCTTCTTGTATTCCCCCTGTACCCCTTATTTTCCTGGTAGCCCTTCTATTCCTCTTGCACTCCTTGTATTCCCGTTTTCCATGTATTCTTTTTCTTCTCCTGGTAGCCCTTCTATTCCTCTTGTACCCCTTGTATTCCCCTTGTTATCTTTGTATTCCAATTGTTTTGCTTGTCTTCCCCTTGCTTTCCTTGTATTTCTTTGTCCTTCGTGTATTTCCCTTGTTCTCCATGTATTTCCGTTGTTTTCGTTGTATTTCCCATGTTCGCCTTCTATTTCTTATGTTGTCCTTGCATTCCCCTGGTTATTTTATTTTTCTTGTTTTCCTTTTCCTTCTCTTATTCTTCCTATATTACTCCAATATTCCATATATTCCCCTCGTTCTCCTTGTATGTCATTGTTCTCCTTGTCTTCCCCGTGTTTTCCTTGTATTTACTTTGTTTTTCGTATATTTCTCTTGTTCTCCGTTTATATTTTCATTGTTCTCCGTATATTTTCATTGTTCTCCTTGTATTTCCCATGTTCGCCTTCTATTTCTCATGTTGTCCTTGCATTCCTCTGGTTCTTTATTCGCCTTGTTTTCCTTGTGCTTCTCTTCTTCTTCCTGTATTCCATACATTCCCCATGTTCTCTTTGTATTGCCTTTATACTCACTGTATTCCGCCTTGTAACCCTTGCATTGCCGTTGTTATTCTTGCATTCCTCTTTTTATCCTCGTTCCACGCGCTTTTCGTGAACCTTCTACGTAAATATAGGCAGCATAATAAAGTTATGCACATCTAATTTTTTCCCCACCAGTTCTGAAAGTTGATTCTGAATTTTAAATGAATTATTTTACGAAACTTAGAGGAGGTCCCTGGGTAGTCCTCTAGACCAGTGATGTCAAAGCAAGCGCATTTTTCTGACCTTGACGTCGTGCGCGGGCATCAAGCGCTAAGTATGGAAAGAGGAAGGGTTGTGTATATGAATAAGCAACCTGTTGGATTAAGAAAACAGTGGTGCACAAACTTCAAACGGAACGTGACATTTTATGTCGTTATTTTTATATGGCTTCTTTCTGTTTGTTATTTTCTATATTGTCTGTAAAACAAAAGTACTAACACTGATTTCTTAATATTGCACTTGTGTTTTAAATCTTAATAACATAATAGAGAGTTAAGAAGGAATATTCACTTAAATTCCATAGTAGGATTTATTATACTGTATTAAGTGAATGAAACACATCATTCATAAAGAAAGTGCTATTCCAAAGAAAGAGATTGAGTATGACATGATAAGTTGGATTTTATATTGATGGTATCTTTAGCCTTATAAAAGTAATCAATAAACTACTCAAAACAATATTACAGTACAAAGCAAAGTTACCTAGGTACTGTATATGTTTTAAGTGTAACTAATATTACATAACAAAACTCTTATCGCATTATGCTTTTAAGGTGATATTTGTGAGCAACTTCCTATCATCAGAATATTAAATTATTTTCTCGAAATCTGCTGAAGCTACAGAGCTGACATTTTTACAACACATGGGCACGTATCTTTTGCTTATGATGTAACAGTAGTTGCTTTGTTAATTCATTTCCTTACAAACAATTTCCATGTGAATATTTTCAAAATTTACAATACACTATCTTCAGTAATACGTATTTACGGTATATTAGATTTACGAAAACATTCTGTAAGGCTACTAAATAAATAGGCCTATATCTGAAAATTTCACTTTTCTATAAAGAAAAGTTGAGAAAATATTTTTTTTGAATAAAAAAAAAATCAAACTTGTGAAAAATGAGCATTAAAATTAAAACTCACATTCTTATAATGCACTTATACTTCTCAGGCAAATCTAAAAATTAACATGGATACAGTTTTAATAAGTTCTCTTCCCTTTATCCATTGAATCAGTGCTGGCCATCCCTGAATATAGCTCGACCAAGCGGCATATACTACCTCTTTCGTCTGTCTCTTTCTTTTCCGGTGTAAAGCGCTCAGGCTCTCCTGGGCTCTACAGCGCGCGCTTGCTCCTGTGGGCATCAATTGACATGCCTGCTCTAAGAGAAGATGAAATAGTGATTGTAACTTAACGTGTCCTATGTGAAAGACTTTTGTTGCCGGATAAGGAATGCATCATGTGCTATAAGCTGATACCTTCCTTGTGGTTTTTCCAAGCCGTCTGTCGGTGCGGTGCATAGTAATAAAAACGGAATTAGGTCTGTTTACTTGCTATATCCGTGATTCGAATTATTCCGTTCCCGCTTGTCGTTCACTAAGGATGTCACGCACATCCGCCCTCTTTCTTCGAACGTTGCAATGTTTCCCCCAGGAATTGTTGTTCCGCTACGGAGACCACAAATCTTGTTCATTTCCTTTCCCTTCAAATGATGATAATCGGCAGAAAACTACAAGAGCCAATTAAAAAAAAAAAAAAAACACCGATATTCTCTCTACGTTTCACGTCACATCTTCAAATAAGATAGTTTGAATATTCTAGTCCTTTGTTATTATTTTTTCCCTAACAGCTGGTAGGCCCAGTTGGTTTACGTCATTCATCCAAGCTTCCTTTCTCTCTACGAGGAACTAGTCATAATTACAGACTGTTTGTTGCCAGAACGTTGCATTTTGTACACTACAGGGGATGATCTGCAGAGCAGAGTATGATGATTATTGGAGTAATGGTCGAATGCTTCTAGGGGAAATAGGAGTACTCAGCGAAAATCTTAATCCACCACAAATTTCACTTGGAGACACTGGGATCTGAACCTGAATTACCAGTGTCGAAAACTGGGTCTGTAGCAGTTCCAATAACGATGCGTCTTTGTTATTATTATTATTATTATTATTATTATTATTATTATTATTATTCTCTAGGGCAGGTCTTCTCTGCAAACCCAGCAATCTCCAATCTTTCCTATTTTTCGCCTTTCTCATAGTCTTCACAATGATCCATATATCTTAGTGTCGTCTATCAACAAATAACTTCTGTTTGAGAATAAGGTCATTAGGAAAATATTTGGGGCTAAGAGGGATGAAGTTACAGGAGAATGGAGAAAGTTACACAACACAGAACTGCACGCATTGTATTCTTCACCTGACATAATTAGGGACATTAAATCCAGACTTTTGAGATGGGCAGGGCATGTAGCACGTATGGGCAAATCCAGAAATGCATATAGAGTGTTAGTTGGGAGGCCGGAGGGAAAAAGACCTTTAGGGAGGCCGAGACGTAGATGGGAAGATAATATTAAAATGGATTTGAGGGAGGTGGGATACGATGATAGAGATTTGATTAATCTTGCTCAGGATAGGGACCAATGGCGGGCTTATGTGAGGGCGGCAATGAACCTTCGGGTTCCTTAAAAGCCAGTAAGTAAGTAAGTAATCTAAATAGTTCGTCAGTGGCTTTCTTCCCAGCGTTTTTTGTGACTTTTCTAATTTCCCTAAACCGTACGAGGAAGTGTTCGCTACATATCTCCATGTACTCATTACAATGTGACCGCTGCAGTTGAGTGGGATGTAATTAACAGCGTGATTACGGCCGTCATACATAACTCAGTTGCAAATGTGCGCGTGTTTACGTATTCGCCACGTATAAGGCAGCACAACAGACGTCAGCACCACCTGACGAAGAAACACTTCTGGGAGACCACACTGTACATGACTTCGACGAGAGAGAGTTGTTTCCGGTGTCTGGTTGTGAACCCACGCCCATCCTGACCGTAGCGTGACGTGAGACGCATCGGAAACTGTGGGCCAGCCGTCATATCCTGCAAGCACTTCGGTCCTCTCTCCCAACTACCCTCGTCTCAATCGATTCAGTGGCTTACACTGCAGCATACGGGAATAGCTCAATATCTTCCTCCTATACTCTTCTTCCTCTTTGCCACTCTTCTGCCATTTCCTTCTTTTTTCTGTCTCTTTTTTACCCTTCTGCTTTCGCTTTATTTTTTAGTACGTGTTTATCCTTATTGGGTTTTGGGGGTAAATTAGAAATTGACCGTCACATAGAAATACTACTCCATCTCGTCTTTGTATTCCATTGTTCTCCTTGTATTCCTGTCGTACCTCCCTGTTCTTCTTGTCGCCCCTTATTAACCTTGTACAGGGACATCATTTTATTTTTACCAACATTTCTAATGTTAACCTGGCTATACCTTTGGATCAACGATTAAGAACCGGAAACGCCGTTTGCTACCCCCTTCCACGACTGGAGTTCGATGATACTGGCTTAATATACAAACAAATCACTTTACTAGGTATAGGAGGGAAGAAAAGTAGTTCATCCATTTACGTAAACTAGGAAATATCGCGATTTTGAGTTTGATAATTTTCATTAGGTTATTGTTTAATCAAAATACAGTACAGTATTAACAATAAGTGTTTTTACTCACGAACTGAGCTTTCCATGCGGACGTATTCATTATGCAGTGTATATTATACTGTCTACAGCACATTAGCGTACACTATAGAGAATGAAGTTAAATTGAAAAATAATGATAATATGGATATTTAAACACATTTTTGAAAATGGTGGCCGTTCATTTCGATACAGGCTTCAGTTCTAATGTGCATATTATCGCACTATATACTATTGTACGTAATTCTAATTACCAGGTTCGTACTTCGTATCAGTAATTCATGTTGAAATAATTCTGTACCTACTCTATAAAAGAGACCTTACGTACTGTAAATTCAATCTTCACTTCTGCCCTATCCGAAAAGATAAAATTACTCAGACATGCTATCTGCTGTCCGGCCAAGTGGTTACGTCGTAGAAAGGGAGGAAATCACGTGACAGTTAATTACTTAACAAGGCCCTTTTATTTAAGTTATTTTAAACAATTGTATGGGTATAATATTACGTAGACGTCCAATTACTAACAGAAATTAATGTTCCCAGGAAAGAGCTAAGACAGCCGAGCCACTAGCATTTACAGAGAGGCGAATAGAAGCAGGTGGGGGAAACCGGGATGCGACGTGGGCAAATGGAAAATGATGCAATATAGAAAGCTCTTTCGTCACTGGAAAACGCGAACATATTTTTGGAACGTACTGTTTACTATGACCGTAAGGCTACTATGACTGTATATGCGGTTTTGGATCTGTGTGAAGGACGGTTGAACTTCATTAGTAGAAGGGGTGGGAGTGAAGTGTATTAAAAAACTCAGGTACAATAAAAATTGAAGTAAAAATAAAATGATGTCCCTGTATTTCCTTTTTCCTACTAGTATTCCCGTTGTCCAGCTTGTTCTCAGTGTAATCCCCTTATTCTCCTTGTGTTTTCTTCGCTCTCCTTTAATTCCCATTATCCGTGTATTCATTTTGTTCTCCTTGTCTTCCATTTGTTCTCAGTGCATTCCCCTTATTCTCCTTGTGTTTTCTTCGCTCTCCTTTAATTCTCATTATCCGTATATTCATTTTGTTCTCCTTGTCTTCCATTTGTTCTCAGTGCATTCCCCTTATTCTCCTTGTGTTTTCCTCGCTCTCCTTTAATTCTCATTATCCGTCTATTCATTTTCTTCTCCTTGTCTTCCATTTGTTCTCAGTGCATTCCCCTTATTCTCCTTGTGTTTTCTTCGCTCTCCTTTAATTCTCATTATCCGTGTATTCATTTTGTTCTCCTTGTCTTCCATTTGTTCTCAGTGCATTCCCCTTATTCTCCTTGTGTTTTCCTCGCTCTCCTTTAATTCTCATTATCCGTGTATTCACTTTGTTCTCTTTGTCTTCCATTTGTTCTTTCCTCGCTCTCCTTTAATTCTCATTATCCGTGTATTCACTTTGTTCTCTTTGTCTTCCATTTGTTCTAAGTGCATTCCCCTTATTCTCCTTCTGTTCATCTCGTTTTCCTTTAATTCTCCTTGTGTTCTCCTTGGAATCCCCTTGTTGTCTTGGTATTCGCCTTGCTCTCATAGTCTTCCCCTTATTCTCCTCGTATTCTTCTCGTTTTTATCGTATTCCCCCTTCTTTTTGTATTCTACTTATTCTCTTTGTCTTTCCCTTATTGTCCTTATATTCCCCGTATCTACTTTGTATTTCCCTTCTGATCCTTGTATTTTCCTTGTACTCCTTATGTTTTCCTTACTCCCATTGTATTCACCTTCTCCTTGTACTCATTGTATTTCTATTCTTCACTTTGTCCTCCTTGTCTTTCCCTTCAGCTCCTTGTATTTTCCTTAATCCCATTGTATTCACCTTCTTCTCCTTGTATGTTCCTTCTTCTCATACTCCTTGTATACCCCGTGTTCTCCCTGTGTTCATCTTGCACTTCTTGTATTCCCCGTGATCTCCTTGTATCCATCTTCTTCTCCTTGTATTCCCCTTGTTCTCCTTGTAGTCCTTGCGTTCATCTTGCACTTTTACATTCCCCATGATTTTCTTGTACAGTATTTCTCATTTCCTACTCCATATGGCTCTTATTGTATTCCCCCTTGTATTCCTCTTGTTCTCCTTGTGTTGCTCTTATTGTATTTCCAGTGTTGTTCTTGTACTTGTATTGTACTTGTATTCTCCTGTCTTCCTGTAAGTGCCTTGTTCTTCTATTATCCCCCTTCATCTTCCTCATTTTCTTTTCTGTTCTCCTCAGTTTGTGTATCTTGTTACGTTCATGTTTTTCTTCACGTGTCTTATTATCTGTTTCTTCTTCTTTTTTTTCTCATCTTTCGGACCTCTTCTCCACCTCTGTTTATTCTTATACTTCTCCCCTTCTTACTCTTTCTTAGCTATCCTTCTGCTTCTCCCTCATTTCCACATTGTCCATAGTTCTTCAGAGTACTCCGGGCTTCTTGTTCCACCTCGGTGTGCTGTGGATTTGGTTATACAATTTTGCACTGTCTGTGATTTTGTGAATACTGGGGAAATGTTCGAAATAAGCCAAAGGCCGCCCCCACGCGGTATTCGACGTCAGACATTCAGGTCGAGTCAGTTCGACGCTCTCGGGGCTTCCAGCTGGCCCGGTGACGCAAAGCAGCCTAAAGGATGCCGGACGCACTCTTCGGTCTTCTACCTACTCTGCTATCATCGTATCTTGCCCTTAGTTCTCACTTTCTTTTGAAACATCTTCCTTCGTACCCTATTGATGAAGCCTAATCATTTCCCCCTATTACTACATACATAGGCAGCCGAGTAGCTCACTTGGTAGACCAGCTGGCTGCAGAACTGGAAGGTCCGGGGTTTGATTCTAGATGGTGACAGAATTTTCTCGTTGCCAAACTTCCAGAAGACCCCGAGGTTCAGTCAGCCTTCTATCAAATTGAGTACCTGGTTTTTCCAGGGGGTAAAAGCCTGCCGAGCGTGATGCCGACCACACCACCTCATTCTAGTGCCGGGGTCAAGAAAGCGTGGGGCACTACCTTCATGTCCCCCAAGTGCCTTCACGGTATGTGAAGGGGCTATCTTTCTATTTATACGTACATGCAGAGTTGCCATATGCTGCGAATTTCGCTCACCGTCCGTGACTTTAATAGTGCCTGAGAAGAAAGTCCGGACCGAAAAGACTGAAGCCCGCGATTTTGAATTAAGTCGGACATAAATCCGGAAAATTGCAATAATTTTTGGGGTAAAGTCGAAATGACACTTGAGTTGGTGCAAGATAATACATTTTGAGAACTGAATGAGAGTCGTCTCTTTGACCAGAACCCTGTTGCATGATTTTACTAATATTATTAGAATACATCTACAAATTACAAGTTACAAATTACTAATACTAATAATTTCTGTTCACACCTGTGGAGTAACGGTCAGCGCGTCTGGCCGCGAAACGAGGTGGCCCGGGTTCGAATCCCGGTCGGGGCAAGTTACCTGGTTGAGGTTTTTTCCCAGGTTTTCCCTCAACCCAATACGAGCAAATGCTGGGTAACTTTCGGTGCTGGACCCCGGACTCATTTCACCGGCATTATCACCTTCATATCATTCAGACGCTAAATAACCTAGATGTTGATACAGCGTCGTAAAATAACCCAATAAAAAATAATAATTTCTGTTTAATAATACCCATCTGTTTACTAATTCTATCAGTGATTTTTGCTAGAAAAACTTTTATGTAGATTGACTTCAGCGTTTTAGTGCAATCCTTCTTGTAAGTTGGCACTTCTGATCAAAGCTACTCAGAAAATCTATGCTCTCCAAAACCGTTAATCTTTATCGTACTTCGTGCGTTGTGTTTAGGTGATATACCAAATACTGGACCATGGATACCATTCACCAAGGCATGCTCTTATGCTTTCATTCTTCACATCAGCCATATCTTGTTATATTAGAGCTGATAAGGTTACAACGCATTCAAGTTTTTCTTGATGAATACAGGTTACGTTTTAAGTTCCAACAGACAGTAAAAGTGTTGCGATATGCTGACTCATACTCGAATGTAAATTGATTGTTATTTATCACTGATTATGATCGAATGTTTTTGTTTTGCAATCTCCTGCACTCATACATTCTTTCAGAGAAATGTCACGTGAAGAGGAAAGTACTATTTGGTACATAGCATGACGAAATCGTAAAATTACACAAGGAAAGTGCCGTTCTGTATCAAATATTGAACGTCAGTGATGAAGACAATCTTTCAGATGATTATGTTTACAATTTGAAATTAAATTTGAAGATTTTTGTCATAGCAATGTGGCAACAAATGTACAGGATGTTACAAAATTTTTGTCTAGAAACTCTCGTTGGTTTTCGAAGAATTTTGAATTCCTTAAATCAAAATCTACTGCTGCTACAGTGTTCAAGACAGACTCAGGTCATTCAGGTTTGTTCATATTTGAGTAATGTACTCATATTGCTAGCTAAGAATGAATTCTCATTATTTATTTAGTTTGAATTCAAAAAGTCACTAAATTTAATGCAAAAGATTTGTTAAAAGTGATTGTTAGGTTGAAAATTCCCTCTGTTTGCCACCAGTTACTGTCAGAATCCTTAAATTTTTTGAGGGGACTTTGAATCTATAAGATTTGTTTGTTACCGTAGAAATGGGTAAAGTCAATCAGTAGGTGCAAAATCGATCATTTGCGATTTTTATTGAACATTTTATATTCTCTCAGTTACTTGTTAAAATTTTGTTATGCTGACTTCATTGCCTGACATTGCAAATGTAAGCGAGAGGGACAACAAAAAGCCTGCGCATGCCAACAATGGGAACACTGTGTAATTACCGTTGAAGTGAAAATTGTTATTCTCAACTTTTTCTCTTAACGAAAACAAACTCTTACAAACTCTAAATTATCGTCAGCAATGAAAGAAGTATACGTAAGTACCTTTCGTTGAGATTGTATCCTGAAATAATAGTTTTGCAGTTCGTAAATGTTAGTATTGAAACTTATTATTTTAAGAGAACTTGTACCTTTGTAGGGTTAAGTCGATCATGCCATTGACCTACTCGAAGCAGATAGGACCAGCAGGAAGAATAAATTATTCACCAAAATATCTCCAACTAACACTTATAAACAGAAAAGTGTCATAATATAGCTTATGTTGATGGGATAGTGAGGAAAGATGAAGACGAAATTATGGTGAATTTCTTGCGTAAGAGAAGAACTGCCAAAGGAACATATTTTGTATACCCCTCTGTACCTGACTATGGGAACAACGTAGTTTCTAAAGTGACATGAGGAGGGGAATATTTCAAGTAACATCTGACATAAACCTAAGCAATGTTGAATTGCATTTTAGATTATAATTGAAGGGTGGTATTTCAATGTAAATTTTGAATTCTTAAAACTTTGTTTGTTGGTATATAAAGTATTAAAATGTTTTTTTTTATGTTTTATAAGTTGGCAGTCATAGTCACGTTTGTACAGTGGAGACCTATAGGCCTAATTGTGTCGAATTGTATGATCACAGTAACAAAATATACACAATATAATCCTATAGGCATATATTGTAGATTATTATTGTTTTCGACACTGCTTATAACAAATAAAATATATGTAATACATTTAATTTGTTTTTTTTTTAATATAAACAGTGATCCACTTTACTCCGCAATATTTTAAAATCGATCTTAAACTAAAAATTCAATACGATGAAAGGGTACTGGAACGGAGAAAAATTATCTCCAGCGCCGGGATTTGAACCCGGGTTTTCAGCTCTACATGCCGATGCTTTATCCACTAAGCCACACCGGATACCACCCCGGCGTCGGACAGAATCGTCTCAGATTAAGTTCCAACTCTTGGGTTCCCTCTAGTGGCCGCCCTCTGCACTACGTCATAGATGTCTATGAACGTAGGACCGAAGTCCACACATGTGCTGAGGTGCACTCGTTATGAGTGACTAGTTGGGCGGGATCCGACGGAATAAGCGCCGTCTTAAATCACGAAGTGATTCACGCATATCATATATATTATTTTAATGTACCGAAGTACATATGATATTTCCATGCAGATATTCTGTGTCATCATACGATGAAAGAGTAATGGAACGGAGAAAAATTCTCTCCGGCGCCGGGATTTGAACCCGGGTTTTCAGCTCTACGTGCTGATGCTTTATCCACTAAGCCACACCGGATACCACCCCGGCGTCGGACAGAATCGTCTCAGAGAATTTTTCTCCGTTCCATTACTCTTTCATCGTATGATGACGCAGAATATCTGCATGGAAATATCATATGTACTTCGGTACATTAAAATAGTATATAAATATTCAATGGCGATCGACTTTACCCTATTTAAGCAGGTAACTTCGATCATAAGTCAAATAAAAAAAAATCAGCCTTTGATAGATTGTAATTAACTTTTTGTAACGTGCTTTCATTAGTGAAGGATATGACGACAAAATGCCATATTCTGAGGAATTCTCTCCGGCGCCGGGACTTGAACCCGGGTTTTCAACTCTACGTGCTGATGCTTTATCCACTAAGCCACACCGGATACCACACCGGCTTCGGACAGAATCGTCTCAGAGAATTTTTCTCCGTTCCATTACTCTTTCATCGTATGATGACGCAGAATATCTGCATGGAAATATCATATGTACTTTGGTACATTAAAATAATATATAAAAATTCATTGGCGATCGACTTTACCCTATTTAAGCAGGTAACTTCGATCACAAGTCAAATAAAAAAAATCAGCCTTTGATAGATTGTAATTAACTTTTTGTAACGTGCTTTCATTAGTGAAGGATATGACGACAAAATGCCATATTCTGAGGAATTCTCTCCGGCGCCGGGATTTGAACCCGGGTTTTCAGCTCTACGTGCTGATGCTTTATCCACTAAGCCACACCGGATACCACCCCGGCGTCGGACAGAATCGTCTCAGAGAATTTTTCTCTTTCATCGTATGATGACGCAGAATATCTGCATGGAAATATCATATGTACTTCGGTACATTAAAATAGTATATAAATATTCAATGGCGATCGACTTTACCCTATTTAAGCAGGTAACTTCGATCACAAGTCAAGTAAAAAAAATCGGCCGTTGATAGATTGTAATTAACTTTGTGTAACGTGTTTTCATTAGTGAAGGATATGACGACAAAATGCTATATTCTGAAGAATTCTCTCCGGCGCCGGGATTTGAACCCGGGTTTTCAGCTCTACGTGCTGATGCTTTATCCACTAAGCCACACCGGATATCGGACAGAATCGTCTCAGAGAATTTTTCTCCGTTCCATTACTCTTTCATCGTATGATGACGCAGAATATCTGCATGGAAATATCATATGTACTTTGGTACATTAAAATAATATATAAAAATTCATTGGCGATCGACTTTACCCTATTTAAGCAGGTAACTTTGATCACAAGTCAAGTAAAAAAATCAGCCTTTGATAGATTGTAATTCACTTTTTGTAACGTGTCTTCATAAGTGAAGCATATGACGACAAAATGCTATTTTCTGAGGAACTTCGCACCATTGCATAACCTCGATATCATTAAAAAATTGCAAAATTTTGATCCACTTTACCCTCTTCTACGGTAACGTTTTATCTGAAGATTTCTGCTAGCAATATCTCTTTTTATCTTTCTTCTTCTTCTTCCTTGGCCCTTGTAGTCTAGCCTTGGCTTCCCTTAGGATCTTGGTCCATTCCTGTCCAACCAGAGTCTTCTGCCTCCATCTTCTCACGCCTAGAGTCCTTAAATCGTCCTCCACTCCATCCAACCATCTTAGTTTCTGTCTGCCAATATTGCGCCTGCCTTCTGGTTTTGTGTTTAGAATCTTTTTTGGTATTCTCTGATCATTCATCCTGATTACATGTTCTAACCATTCCAACCTACGGTCTTTGATTTCAGCAACAATATCTGGAGATTTATATTGAGTTTTCAGTTCTGTATTATATCTAATTGTCCAGTGCCCATTCTTATATTTAGGACCATAGGTTTTCCTTAGAATTTTTCTTTCCCATGTCATCAGTTGTTGTTCCATTTTCTTCGACAGAGTCCAAGTTTCACTGCCATAAAGCACAATTGGTCTTACGACTGTTTATATAATGTGAGTTTTGCTTTTTTACTTATGCATCTTGCTCTCAAAGTTTTGTTAAGGGCTCTCAGGCATCTATTTCCCCCAGCAATTTTTTGCCTCATATCCGCATCTGCAGTGTTTTCTTGGGTAATTAGAACTCCTAAATATTTAAAAGAATCTACTTCCTCATATTTCTGTCCATTTATTATAATATCTTTATTACAAACGCCACTTGGTCTTATGTTTCTCATATATTTAGTTTTCTTTATCTGTCTTCAGGGAAGTATAAATCATGTCCTGAACAGTGCAGTGGTTAGAACGCTTCCTCCTTCTCGCATCACGCGCTGCATGGCGTGGTGTGTAGCCGTTGAAAAAAGAATCGTTGCATTTCCTGCATGGGATTTCGAAATGCTTCTGAGTTATGCAAGGGACTTATGGTGCAATAAGAAGTGAAGTGTCTTTGGATCCCTTTTATTATCAAGCACGAATTATTATTAGGGACCGGATTTTTATGTAATATCATGGTGTGAAATATGTACATATTTATGTAAGAAAAATAAGCTGAATATGTACCAAAATATGTAAAATCATGAAAATATTTAGTATCGATATGTAGCAGGTATAGGATAGGTAAGACTATCCAGTTGTGATTTCATAGAGCACCCGACTTTTTTACCGCACACTTGACACATTGCATTTTTTCCATCTGTAGTGAAAGCTTCGTCCATCGCAATCCATGATTTTATTTTTGTCGTTAGGATTGAAGATACAAGGGCCATTTTTTAGTTAGTTAAAAGCAGTAGATAAACTCACTTGCACTTTATACTGTAAGTACTAAAACTAGAGAGCTGAGTGAAATGAATGACACAACAGAACTGCAAGCACTGTTTCGCTGTACTGGATTAGGAGAAAATAAGAGGGGATGTAGGACACATGCATTTTAGCTTTTCCCTGTAAGAAACAAAGTACATACTAAAACCTCAAACTATAGACATTTACAAACTTTTGTTTGCCTGGAACTAAGGACGTTATGTTTCGTGCCGAAATATATATTTTCTTGGGTAGGTAAAAAGGCTTTTTGAAGCTGTGTATTTCAAATTGTAAACGTCCCTAACAGAAGTTTTTGTTTTTGTTTTGTTTTTCTTTTTTTCCTTTTAGAGAAGTAAAAATGAATAAACCCCTTAAACATGAAGTTTTATGTAATATCAAGCCAATATATGTAATGTGTGGTAAATATGTAAAAATATGTAGTATCAAATTTGATTATATTCATGGTAATTACAAGATTCGCAAAGATTTGTTATTTACATACGGTTATGTTGAAAGGAATATAATATGTAATTGCATAAAAATCCGGTCCCTAATTATTATCCATAGCTAACACTTATAATAGAAATGATCGGGACGAAATTCATATACAAACTGCTTAGCCATTTATACCCGAACCCGCACTTTCAGAAGTCGAAATTGCAATAGAAAATCTGAAAAATTACAAGTCTCCAGGTATCGATCAAATTCCAGCAGAATTAATACTAGAGGGCGGAAGCGCATTATCTAGCGAAATTTATAACCTTGTACCTGCTATTTGGGAAAGGAAATTGTACCAGAACAATGGAAGAGTCCATGATTGTAACTATTTTTAAGAAGGGGGACAAGACTAACTGTGGTAACTTTCGAGGAATATCACTATTGCTGACGTACAAAATTTTGACCAATATTCTTTTGAGAAGATTAACTCCGTACTTAGATGAAATTATTGGGGATCATCAGTGTGGTTTTACGCGTAATAGATCGAATATTGATCAGATTTTTTGTATTCGACAGATATTGGAGAAAAAATGAGAGTACAAGGGTACAGTACATCAGTTATTCATAGATTTAAAAAAGGCATATGACTCGGTTAAGAGAGGAGTTTTATATAATATTCTTATTGAATTTGTTATTCCCAAGAAATTAGTTCGATTAATTAAAATGTGTCTCAGTGAAACTTACAGCAGAGTCCTATAGGCCAGTTTCTATCTGATGCTTTTCAAATTCACTGCGGGCTAAAGCAATGAGATGCACTATTACTTTTACTTTTTAACTTCGCTCTGGAATATGCCATTAGGAAAGTCCAGGATAACAGAGAGGGTTTGGAATTGAACGGGTTACATCAGCTTCTTGTCTATGCGGATGACGTGAATATGTTAGGAGAAAATCCACAAACGATTAAGGAAAACACGGAAATTTTACTTGAAGCAAGTAAAGCGATAGGTTTGGAAGTAAATCCCGAAAGACAAAATATATGATTATGTCTCGTGACCAGAATATTATACGAAATGGAAATATAAAAATTGGAGATTTATCCTTCGAAGAGGTGGAAAAATTCAAATATCTTGGAGTAACAGTAACAGATATAAATGACACTCGGAAGGAAATTAAACACAGAATAAATATGGGAAATGCGTGTTATTATTCGGTTGAGAAGCTTTTATCATCCAGTCTGCTGTCAAAAAAATCTGAAAGTTAGAATTTATAAAACAGTTATATTACCGGTTGTTCTTTATGGTTGTGAAACTTGGACTCTCACTTTGAGGGAGGAACAGAGATTAAAGGTGTTTGAGAATAAGGTTCTTAGGAAAATATTTGGGGCCAAGAGGGATGAAGTTACAGGAGAATGGAGGAAGTTACACAACGCAGAACTGCACGGATTGTATTCTTCACCTGACATAATTAGAAACATTAAATCCAGACGCTTGAGGTGGGCAGGGCATGTAGCATGTATGGGCGTATCCAGAAATGCATATAGAGTGTTAGTTGGAAAACCGGAGGGTAAAAGATCTTTGGGGAGGCCGAGACGTAGATGGGAAGATAATATTAAAATGGATTTGAGGGAGGTGGGATATGATGGTAGAGACTGGATTAATCTTGCTCAGGATAGGGACCAATGGCGGGCTTATGTGAGGGCGGCAATGAACCTCCGGGTTCCTTAAAAGCCAGTAAGTATAAGTATTCTTAAGCATACATTTCAGAGTGATATTCGGTTTTTGGAGTTAGTAATAATAATTTAATGTGGTGAAATAAAGTACATTTTTAGGTTAGATCTCGTGAATCAACTGTTTGCTCAAACCAATGAATTTCATATTGTCAGACAAAATACCTAACATATTGATCCCTTTCTAATATACGAAAATATGTTGCAAGTTATTAAACTAGCCTAATTATTTGAATGGGTTCATATTTGAAGCATCTATATACTGAAAAACTTCACACCAAAAACCACTGTTAAAACATGGTGTGGTTACTCCACGTGTAATGTATGATTCGGGACTTCCCTTTCACTACAGACGAGAGGAATACTAACACAGGACAAAGTCGAGTTTAGTCGTTTAAAGAAAAAGAAATTCCCACTGATGTGAGCGCGAAAAAAACTAGATTTCCCACTGTTCAATAATTTTTCCTCACCAACAGAGAGAGAAAGAAACTAGATTTAGTGAGAAAACCACCGTGTTGGCAACACTGTCTGGAACGTAATTAGGTGCATCGGCCTATATTCCGAGTCTGAAGATGATCAGTGATCTGTGTGGGACATTCCTACGTCTTCTAAAGGTCAGCGTGCTATCTTCGCACACCACTTCCTCCTGCTTGTATTTTCTTTCCGCTGAAAATATAGCTAATTTGTTACTGGTGCTGTTACATCGTCGTCCACATCACCATCATATCCTATCATTATCATCATCAAATCATCACCACCATTGTATTCTCACATCATCATATTTTATCATCACCATCATATCTCCATGTCATTTTCACCATGTCGTGTCATCGTTATCATCAAATCATGACCGTCATTATTATCATCATTGAATCATCACCACCATATCCTCATATCATCTGCATATCCTATCATCACGGTTGTCATCACCATAAAATCATTTTCACCGTCACATCCTATCATCATTATCCATTATTATTAGCATCACATCCTCATATCATTATTCAGTATCATATCATATTTGTCATCATTATCATCACAACCATAATGTCGTCCTGGTAGTTCAATTCCTGAAAGTTAGAATTTATAAAACAGTTGCATTACCGGTTGTTCTGTATGGTTGTGAAACTAGGACTCTCACTTTGAGAGAGGAACAGAGGTTAAGCGTGTTTGAGAATAAGGTGCTTAAGAAAATATTTGGGGCTAAGAGGGATGAAGTTAGAGGAGAATGGAGAAAGTTACACAACGCAGAACTGCACGCATTGTATTCTTCACCTGACATAATTAGGAACATTAAATCCAGACGTTTGAGATGGGTACAGTATGTATCACGTATCGGTGAATTCAGAAACGCATATAGAGTGTTGGTTGGAAAGCCAGAGGGAAAAAGACGTTTGGCGAGGCCGAGATTTAGTTGGGAGGATAATATTAAAATAGATAATGGTAGGGACTGGATTAATCTTGCATAGGATAGGGACCGATGACGGGCTTATGTGAGGGCGGCAATGAACCTTCGGGTTCTCTAAAAGTCATTTATAAGTAAGATAATTTAGGACATAAAGTATTGACTTATAACGACGTTGGCGACATACATGTTTGTGGTAGACAAAGCCAAGCTCATGAGTGGTTTTCTCGTTTTTATTCCCGTATTTCGTTTTTTTTTTACTAACTCTCTCTATTCTATTGTAAGCAATATCTCCTTTTTAAAAACAGTAGAACACTTGTGTTTATGCGGTGCCGAATCGGCAGTTTGCCGTGGTGGATGTTTCTGGAGATTTACGGAAAGATTAGTAGGTGGCAGTACTCATTACTACTAGAACTACAGTCCTCCAGAACTCACCTCTCTCCACGATATCTGCACATTATCGTTCTTAACTATAGGCCGGGAGTCATGCTGACCCCACGTTACTGGAGTTTTTTCATTATAACAGTATAAAAATAGGAGGCTAAAAAAATCTAGATATGGGGCTAACACAAAGCCTTTCTAGAGCTTGAAAGAAGAATTGATGGGGGATGAGAAATAATGTAAGAAAGAATAATATTTATTTATTTAGTTTATTTATTTATTTAAATTTAAATATACAGAATAAAGAATATAATTACAAACAAACAAGAGAAATAGAAATAAAATAATACAATCAATATAAAAAAGGAGATACAGTAGTACGTATTAACAAAATTTGAGACCGAATGAGCAGCGCTCGTGTTCGGTCGCAGTTCAGATATATTATTAATAGGCCTATAAGAGAATATAAAATAAAAATAAAATAAATAAAAAGAAACAATGAGAAAAGAAGGACAGAAAAATTTCGAGGAGAAAGGAGAGAAAAAAAAATAAGAACATAGAACAGTGGGGGCTACTAAGGATTTCTTTCTAGGGAATTTTATTTAGATTTTTGTGTCTAACTTTTCGTTCTGAGAAGGAATTTTAGAATTTTATATTTATTAAGATCAAATTTCCGCACATTTAAAGAACAAAACTAAAATTATTTCAATCACTTATTATCATAATACACTGCTCAATTAAACTGACTGAGCCTATTGTGAATTAAATCAATGGCTTTCCCAAAATACGCTATGAAATGTTTCATATAAAACATTTTTATTTCGAAAAGGAAGCAAAAACGAGCAAAATTGTATTAATTTTTTTTTTATTTCAACTATCTGAAAGATTAAGTTCCTGAAATTAATAACATTATTTACAGTTCACCTTTTCATAGGACAGAAAGAACAGCACGGATATTAGAATGAAATGACCATATTTTTAACTGTCATTTAGCTGTGGTGAAGATGAATGGATTTAATATCTTTCCTTCTTTTTGGCCTCCGGGGGTTTTATTTCCAAATCCCACTGATGCGAAAATACGGCACTGAATAAATAAGAATTAAACATAAAAATAACAGGTGGAAATTGCTTGAGATTGGGATGAAGGGGAAAAGAATAATTGGAGAAAAGAGAAGAGAAACAAAAAGAGAGTAATGAAGGAAGATACAGGAGGGAAAAATTAGAATAAGTAACTTTTATCATCCAATCTGCTGTCGAAAAATCTGAAAGTTAGAATTTATAAAACAGTTATATTACCGGTTGTTCTTTATGGTTGTGAAACTTGGACTCTCACTTTGAGAGAGGAACAGAGATTAAGGGTGTTTGAGAATAGGGTGCTTAGGAAAATATTTGGGGCTAAGAGGGATGAAGTTACAGGAGAATGGAGAAAGTTACACAACACAGAACTGCACGCATTGTATTCTTCACCTGACATAATTAGGAACATGAAATCCAGACATTTGAAATGGGCAGGGCATGTAGCACGTATGGGCGAATCCAGAAATGCATATAGAGTGTTAGTTGGGAGGCCGGAGGGAAAAAGACGTTTAGGGAGGCCGAGACGTAGATGGGAGGATAATATTAAAATGGATTTGAGGGAGGTAGGATATGATGATGGAGAATGGATTAATTTTGCTCAGGATAGGGACCAATGGCGGGCTTATGTGAGGGCGGCAATGAACCTCCGGGTTCCTTCAAAGCCAGTAAGTAAGTAAAAGAAGAGTAAAGGAAGGGGAAATGTAGAGGGAAAGAGAAGAAAGAATAGGAGAGATAGCAAATACATCGAGGGAACAAACAGGAGAAGAAGAATAATAAAACACGAGACATAGGAAATGAAAAAGAAAGAATAAAGAGAAGAAAAAGGACAACGAAAAGAACGAAGATGTATGGGAAGAGGAAGGCAAAAGAGAAGAGAGAAGTTATAGTAGCTGTAAATGGAAGTTGAAACATAAGAAAAGTGGCCACAAGAAGAAGATAAATAACATAAGACGAAGCAGAGAAAAAACGAAGAAAAGAAGGGAATGGAGGAGTGAAGGGAATGTTAAAGTCGGCACGTGTGTTTACTTCTGTTCAAGAAATAAATTGGACGTCTTTGTGTTGGCCGTACGAACTGGTGAGGTTCGCACGAGAAGCAATTTCTAATTTCTCCGTTGCTCTTCCTCCCCATGCCGTGCCGTGCTGTCGTGAACAATGCGTATTGTTGTAGTCAGTACTTCCTATTGCTAATCCACGCACTGTCAGCACCTTCCTTGCGTGGACGGCGTTAATATTGAGAAATAGGAGGCGAAATTTATTTGAGGCTTATTTGTGTATAGTGTAATTCCATAACTCAGGTCCTAGAGCAGAGGCGTTGAAAGGTGGAGTTTTTAACTCCAACCCCTGGAAAGGGAAGAAAGGGGTTGTTGTATAGTCAACTGTCGGAAGACAGGTCTGAACCTCACAAGTGATACCAACAAGGCACCACTTATGAGGCAACTAAGCCAAGAAATAATGGGATAAAGTGGCCAGTTCCTTCCCCCCCCCCCCCATTACATACATCGCCGATTAGCTACATATGCCACTAATCAGACTTCAGATGTAAGGTAGGTGTCCCTGATATGGCCATGCTAAGGTTTGAGAATTTTTCTAGCCGCCATTTTGAAAAAAAAAATGTAAACCACTTTTTTCTTACTCGTTCTCAGTCTGATAGACTTTCTTAAAACAATTTCCTTTCCCCATAAAAATAGCTTTAAATGTCCAAAAACTCCCAAATTCCAAAAATCTACCTAGTGGCCATATCAGGAACATGTGCACATGTTATGGCCACCCTTGTTCCATGTTCTACAAATCGGGATTGTTTTCAGTTTGATAGCGCAGTTGTGTTAAAATTAAATAATTTTGGTGTAAAATGAATAAAAATGACACTTAATAATCTTTTTTATAATTCAAAAGTGTAGTCAAAACAGGTTTTTCCATAAAAAAAATTAAGTTGTTTTTCTTAAAATACAAAATTTTTGCGTAATCCCAGCTATAAGGCATGTAAATTTGTCAGGTGAAAAAATAAAAGTGAAATGAACTTGATATGGCCATGGTGCATTTGATATGGCCATATCAGGGGCAGGTGAGCTTTCACGAAAATCGTTTGATTATGAACAACTCGTAAAAGATACGCCATCAACTACAACACCAATCAACAGAACACTAAAAACCGAATGGAGCACTACGGTTTTCATGAAACAAGTCTGTGAAAAACATGCATAAAACAAAGGAGACTTACCAGAGAAAAATAAGAAGAGGTCACATGAAAACCGCAAAACAGACAACTGACGCCATATTGCTCAACCTGACTGGATGGAAAACGATCAAGTGACATACCAGGATGCCCTTTCACTGTATGCTGCTGCAATTTAGCGGATTTTTTGGTTAACTAACTCACAATAGAGGGGGTGGCCATATCAGGAACATGGCCATAACAGGAGCACCACCTTATACAAACAATTGTTATTCCTCTGATACATATCAAGTAAGATGTACTGCCTGATAATAGATGTATAGCTCGCGCAAGGAACGATTACCGAAAAGCAATGTTGGCGTTGTTGTCTGTTTTGACGTGTGTATGTAGGCACGCCGAGGGGGCGAGATGTGCGGGCCGATGGAAGTACTGTCTCTTCCAAGAAGATGAACAAATGAGGACATCTCTGTGGAAATAAAGATCGTAGCAAGAGAAAAATTCGAAGCTAATTAAACGCGCAACATAATTATGTTTTTACGAATAAAATAATAATACCGTGCGATACAAGACACGTATTCACATGCAATGGAACAAACTAAAGTCGTAATGTAACTATCACAACGCAAGACCGATCGAATCTAAACCGGTTGTAAGCGGTATTTTGCAGCTCTCTGATTCTTTGCCATATCGTAATTGATTTCATAAAGGTTTGTAACTTAGTCCAGGACACTAAATACGTTTTATTTTCGAACAAGCATTAGCTTTTAATATATACAGGGACATCATTTTATTTTTACTAACATTTCTAATATTAACCTGGCTATACCTTTGGATTAACGATTAAGAACCGGAAACACCGTTTGCTATCCCCTTCCACGACTGGAGTTCGATGATACTGGCGTAATATACAAACAAATCACTATACTAGGTATAGGAGGGAAGAAAAGTAGTTCCTGTACGTAAACTAGGAAATATCGCGATTTTGAGTTTGATAATTTTCATTAGGTTTTTGTTTAATCAAAATACAGTACAGTATTAACCAGTGGCGTAGCGTCAATGTAAGCTAAAAAGCTTAGCTTCCCCAGTTAATAATAATTTCATAATAAACCTGCAGTTTATGGAGAAAATTATTTATTAATTTTAATAGAATTTATATTTACGCGTTAAATATTGTGATGCGGCAGCTCAGGATTATTTGTGATGCAGCAGTAAACAAGAAGCCTGCACACACCAGCTTCCAAGCAGACCGGTTTCTTCTGTGTAATCCACCCCGCAGATTTTCCATCCCTTTTAAACTACCCTAGTCGCAAGGTTCGAAAAGAAGCTAGCTTTAACATTTAAAATAAGTAGTTTCCGAGTTATCCCTTTTCGTCAGTTGTGTTCAGTTGAAGTGTTAGTGTGTATTGTGGCTGATATAATAAATAATGAGCGAAATAACAGTTCCTGACACTAATTTACTTGAATTTTTTTAGGACAATTGTATTATCAAGACTGACTTACGAACAAAAGTGTGATTTAAAAAACAAATGACCGACTCCCTTGCTGTCAATGAAGGACACAACCAAAAGACAGACGCATACTTACGTAATGATACTAATATTGTGATTTCTCTAAGTATGACAGGGAGTGAGCTAATGTTATACGTATACGTGTCTATTTGTTAGAGATATGTGTAAACCGTGAAATCGCATTTTATTACGTCTCATTTGAGGTCATGCCTTATTGGTGTTACTTACGAGGTTCCAACCAATCTTCGACTGCTGACTTGAAATTGACTACTATTTATTTTAAGACTGTATTTTTGTAATACGTTTTCTCATATTGCATGAAAGACAACTTGAGTTAGCTTTCCCTGCTCAAAATTTCATGCTACGCCACTGGTATTAACAATAAGTGTTTTTACTCACGAACTGAGCTGTCCATGTGGACGTATTCATTATGCAGTGTATATTATACTGTCTACAGCACATTAGCGTACAATATAGAGAATGAAGTTAAATTGAAAAATAATCATAATATGGATATTTAAACACATTTTTGAAAATGGTGGCCGTTCATTTCGATACAGGCTTCAGTTCTAATGTGCATATTATCGCACTATTGTACCTAATCCCAATTACCAGGTTCGTACTTCGTATCAGTAACTCATGTTGAAATAATTCTGTACCTATTCTATAAAAGAGTACCTTACGTACTGTAAATTCAATCTTCACTTCTGCCCGATCCGAAAAGATAAAATTACTCAGACATGCTATCTACTGTCCGTCCAAGAGGTTACGTCGCAGCGTCGTAGAAAGGGAGGAAATCACGTGACAGTTAATTACTTAACGAGGCCCTTTTACTTAAGTTATTTTAAACAGTCGTATAATATTACGTAGACGCCCAATTCCTAACAGAAATTAATGTTCTCAGAAAAGAGCTAAGACAGCCCAGCCACTAGTATTTACAGAGAGGCGAATAGAAGCAGGTGGGGGGAACCGGGATGCGACGTAGGCAAATGGAAAATGATGCAATATTGAAAGCTCTTTCGTCATTGGAAAACGCGAACATATTTTTGGAACGTTCTGTTTATTATGACCGTAAGGCTACTATGATTGTATATGCGGTCTCGGATCTGTGTGGAGGAGGGTTGAACTTCATTAGTAGAAGGGGTGGGAGTGAAGTACATTAAAAAACTCAGGTACAATAAAAATTGAAGTAAAAATAAAATGATGTCCCTGTATTAACAGTAATGCAATGAAATGTTTCATAGTATAACTTTGTTCTATTTATGGCCATCTTAGTTAGGGTTACCATCCGTCCGGCAAAAGGAGGGCATGTCCTCATTTTTTAATCATTTTATCCTGCCCGGCAGACATTTAAACAAAATTTTTGAAATGTCCAGCATTTCACATTTCAACTAGAATTAATACGAATATTGAATAATGTGCGATATTATGCATAGAATATCTAAACAAATGGTGAAAACCTATGAAAGAATTTAACTGCTTTCAATGGTTGAAGCTGGAGCACATAAAAACATGACCTATTGACATGCATTGAATTCTTACACTTTAAAAATGTCACTATTCATGATTCTAAGCTATTTTATCAATGTTATTCTTCAATGTACAAAGATATGCCAGTCAAGTTAATTTTGACAAAGATTTAAGTTTAGATAAACAAAGGTGCAAATTCTTCAATTCCAATAGTTCTGCGAGCACGGAAACTTTAGCAGATCTCTTAAAAATATGCCAATTCACTCTCTCACTTTACTATTCAATATTCTTCAAACCTCTAACCCTAGCTACTTAGCTTCTCGTTTTCAACACTTGTCCTCATATCACGAAATAGATACTCGCTCACAACACCATATCACACTCTCCATTCCTAAACACAGAACATCCTTCTACTCTTCATCTTTCACGGTCTCTGCAGCTCATCTGTGGAACTCTCTACCATAACATGTCAGAGACTGTCGGAGATTGTCTAGTTTCAAAAATAAATTAAAATTGCACTTTTTGAATTAGATTCCTTTCAGATATAAGCCCTTTTCTCTGCCATAGTTTTGTAAAAATATAGGCTATGTATTTCTTTTTCCTTCCTTTGCCCTTTTTGTTCTCTTTATCAGCCGATGAATTTATTATCATAGCCTTTTTATCGTGAATTTTATTTAATTTTTGTATTTCTTTTCTGTTTTATTACTATTTTATTACATTCCATTTTGATATATTCTTCCTTACGTTTTCCATATTAACCATCTGTACTAAATGAGTTGCTTTCACTATATTCCAATGTATTTTACTTTCTTTTTTTCTATTATGGTATTATTTTCATGTTGTTTAGTGTCGATTTTATTGTGCTGTTATTATTATTTTTTGTAATATGTTAGCATTCTGTTCTGTAACTTTTTGTTAAATTTTAACTGCTTGTATACTTTGTGACCTGGTAGAGTGTAAGAGAAGGCCCTATGGCCTTAACTCTGCCAGTACAAATAAAGAATTATTATTATTATTATTATTATTATTAATATTATCATTATCAATTCTTTTTATTTATCCCAAGTCACAATGGAAGTGCTGAGAGAGCATTTCCCCTAATATCTGCTCAATGGACAAAAGAACGAAATCGCATGTTAACGGAGACAGTCAGAGGTATCATCACAGTCTACTATATACAGTCGCGAAGCTCAATATGTAGTAAAAATGCAAACATGGATAGTTGCCCACCACTAGGATCGCTATTATCGCCTCATCATCGCAGATCTCTCTCCTAGCAGCCGACAAAATATGTTACACTTTCGTTGTGTTCTTTTGGAAAAATTAACACCTTCCTTCCATTATTGAAATATTAAATGCATAAAGTTAATTTATTATTTTAATAAAGTATTTTAAATTCCACCATAAACTCGAAGATACCTGCAAGAAATAGGTTAATATTATTTTTGTTTGTACAAAACGAACTGAAATTTACTATAATCGCTTCACTCATTCAAGATTATAGCGATAATTAACTATGAAACCAATAAATATTAATTTGCATTTCCCTTTACAACAATAATAATGGAAATATGAATTAATGAATTAACTTATGTACGTGTACCGGTACTTGTAGAGTAGGCTTACGTAGTTGAGGTTAGACAATAATAATCACACCAGAATTGGAAATAAAACGTGATTAATAAATTTTATTGTAACAGACTTTTTCTACGTCTCTAATAAAGTAACAAATAAAAATAAAAACAAAATTAACAGCTATAATTAAAAACATATCCTTTGAAAAAAAAAAGTAGGGCTAAGCAATAATAATCCCACCAGAATTGAAAATAAAACGTGATCAATAAATTTCATTAAAACAAACTTAATTTTTATATGTCTCTAGTAAAATATAATTATTCCAATTATTGTATTTTAGCCATTAACATTTTCATTATAACCAATAACGAACATTTCACAAGCATCAATGTGAAATACGCAATGAGCTAGCACTCGATGGAAATACGATTCAGTCCAAAGTCGACCGTGGACAGTCTATTGTTTCTAGTTGCTAACCGCTTGGAGCGCTTTATCACGAGATTTGCAAAAAATCACCTCAAGCTTCGCGACTGTATATAGTAGACTGTGGTATCATGTCAAGGACATGTCCTGTGAACAGTTCCATAGTTATTTGTTACAAGATATAAGTTTGTCCCTTCAGGCTCTTGTGCACAAAGTGGGCTCCACCGATAAGTAGGGTACAGATGTAATACTGATTCAGCAACTAGTGAGAAAACTGACTAAGATGAGCCATTGTTTTTAATCTTTAATTTCGTTCATACCAATTTTTAAAAAGACCTCCTTTTTTCAGCAATGTCCTCTTATTTTAGATTCCATGTCCTCCTATAAAATTTCTTCTCATGGTAACCCTAATCTTAGTAACTAGATACATAAACTCGTACACATCTGTGGAGTAACGGTTAGAGCGTCTAGCCGCGAAACCAGGTAGCCCGGGTTCGATTCCCGGTCGGGGCAAGTTACCTGGTTTAGGTTTTTTCCGGGGTTTTTCCTCCACCCAATATGAGTAAATGCTGGGTAACTTTCGGTGTTGGACCCCGGATTCATTTCACCGGCATTATCACCTTCATCTCATTCAGACGCTAAATAAGCTAAGCTGTTGATAAAGCGTCGTAAAATAACCCACTAAAATAAAAATACATAAACTCTCATCACCAAAACACTACATTCCTCCTCTACTATAGTTCTTTGTTGAAATCACCTCCCACACTACACGCAAGTTACTTGTGTGTTGCGGGATGCATTTCTTTGAATCTCTCCTGCTTATCGTTTTGAGCACGTCTGCCCTAGAGCGATATTATTATTACTATTATTATTATTATTATTATTATTATTATTATTATTATTATTATTATTATTATTCGATCACTATATAAAAACAAAGCAACAAAAATACACAATTGAAATCATAAAACATTAGCAGTATCAGTTTTACTCTAGGTCTAGAGTGCCGTCAGGGGGCGTACAAGACGAGATAGAATACAAAATGAACAGATTAGAGAAAAAATTAACTTACTTGTATATGCAGTTAATGATAAAATAATGTAACATAAGCATAATGGAAAAAATCAGATTACAAAAGGATATTGCACTACCAATCTTACAGACATAAGAAGAGCACGAAAACCAACGAAGAATCAGTAGGTTGGGATCCGTACAGACAAAACCAAATCGATTCAATAGAAAAGGTCCAACGCAAGGCAGCAAAATATGTCAAAATGGGAAAGGGACATGGTGAAGAGATAGTAAAAGACTTAGGGTGGGTATCTCTCAAATCAAGGCGACCAAAAACCAGACTCACCGCATTGTTCAAGACACAAATGGGACACAAAGCATGGACCGATATCAATGCTAGATTAGCAACACCATCATACTTAGGCAGGGCTAATCATATTAGGAAGTTTAAATATAGAAAACAAAGAACAGACATGGCAAAATTTTCCTTTGTTAACCGCACAATAGTAGACTGGAACAGCTTACCTGCGGCAATCTTTCAGGGTGGTCTCTCAAAATCAATACATTTAAGGAAAGGTTGAGAAGATTAGACTGAAAATATAATTATAGATGCAGTGTAAATATCTAAGTTGTCATGTAGTTAATTAAGTTGATATGTAATTAATTAAGATGATATGTAATTAATTAAGATGATATGTAATTTAGTTGATATGTAGATAAATTAAGGTGATATGTAATTAATTAAGATGATATTTAATTAAGTTGATATGTAATTAATTAAGGTGATATGTAATTACTTAAATTGGTAATAGTTGGGTGAAATAGAAGTACTTATAAGTTAGGTTTACTTTTGCTTATTGTAGGCGTTATTATGCAGAGTGATTTATATAGAACTGACACATTTCTTTCATTAATTGTTTCAAAACGAATTGTGCTAGCGACAACTTATTATACCTAAAATGTAGAGGAATTTTGGGAGATTATTTACCTCTATAGCAAATGTTCAAAATGTCCTCCATCCTGCATAAGGCACAACTCAACACGTCGTTCCATGTTACTGGCCACTCGTTGGAGGACTCTGTTGTCAATAGCTTGAATCTCCTGTGTGATGTTGTGCTTCAGATCGTCCAATGTCTGGGGACGTGTGGCGTAAACCCTGTCTTTTAAGTAACCCCATAGAAAGAAGTCCGGCGTTGTCAAATCCGGAGATCTCGGTGGCCACAGGTTCCTGGAAATTATTCGGTCGTCACATAACCGGATAAATGGAACCATGATTCATCTGTGAACCATGTGAGGACAATATGGCAGGATTTTGCACAATGAACGTCTGAAACCAACGACAATAATTCAATCTTTTATCCTTATCTGGTTCCTGTAGCTGATGAACAACCGTAACTCTATATGGCTTTAGGCTCTCTGACACATTGAGTAGGTGTACCCTGTCTCTTGCGACAAACGTCTTAATGATTTTTTGGGTGACTGCTCCAGTCGTGCTCTTACGTCAACAACAACCGTGGGAAGCCTATATGAACGATGCTTGTCCTTTTCACTCACCAGAGATCCAGTTGTTTCCAATTTGTTTACCAGTCCCAGTATTGTGTTTCTTTTGGGAGGATTGCGAACACCAAATTCTCTCTGGTATGCCCTTTGAGTAGCTGTAATTGAATTCGTAATCCAGTATTGCTTCACAAGGAAGAGTCGTTGATTTAATGTGTACTGCATTTTCACGTTGACACAAAATGTCGAAAACAGCTGCTAACAATAGGAATAAAACATAAACATTTGCGCATCTAGTGACAAGGAATCGAAACTCCAGAACATTCTGCTTAATTTGGTGCTAAAATTGAGTCATTGAATGAATTTCCAACGGAATAATTAAAGAAAGAAATGTGTCAGTTTTATATAAATCACTCTGTAGAATAGTTTTTATTTATAGTCGTAGGTTTATTGCATCTACAGTATTTATTTATAATTAGAAATAAATTTAGGTTTATTTTTTTTCTTTTTCTTTTATTGCTGTAATTATTGTAGAATTATAATGGTATTATTGTATATTATATATCACTGCCACCGGGTGTATACCCAATTGTAGTTTTAATAAATACATACATACATATGGCATGCACATCGCAACAGGTCGAAAGGTCTGAGCCGTGACAGAAAGAAGAAGCTTTATCAGAAACAAGTGGGAAATGCTTTCGCGTCACCAACCAAAACTCCTTCAATTTAATCCTCTTGATATCTCAGAGAAGCTGAATTATTTGTCATTTTCCTCAGTTATTAATGTCAGTGGCAAAACACTTTGACAGAAAAGAAATCTGCAATTTATGAGGTTAGATTTTCTGGAGCGTGTAGTCTGAATTCATATGTTAGTCTGTCAGGGCAATTTATTTATATCACTCACTAGTACAGCAGAATCTGTCGTGGTATTCTGGATCTGTCCATCTCATTCATCAGATGAAGCCGGATAAAATTCCTGATTTTTTTGTGGTCCAATAAAGCACAGCCTGCATTCCTTAGTATTTAATTTCAGCTCTTGTTAGTCGATGGTCATTTTTCTTGCACTTTCATAAGTGAGTACTGTTATGTACGGAATTTTATATGACTTTAAGCTTGTTTGTTTCGCCTGGAAACTTGATTAATTACTTTGAGAGCTTCATTAATATTTCGGATTTTAAAGTTAATATCTTGCTCTTGTAAATAAAATAGGTTTTATCTCAGGCGTTTGAGAAAGCTATACTATACCCCTCGCAGAAGCAACAAGTTATGATAAAAAGTGTTCGAAGGATGCTTCTGAAGCTACTGACAGAAATATGGTTTTGAGTAAATGTTTTGACGATTGCCGATATGATGCATATCATTCATTCATCCGTAGTTTCTTGCCCAAGGGCAGGACCTTCACTGCAAACCCAACATTCACCTATTTTTATACTTTCTCTTGGTCTCCACATATGATCCATATAGGCTACTGAAAGTCATGAGCAATACATTGCTATAATTTCAATTTCAACAATATAACAAAAACGATTGTATGATCATAAAATTTACTCTGTCACACGTTAAAAGTGTTAAAATTGTTTAAAAAGGTATTTACCTTCGACAGACGGCCCGTTTCGACGCTATTTGTCGTCGTCTTCAGTGTCTCTTGAACCACCGCTGATTTTGGCTCTGCGATGTGCAGTTGTCGATGGTAGGGGTGGGGGTGTGTTGTTCCTATGGTGGGGGTTGGCTGTCTGTATGTTATGACGTATTATGATGTCAAACAATGTGTGTGTATTGAACTGTAGTTGCGTATTAAGTATGTAATGTGGGTGTGCTATTGTGTTCTTATATATTTCGTATTGTTCTAGGATATTTAACTGTAAACTTTTGGTGTGATGTGTAAAATTTCCATATCTGTTTCTATATTATTGTAGTCATGATTATTGTCGATAATGTGATCTGCATAATTTGATGTGATGTAGGGTTTGGTTATAGCTTTAATGTTCGTTGTATCTTGTATAGTTGCCCACATTTTTACATAGGACAGACAGGAAGATCCTTTCACACAAGATACAATGAACATATTAAAGCTATAACCAAACCTTACATTACATCAAATTATGCAGATCACATTATCGACAATAATCATGACTACAATAATATAGAAACAGATATGGAAATTTTACACATCACACCAAAAAGTTTACAGTTAAATATCCTAGAACAATACGAAATATATAAGAACACAATAGCACACCCACATTACATACTTAATACGCAACTACAGTTCAATACACACACATTGTTTGACATCATAATACGTCATAACATACAGACAGCCAACCCCCACCATAGGAACAACACACCCCCACCCCTACCATCGACAACTGCACATCGCAGAGCCAAAATCAGCAGTGGTTCAAGAGACACTGAAGACGACGACAAATAGCGTCGAAACGGGCCGTCTGTCGAAGGTAAATACCTTTTTAAACAATTTTAACACTTTTAACGTGTGACAGTAAATTTTATGTTTTTAACAAAGTGTTAACGTGAACTTTAATCAATGGATTATATGATCATAATCTACAGACTTAACATTATGTATTGAGATATTCTGACGTCATTAACTTCTATCACGTGACTACAGGCAATGTTTGCAAAATGGTCCACAACGATGGTTCGTTTCGACAGTGTGTTGTCATTAAATTCCTTGTTAAAGAAGAAAAATCTGCTGCTGAAATTCACCTCAGACTTCAGCGTGCATACGGAGATGTGTGCATGGGCGCCAGCAGTGTTAGCAGATGGTGAAACATTTCGAAGATGGGAACACGAGCATCCAAGATGAGCCTCGTAGCGGTCGCCCTCGAACTGCCTCCACGGAACGCAACAAGGAAAGAGTTTATGAGCTCTGGGATGCATTTTGGTTGAATTTCTTGAACCTGAACAGACCATAAATGCTGTCCGCAGTATTCAGACAGTTTTGAAGCTCCGTCGTGCATTGCGCGAGAAACGCCGTGGAAAGAAGTACATCCTGCAACACGATAACGCGTGGCCTCACACTGATCGTGTCACCGTGGAGAAAATCAGAATATTTGGGTGGGAAACTCTTCCGCAATCTCCCTACAGTCCCGACTTGGGGCCCTCAGACTGCCATCATTTCGGTTCTGTAAAGCAGCGAGGCCAATGCTTCGAGACGCTGGAGGACATCCGGAAAACAGTGCGTCAGTGTCTTCGGGAAGATGAAACGGACTTCTACAGCAAGGGAATTTTCAAACTTACAGAACGGCGGGGAAAATGTGTGCAAAGAAATGGAGACTATGTTGAAAAGTGACAGAAAAGTCTGTAGATTGAGATGATGTACCTGGTTTGTCTAAAAAATGAAAAATTAAGATTTATAACAATGGGTTGCTCATGACTTTCAGTACGACCCTCGTATCTTAATATTGTCTATAATCTGATACCTTCTTCTGCCCCGAACTCTTCTTCCATTCACCATTCCTTTCAGTGCATCCTTCAGTAGGCAGTTTCTTCTCAGCCAGTTACCGGCCAATTTCTTTTCTTTTCGTGATACTTTCAGCATTATTCTTTTTCACCCACTCATCTGATGAACAAGAGTCTGCATTGTTCAGTAGTCTATTCGTATGCCCGTATTTTTTTAATGATAACATTGGATATAGCATTGCTATTCCCCTGTATTCCAGTATCGTAAGACTTTACACTATTGAAAATTGCAAATTATGGGTATGGAAGTAAATCACGAAAAAAACAAAGTAAATGATTATGTCTTGTGACCAGAAGATAGTTACTTACTAACAAATGGCTTTAAAGGATCCCGCAGGTTCATTGCCGCCCTCACGTAAGCCCGCCATTGGTCCCTATCCTGAGCAAGATTAATCCAGTCTCTACTATCATATCCCACCTCCCTCAAATTCATTTTAATATTATCCTCCCATCTATGTCTTGGACTCCCCGAAGGTCTTTTTCCCTCCGGTCTCCCAATCAACACTCTATATGAATTTCTGGATTCGCAAATACGTGCTACATGCCCTGCCCATCTCAAACGTCTGGTTTTCAGTTTCCTAACTATGTCAGGTGAAGAATACAATGCGTGCAGCTCTGCATTGTGTAACTTTCTCCATTCTCCTGTAACTTCATCCCTCTTAGCCCCAAATATTTTCCTAAGCACCTTATTCTCAAACACCCTTAATCTATGTTCCTCTCTCAAAATGAGAGTCCAAGTTTCACAACCATACAGAACAACCGGTAATATAACTGTTTTATAAATTCTAACTTTCAGATTTTTTGACAGCAGACTGGATGACAAAAGCTTCTCAACCGAATAATAACATGCATTTCCCATGTTTATAACAGGCGTTTAATTTCCTCCCGAGTGTCATTCATATTTTGTTACTGTTGCTCCAAGATATTTCAATTTTTCCACGTCTTGGAAGAATAAATCTCCAATTTTTATATTTCCATTTTGTAGAATATTCTGGTCACGAGACATAATCATACCAAAAGGAAATATAAAAATTCGAAATTTATCCATTGAAAAGGTGGAAAAATTAAAATACCTTGGAGCAACAGTAACAAATATAAATGACACTCGGAAGGAAATTAAACGCGAAATAAATATGGGAAATGCCTGTTATTATTCGGTTGAGAAGCTTTTATCATCCAGTCTGCTCCCAAAAAAACTGAAAATTAGAGTTTATAAAACAGTTATATTACCGGTTGTTCTGTGGCTCATTTCGAGAGAGGAACAGAGGTTAAGAATGTTCGAGAATAAGGTGCTTTGGAGCTAAGAGGGATGAAGTTACAGGAGAATGGAGAAAGTTACACAACACAGAACTGCACGCATTGTATTCTTTAACTGACAATTAGGAACATTAAATCCAGACGTTTGAGATGGGCAGGGCATGTAGCACGTATGGGCGAATCCAGAATTGCATACAGAGTGTTACTTGGGAGGCCGGAGGGAAAAAGACCTTTTGGGAGGCAGAGACGTAGATAGGGGGATAATATTAAAATGTCTTTGAAGGAGGTGGGATATGATGCTAGGGACTGGATTAATCGTGTGCAGGATGGGGACCGATGGCGGGCTTATGTGAGGACGGCAATGAACTTCCGGATTCTCTAAAAGCTATTTGTAAGTAAGTATGTAAGTATGATTTTTAACATTATTTGGGGCACCGACATTGCGATGAAAATATATGCAAGTGGGGGTGTAAAGGATAACTGTATGAAATGTGGCCTTGAAGTATGAACTCAACGAATCTCAGTATAGACCTAGTAACTGGAAATTGCGTGCAATTTATGACACCATTCACTACATTCGTAAGGTCCAGCAGGTGAGCTTACGAATATAACTGTCCCACATAGGTAAGTATGATATTCCGTTTAATTCATAAGTCGGGCGTCGAACATGTGGCTGCGTGCGCGGATGCCACCCACCCGTCCGCCAGGCCGCGGTGCGGTGCGTGGCCCGATTTCTATTTATTAAAATAGGGTCAGGTATCGCTCCCAGACCCCGCCTGGCAGCGGGGAGAGAGAGCACCGAGGAGGCCCATTCTACGACAGCTGACAGTCACATGAGAATGTCTTCACACGCTGAACGTTTCTATCGTAATGCTACTTGCATGGGTGCGAGTCCAAGTAAAAATGTACCGTCGTGCAATCGTCTCTTCACACATTTTTTTTTTTTTTTGTTCTCTGTGTAATGTAAAGTATCATCTGTATTGAGGTGCGAGATTAGTGTGTATGCATGTATGTATGTATGTATGTATGTATGTATGTATGTATGTATTCCTTTTTTGAGCAGCATGTTCCATTACAAATGGAAAGTAATACTACATGCCTAGGTTTACTTTCAAGTACATAATCCATTTACATTATATATTATTATGTTGCCATTCTAGATTAAATATGGACTAGTGTAGTTCATCTACTATGTGTAACTGCCAAGATAATATTGGTACTTCTTAATCCAACTTATTTTCCTATTCCTAACCTATGAAGTACAGGAATCTATTTACATATTCTAGCATTAAAATATTTACAGTATTTACATATTTACTATCTCTTGATCAGCCTATTTTCAGATAAATTATACCCTCTAATATTGTAGCTTATTTACAGAATGTAAGTAACCTATTTTTGACCCTTATCACTTAATTATGACTTTTAACCTATCTTCCCAAATAACTTATCCTTATATACTAGCCAGCCTACTGTAGTTGTTCAAAGTCTATACTACTTGCAAACTTTATAAAATATTTTACATAACTTTTCACTAATTTTGTCTTGTCCACAGGCCACTTTCCACCACATTTATGTATAGACTGGATTAATGTTCTTCTTTCCTTTCCTAATTTCGTACAGTCATAAATGATATGATCCACTGTCTGATCCCCATCCCCACAGACACATGTCGCACTATTCTTGATTTTAAATCGATGAAAATATGCGTTGAGCCTTCCATGTCCGGTCAACAGAGTCGTCAAGTTAGGAGTTCCTTCTATCTTCAATTTCAGTCTATCTTGGACACTAGGGAAGAACGCCTTGGTTAGAGTACCTTTGGAAGTAGTTGACCATTCACTTTCCCATTTTCCTTTGGATATGACCGCTAGCTGGTTCCTTCTTCACTCATCGGGACCTTGTCGTAACAGATCTGTAGATCGACGTCACTCGCTGCCTGCTTCGCTAGACGATCTATGTATGTATGTATGTATGTATGTATGTATGTATGTATGTATGTATGTATGTATGTATGTATGTATGTATGTATGTATGTATGTATGTATTCTCTTTATAAAAAGAATGAGTGCACGGATCAAAAACTGTTTAACAGCAATGTTATAAGTAGGGAACGGATTTCTAGTTCCTCACCTATTTGGTTGCTACGTCCTAGACGATGTTATTCAGATATCTATAGGTACGTTTCCCTACGTAGGATCCCCTGTAAGAATTCTATACACCGATCCGCCGATTTAGTAGAATACGTTTGAGTCTAAAGAAAGCAGCAAAACAGTACAGCGTGGTCTGTTGTTACGAGAATCCAAGCCCTCTTAGCGCCAAATATTTTCCTAAGCACCTTATTCTCGAACACCCTTAGCCTCTGTTCCTCTCTCAAAATGAGAGTCCAACCTTTATTGTGGTCGTGCCAGAGAAGCACTCCCATTCCGAGGCTTATGTTGTGGCTTCCTAACAAGCTGTTTTTTACAGTGATGAGTTGTTAGCTCTTCGCCCAATCCCCAAGCTGGAGGACCATCCCTTATCTGCTGTCCGTGACTGCTTATTCAATATATTCGCAGCCACCCTCCTTATATTTTTATTATTATTATTATTATTATTATTATTATTATTATTATTACTACTACTACTACTACTACTACTTCTACTACTACTACTACTACTACTACTACTGCTTCTATTGGCCTATGAATACAAATTATGTAATATAAATTTAGAAGAACCATAATAGATTATTATTATTATTATTTTTATCATTATTATTATTATTATTATTATTATTATTATTATTATTATTTGAATAAAAAACTTCGTAATATCATTTTCGAGGAAAACCTCCACATTCAAATATAACTATCATGTAAAAATGTATTAATTAACCGAAAAGATTGTATTAGGGACCTCGGTGTATTAATTGACAATAAATTACATTTTCACAAGCACATAGATTATATTTATAACGATGCAGTAAGAATGAATAATTTTGAGGGAAAAATTGTTCCGGAGCCGGGTATCGAACCCGGGACCTTTGGTTTGACGTACCAACGCTCTACCACTGAGCTACCCGTGAACTCTAACCGACACCGATCCAATTCTTCCCTCTATATCCACAGACCTCAAAGTGGGCTGACAACCGTCAAGCAACCAACTTCGAGTGCACACTAACTCCGTGTGACTTAAATTGTGGTTTTCTGTTAACGAACAGTGACGTGTATTATGCAAATCAATATTTCAGGTATAACTCCCTGTAAGAATAGAGGGAAGAATTGGATCGGTGTCGGTTAGAGTTACCGGGTAGCTCAGTGGTAGAGCGTTGGTACGTCAAACCAAAGGTCCCGGGTTCGATACCCGGCTCCGGAACAATTTTTCCCTCAAAATTATTCAAATCAACTTTACAGGGAGTTATACCTGAAATATTGATTTGCGATGCAGTAAGAATGTTAGGAATAATTCGGTCAACGCCTGACTCTCTTTTAATACTATACAATACATTAGTGAGATCGAAACTCGATTATGCATCTGTAGTTTGGAACTCGATTACAACTACGGACTCGGCTAAATTAGAAAATATACAAAGAAAATTTATATCCTTATGTTCATTCAGATTTCTGTCCATTAATTCCGGGTACAGTTATGAGAGAAAATGTGAATATTTTAATTGTCAAAATCTATATGCTAGACGCCATGAGCTAGATTATCTGTTCTTTTGTAAAGTCCTCAAAGGTGATATATCCTGTGACTCTTTCTTAAACAATATTACCTTACGTATTCCACAAAAGATATGAGAGCCCACAAACTTTTCTATATTAGAAATTCGAAATTTCTTTCACCAGTCTCCAGATGCATTAAAATGCCAACATGCATGGCTGCGAATTCGATCCCTTCAATGTATAGACTCAGTTTGCTCTTGGCAACGATTTATCATTTATGTATTCTTTTAGGCATTATATTCAATTATCATTGTCTCATAGTATTCTTAGTTATGTATATTAAGTCATCCATTATTTATCCATTCATCGTCATTATTGTAATTAATTATATTTATGTGTAATAATTATTTTTGTATTATGTTTTCGTTATATTTGTGCTGAACTGTAATAGGCCACTGGCTGTTGTACAGCACATTAAATATAAATAAATAAATAAATAAATAAAATAAATTATTATTATTATTTATTTATTTTCAATAAATTTTTATCGTTTTGATAGCTATCACATCTTGTCGCATAATATTATTATTATTATTATTATTATTATTATTATTATTATTATTATTATTATTATTATTATTATTTTAGATTTCATTATGTATTTTTTTAACATTAATTTATATTTTCTTTTTGGTTCATTTGAATTGATTAGGAAGCCGATATTTTAAATCCAAGATTTGGACGGCTATCATTTCGATATACTTACTGTTATTATTATTTTTGTTATTACTTACTTACAGATGGCTTTTAAGGAACCCGAAGGTTCATTGCCGCCCTCACATAAGCCCGCCATCGGTCCCTATCCTGTGCAAGATTAATCCAGTCCCTATCATCATATCCCACCTCTCTCAAATCCATTTTAATATTATCCTCCCATCTACGTCTCGGCCTCCCCAAAGGTCTTTTTCCCTCCGGTCTCCCAACTAACACACTAAAGTATATGCATTCCTGGATTCGCTCATACGTGCTACATGCCCTGCCCATGCAAACGATTATTATTATTATTATTATTATTATTATTATTATTATTATTATTATTATTATTATTATTATTATTATTATTATGGTACGTAGTATAATTTAAAAACGTCACAGGATGATGATGATGGTACTTTCTTCGTATTTCGCACAATTTGAAAGTAAAAGTAAAACGAAAGTCTGAGCATCTCTGCTGCCAGTTATTCTCTGCACTACAATGCTGAGAACTCTGTTTGTTCCCTTCTTTTAAAGAGACCCAGCCGCGGTTTCCTTTCTGTTATAATACATCATAATGCAGTCATTGATCTGTGAACCTCTCTACATTTTTTAGGAATCACATCGTAAGGAAGCTCTTTGAATTCATTCATAGAGCCGGAACACAACGGATTGTTGTAAAAAATATGTATTGTGTTAGCATTTCCCTCCGCGGTTGTTCTTCCTCTTTTCACTTGAAAAGTAACTTCAGTATTACCTTGGTCCTCGGGCAGGTTCTACAGCTTCGCCGTTAACCCTTAAATTCGCAAAGTATCCTATAGGATACAACAGGTTAATAGGCTGTATGCTATAATTTTAATAGAACAATAGAAAAAAATTGGTAGGAAAATTAAAATTTCACAATACTATAATATTGTACAACATATAAAATATGGACATTGCAATAGTTGTTTTCTTTACGGTCCGACACGATTTAATAAAGTTGTGTGAGAAATGAAGCTTTGCCAATTTAAAAAGTATGCACTTAGAATGCCAGTTAGCATGGCGAAAACATATTGAAACTAAACGTAAAGAATTAAATTTTAAAACATCAAAAATCTATTGGTTATTGGGACCTAAATCAAAACTGTCATTAGAAAAAACTTCTTGTTTATAAAGTCATACTAAAACCAATCTGGACATACGGCATCCAACTGCGGGGAACTGCTAGCAACTCAAACATTGAAATACTGCAGAGGTATCAGTCCAAAACTTTACGTTCCATTGTCACTGCACCACGGTATGTACGTAATGATGTCATTCATCATGATCTAAACATTTCAACTGTAAAAGAAGAGATTTATAAGTTCAGCAAAAAATACCTGCACCGATTAAATCAACATCCGAATCATCATGCATTAAATTTGCTTGATAATAGTCAAACAATAAGAAGATTTAAAAGGACCAATGCTCTTGACTTTCCATTCATTTTTACTACAGCTATTTGAAACATTGTTATTTTTCTTTTGGAGTGTTATCATGGGATAACATCTCCACTCATGTCATATTCCTTTATAATATTTACTTATTGTCTATTGTAGACAGATTGTAAATGTGGCATAAGTATTATTAAAAAAAATTAAAAAGATTAAGCAGTATTTGTGGGACAAAACCAATATAGGAGTACGAAAGCCGAATCCATTGACAGAAAATCAGAGTCATAGTTGTGCAAAGTCTCCTCCGTGGCTTCGTGGATCTTAGATGCGAGGGTCGCAGACTCAAATCTGACCGAGGGCGATAAAATTGAAATTCTGCGAGGGAAGGAATACCTGTGTTCTAGGTTTACGACATTTAAACGACCCGTGATTCCTATTAGAAGCTCCAGGCGAAATTCCTCGACTGTTTACTTTTATGGACAAATAAAAATGTTAATGAAATTGCCAAACTACTGGCGGAATGATTCATCCAATCACAATGCAAGAATTGAAATAAGTTTTAAAGAAAACAAAAATATTAGAATATCGCCGGAATTCTAAGGCATAAATAACGAACTCATAAAATATGCATAAGAAAACTTTTAGAAATATTTGTACGCGTCGTTAATATTTATTGGATTTACAGATTTATACGTCAGGAATGGCAAGTAGCTCTGGTTATATTCATTTTTAAAAAGGTTGCAACTATTATCGAGAAATAAGCGTATTAAATACGGCATAAAGATATATTCGAAGAAGATCGTTCAAAGATTAAAATCATTGGATTCTTATTGAAGAACAAAATGGTTTTAGAAGAAATACAGGGTGATCCGTTTGGGTATGGATAAAATAAAAACCCCGTAAAACATTTACTACTGAATTTTCTTTATTTAAACTTTGTGGATACAACACTGAAAGATGGGAGATTCCTCAGAGCTCAACATGACCCCCATTGCGCACCCTGCACAACTCATAACGGTGATGCAATTCAGCCCATGTCCGTTGTAACATAAGAGGGTTGATTTGTTGAAAAGCTTGAGTAATTTTTACTCTCAGATCATCCATGTTCCTGGGTTTCTGTGAATAGACAATGTCTTTAACAAAACCCCACACGAAGAAGTCAGGAGGGGTTAGATCTGGGGAGTTTGAGGGGCAAGCCAAGAGATAGCTGCTTCTCGTACTGGGTTTCGCCTACGACTTCCTGCATGTTTTTTTTTTAACACAAAACCTGTTTCTACAAATGTTCGATACCACAACATTATGGAATCGTATTTAAGTACATTACGCACACCATACTCACGTCGAAATTCCCTTTCAACTCTTTTAACACTCTCAAATTTAGCATACCAAAGAACACATTGTGCCCGCTGTTGATTTGTAGTAGCCATTTTAATCATGTACGATTTTCATTTGTCCTCTCAGATTATGCATTGTTGATTATCATTTATGGAATCTCCCATCTTTTAATCATAATATAACCAGCAAGAAATTTTTTCTACTATCATAATAGTTTTATAATAATAAATTAATATTATCCATACCTAAACGGATCAGGCTGTAGATTATGCATGGATCTTGCCTTCACAACCATTTCTGCTGCTACAACTATTATTATTATGTTTTAAAGAGATCAAAATCCAACACTATCTTTCGTGGGCTTACAGGACAAAGTTGGTTAGTCTCATGTCTTCCCTACTTATTTCCAGTAAGCCTACACTTTAAGAAATTAAATTATAGTAATCATGAGAAATAATGATTTAATACCAGAATTGTTGGAGTCGAGTTTTGAGTACTGTATTCTTTTGTTTGTTGCTATGTTACTGTTGGATGAAACATATTTTCACTCACTTCCCTAGAGAAGCAATGTGACATACGTCCCGTTGTCAGTAGCAACCAACATTATCGCGGTAAAATGCAATTACTTCCCTAAAAACAAGCTAACAACAGCATACTTACGGCAGACTGGAAGAAAGTTACTGTATTATTATTGTTCCTTTTCTTTGGTCTACCATTTGTTAACGTGCATAGCTTATAATAATATTTGCCGAGATTTTTTTTTTTATTTTTTACTAGCCGTACCCGTGCGCTCCGCTGCACCTGTTAGAAATAAATATAAAGTAATTACATAATTAAAATAGGACATTTGATCCAGGGAACATTCGTGTTTGATAGAAGGATAAATCATTTAATATGTTACTTAATTTAAATTGTATTTAAATAATTCAAATGCGACCATTTTGGTCCAGAGAGCAATCATTTGGTGCAATGACAATTCCTTTAACATGTTTCTTAATTGTTATTACATGCAACCGTAGTTTAATGAAGATTGACATATCATTTCGTTTTAATGTGTATACTTTACATTACTTTCTATAGTTTCAGAAGTTACTGTAATAACATTGTAGAATTATGTCCATCTAGAGAAGCTACACTTTCCAATGGTGAAATAATAATTAAACTATTAATTAGTTTCCGATATTACTTCATACAAACACAGAAACATTCTCTTAGGCTATGTTTAATAGCTTTCGATTGTTGTTGTCCAAGGCCCCTTATAGACGAAGTCATTTGTTTTTATTTCAGTACAGCGCTTTAGATGGCAGTTATTTTAATTTTAAAACTCATTTATCTCATTAAATATCAGCCCTATCAAAATTTTGTATAGAATAAAACTTATCGGAAATTATTTTTAAAGAAACTTTTGTTATATAATTTTTTCATGAAAAGTAATAATAAGGGAGATATTTAGATTTATTTAATTTAGGCCCCCTTATAACCCCCCTTTTAAATAAAGTATTTTGAATGCCATATAGCCTAAAATCTAAGTTACAACGAACTTAATTTATATTCCAATTTTCGTATAAATCAGTTCAGTCATTATCGCGTGAAAAGGTAATTGAACATCCAGACAGACAGATAGACAGAACAGAGAGACATACATACAAACAAAAATTTCAAAAAAGCTATTTTCGGTTTCAGGATGGTTAATTATACATGTTAACACCAATTATTTTTGGAAAATCGAAAATTACCAGAAAAATTTTGGCTACAGATTTATTATTAGTACAGATTTTCAAGTTGTCCACCTGTAGTTGATACAGCGTCGTTACCCATAAATAACGATTAAAAATCTGTTTCAGATAGTAGATAGCCATAGTTTTCGTGCTTCCCTCTCTGTCGCAGTTTGTTTTGGTACTTGTCACAAACACAATACTTCTGTGTTATTTATATTTTTTGTGCATGATATTCTGTTTGTTTACATTCGCGTTTCCTGTTTACAGCTCTTGTATCTTATCGGTGCCTTGTTTCGTACAAAGTTCTATATTTATATTGTGGTGTATTTTAACATCTGGCGCGGTATTTGCCATTGATTCGCTTTTACGAATTTATTGTGAGGTAATGACGGCTGATCGTAGCGCAGTGTCCGCTCCTTGCAATCAATATGCCCTGCGTTACATAACACCGCCGACGAGCTGTAGAGCACGTGAGCCTCCTCGTGCCCGGCTAACCTTGTGGTCTGGGCGTTGTGAAAATTGCATACTGCACCAGGCTGACGAGGAAAACTTGTAAATTTGTAACTGAAGTAGAAATTAACAGGTTCCAGGCCATTAGAGCAATACAAATTCAATCGTCATTTGTTTACAACTTTACAAATTGTGTGTTACAAATTTACAAATTTTGTAACAAGTGCATACTCTACTTTTCATACGGGTAAATAGCTGAATTGAAGGTTATAAATATTATTTTAGATCCTAAAATTGGTTGAGATGTGTTTAGTAAAAAAATAAAGAAGAAAGATTTAGGATCAAAAGTGCAGAAGAATCTCTGTGCATATGCAAAGACAATCAGACTGTTGAACATTTGATTTTTCACTGTCCAGTGTTCGAAAGAAAAAGACACTTATTAAGATATCATATCTCGGACTGCAATTTAAATTACTGCACACCCCTTTAACTTACCATTTACTTAGAAATAAATGTTGTTATAAACAATTCACAGAGTTTATACACCACATCCACGCAAGACTGTAGCTATTAATTGTATATAAATTAATGATGATATAAAATCCTAATGCACTATCTAAAACAAGATGTCTCTCTTTGGGACATAATAATAGTAATAACAACAATAACTATGTTTGTATTATAGATTTTACTATTGTTCAGTATTTGATGACAGGTATATAGTTTGTAATCGTAAGTAATTTTGTTTTTATTTCTTTACTATCGCAAACCACCTATACATTAGGTGTTTAATTTGTAACTAAGCCAATTTTGTGCATTATCTCCTTACTATTGCTTAAAATTATGTATAAAATCGCAAATTTATGTAATATTCTTGCAGTGTCTCTACACCTTCGATTATAATTTCTAATTTAATTTAATTTTGTTTTAACTGAATGTAATTATTGAATAACGTATTTAGTATTGTTTACTGTCTATTAATTAGTGTATTTATATTGTAACTACGACTCATGCCTACTACTACTTCTTTAAAATTGTGTATTATGTCTAAAATAATGTATTTCACATGTAACAAACTACAACCCTAATATACCAAAGGTAAAATAGGGTTTCAATATTTGGATAACAATAATAATAAAAAAAATGCAAGCATTCTTCTGGTGATGATGAAGAAATTAAGATTTATCAACATATCGTCGTAGAAAGAATATTTCGAAAAACAATTATCAATTTGAAAGTTTAGTGGAGTTTAATCAGAGATTCAGGATGAGTGATGAGAAACTTGAACTTCTACTAAATGATATACAGTATTATAGGTTTGCGTTTAATATTCATACTGTGGATCAGTTATGCAGATTGAAGATATGACAGACTATAAAGATAGATGTACAGGCACATGAAAAGATTTACTTATATTACATATTAATACACTGGTAGATCTGAAGAAAATGGGAGGAAAAATCCATACTTATTTTTATTACCAGGTATATCATATTTAGTTGTTTTGTTATAGCTGACAGTTATAACTAGACTTCGTTGAATTGCCACACGCAGCATGCTATCAGGTTGCCGATGTACGTTAGTATAGAGGAGGTGAGCGACCGCCCAGTCTAGTAGTATAAGCAGTTCATGTTAAGAGTTGTGACCGGTCCAAATAGATAGAGCAGCTACAGCTAATGTATACCTATGTAAGCACTTGTTTTTGTATTACTGTGGTTGGAATAGTCAAAGCTTAACATTTGTTCAGTGCAGACAAGAATGCAATCAAACATGCTACAATGAGAGTGTTGCTGTTCCAAATAATTGCCCTTGGAATACCCTTACCCCCGCAGCCAGTCTTGACCCGTTGGGGAACGTGGTTGGATGCTGTTAATTATTATGCAGAACATTACGGCAAAATAATGGAGGTAATTGATGCATTGGATAGCACAGACAGTTCTGCTGTTGCAGCTGGAAAATCATTGCCTTCTGAACAGTTATTGGAAGATATTCTGTTCATTGATTCTAATTTTAAAATTGTGTCCAAAAGCATCATCCTGTTAGAATCGTCTAAACTACAACTCTCAGAAGCCCTTAATATAGTGGATAAAGTTTCACAAACCGTTATCCAAAATAACAATTCACTAATTTCAGAAAAAGTGAAATGTAAGTTGAGAAATATTATTTCTAAAAATTCTGCCTATTCACAAATTCGTATTATAAATGATGTACCATCAGGTCACAAGACACCTGAAGTTAGTGTACTAAAAAGTAGTGACTTTCCGTTCTTCAAATATGCACCTATTACATCGTGTGATGTTGAACGTACATTTTCCCAAAATAAAAACTGTTTAAGTGACCATCGGAGGAGATTACTTTGCAGTTGCTCAAAATGTACGTAACTCTTCACTGCAATGCACATATTCAAGGATGATGTGAGTATCTTACATTAAATTTTAAGAGTTAATATATCTCACTATAAAATAATTGTGTATTTACATGTTTAGACGTTTCCTACTTCAATGATCATTCATTATATTTCTTGAATGCAGGATACAGGTTTTATTGTAACCGCAGTATTCTGCTCAGTGTTTACATTAGAGGCATACTCCAACCTTTGCACGCCCCCTTCTCATACAGTCTATACTGCGTGCGCAGTAAACCTTGCGATTCTCGTGGCAATTCCACGAAGTCTAGTTATAACATACTGCCAGGGTTGGGCGAGTAAATTATCTGTACGTATTTTACGTGTAATTTACATGTAAAATACGTAATGCAGAAAACTGTTTTATACACGGAGAAATAAGTAACATTTATTGATTTTGACAATCTAAATATCAATTACTTCATTCCTTTTAAGTCCTGCAGTAGAAAAAAATCTTTTTTTCGTGATTTTATATTGTAGTTTTTACACAGATTATAACATTTGTTCATACTTACTTTCATTCACTCCAATACTTAGAAAAATAGCAATGCTTTGCTTACTTTGAGTTTCTTTGTTGGAAAAATCCCATAACATCCTAACTAATTAATTTTTGGGGACTTTATATATATATTACAAAACGCAACTAATAGTGAATAAACCTAACATTAGCAACTAATATCATTTGTTTAATACATTTTGACAATTACAAAAAAAAAATAATTAAACAAACAGTTTTTATTGATTTCCCGAAAGTTGTGTTTTTGTCACTTATGGGGTTTTAAAAATAAACGATTCTAGTGATAAAGACCTTTTTATATAGTACAACAGTTTAAGGTAAACATTGTGATTTAAACATAACTCATTAAATGTAATAATTTCCAAATTTTATCTGGTAAATGACTAATCATCAAGGAGTTAGGAAGCATGGTTGAATAGACTTTTTGTATGTCAGAACATTAATAAACTTATTTTTTCAATCTTCATTTCCACTGGCATTACTATCTTTGTTGGTCGTAGGCCATGTGTACAGTTCTGTGTAGAAACCTTTCACTTCATCCGGTATGAATTGCAAAATCTTCTTAAGGTCTCCATTTTTTTAACATTAATTGGTAACCTCGAGTCATATGTTAGGTTTGTTGGCAGTTCAGACGGTAAATTTTCATCACAAACTGAACAAAGAAAGACTAAAAATAAAAGTTCTTGGAAGTTTTTTTTACATATTTTACATTTATTACGTTAATTATGCGTTATTTACGCGTATTTTACTGTAATGTAAATAATTTTTCTTATGCCAAAATTCCCAACCCTGCATACTGCGTGTACTCAGTAAACACATAATTATTCCTGATTTTTATGCCGCGCATATTGACGTGTAAAAGTAAACGTTTTTGGAAGTTTTTTTTACGTATTTTACATTTATTACGTTAATTACGCATTATTTACGCGTGAAGTCCTAACCCTGCATACTGCGTATACTCAGTAAACACATAATTATTCCTGATTTTTTAATGCCGCGCATATTGATGTGTAAAAGTAAAAGTTTTTGGAATTTTTTACGTATTTTACATTTATTACGTTAATTACGCATTATTTACGCGTGAAGGCCCAACTCTGCATACTGTGTATACTCAGTAAAGACATATTTTATTCCTGATTTTTTAATGCCGCGCATATTGATGTGTAGCCATTTGCGCGTCTGCCTACTTTGTCGATTATGATATAGAACCTCGTTGGGGCACCCATTAGGTTGGAGTATGTTATTCCTGTGTGGTAAGATGACATATTAAAGATATAGAAGTAGGGAAAATGGATGAAGATGAAGGTGATAATGCCAGCGAAATGAACCCAGGGTCCAGCACCAAAAGTTACCCAGCATTTGCTCTTAATGGGGTAAGGGAAAACCCCGAAAAAGCCTCAACCAGACAATTTGTCTCAACCAGGCTCGCTAGTGTCGCGGTGGACTCGGTAAGTTTTCCGCCTGACCAAATTGTATCTCTCTTCGCTCCGTTGCATACAGCGTCTATGCTACACGTGTAATGCCCATTCAGGGTTCCCATTCATTAGCGAGCTGCTTATCAAAAGGAAGTCAGTAAGTTGTCTAACATTTGATGGCTGTGTCAGTACTGGCCATTGTCGTTTAGTTTTGCAATAGCATTAATACTGATTAAGAAACAAGCACTGAAAAACTACTTCCTGAGATCATCATCATCATCATCATCATCATCATCATCATCATCATCATCATCATCATCATCATCATCATCATAAAATATAGCAAAAGCAAAAAACTAAAAAATTGCTTAATAGAGGAGAAAATATTGAGAAAAAATATACAGTTGCACCAGTAGAAATATAAAAAACTTAGCAAAAGCAAGAAGCTAAAAAAAATTGCTTAATAGAGGGGAAATGTTCAGAAAAATTTATAGTTGTATTTGTATAAAACTTAACAAAATCAAGAACCTAAAAAATTGCTGTAAAGGAAAAATTTTCAGGAAAATACGTTGTAACAGTATACAAATATAAAGCTTAGCTTAAAAAAATGCTCTATAAGGAAAACATTTTCAGAAAAGTGTTTTATTATATCAGTACGAAAATAAATTGCTTAATAAGAGGACAATTTTGAAGGAAATATGTAATTATAGCAATACAATTATTATGAAACTTTGTTAAATCAAGAAGTTAAAAAAAATTCCTTAATAAATGTAAATTTTTCAGAAAAATTTATACTCATAAAATTGCAATTATAAAACTTAGCTACGATATAGTTAAATCAAGAAGTTAAAAAAAATCCTTAACAAAGGTAAATTTTTTCAGAAAAACTTGTAATCATAAAATTGCAATTATAAAACTTGTAGCTACGATATATCAAGAAACTAAAAACACTGCTTAATAAGGAGGTTGTTTTCAGGGACACTTACAATCACACTAGTTACTTACTTACTTACTTACTTACTTACTTACTTACTTACTGGCTTTCAAGGAACCCGCAGGTTCACTGCCGCCCTCACATAAGCCCGCCATCGGTCCCTATCCTGTGCAAGATTGATCCAGTCTCTATCATCATATCCCACCTCCCTGAAATCCATTTTAATATTATCTTCCCATCTACGTCTCGGCCTCCCCAAAGGTCCTTTTCCCTCCGGTCTCCCAACTAACACTATATGCATTTCTGGATTCACTCATACGTGCTACATGCCCTGCCCATCTCAAACGTCTGGATTTAATGTTCTTAATTATGTCAGGTGAAGAATACAATGCGTGCAGTTCTGTGTTGTGTAACTTTCTCCATTCTCCTGTAACTTCATCCCCCTTAGCCATAAATTAATAAGGGAAAAATATTGAGAAAAAATATATAATTGCACCAGTACACACATAAAAAACTTAGCAAAAGCGAGAAGCTAAAAAAATTGCTTAGTAGTAGGGAAATGTTCAGAAAAATTTGTAGTTGTATTAGTATAGAAGTTAACTAAATCAAGAACCTAAAAAATTGTTGTAAAAGAAAAATTTTCAAAAAAATTTGTAGTTGTAACAGTATAAAAATAATGCCTAGCTTAAAAAAAATACTCCTTAGGGGAAAAAATTTCAGAAAAACTTTTTATTATATCAGTACAATAAAAAAACATAGCAAAATCAAGAAGGAAAATAAATTACTTAATAAGAGGACAATTTTGAAGGAAATATGTAATTATAGCAATACAATCATTTTGAAACTTAGTTAAATCAAAAAATTAAAAAAAAAATTCTTAATAAAGGTAAATTTTTCAGAAAAATTTATAATCTTGAAAGTGCAATTATAAAACTTAGCTACGATATATCAAGAAGCTAAAATCACTGCTTAATAAGGAGGAAGTTTTCAGGGAAACTTACAATCACACTAGTACAATTTACAGATATAAAACTTAGCAAAATGGATAAGCTAAAAAATGCTTAAGAGGAAGAATTTTTTCAAGAAAATAACTTATTAATAAGGGAAAAATTCTCAATAAAATTTTATAATTATACCAGTTTAAAAAAATGAAAATGTAGCAAAATCAAGAAGCAAAACATATTGCTTAGTAGTAGGGAAATTTTCGACAATATTTATAAAAGCTGTATCAATACAATTAGAAAACTTAGGAAAATCAATAAGGTAAGAAATTGCTTAATTTAGGGAAAATTTTCCAACTTAAAATTTCCGGGTAATTTTTCACCACTAAAGGCTGGTTCACAATAAACCGGGAACGAGAACCAGAATGAAAACGAGAAGCAGAGGACGTGAATATGAAAATTTTTGATTCACAATAAACCGAGAACGTAGATGACTATGCATATCGATATACATGTCAATAACGATATGTAAAATCGATATTACGTATTCTGATGTTATTTGTGTATAATTGACCAATGGCGTTCTCTCATGAGTACAAGGCAGCCAACATAAACACAGGTTAACCAACTTCGAAATTTCAACTGAAACATTTAATTAGGTACGGTACTATAAATATGCCCATGCATCTTTATTATCGCAACATATTTTAAGTCTACCATAACGTAAAATAATTAGAGAAGAAACATTTGTAAATGAACAAAAATGAACACAACAGTAGTTATTGAATTGAAGCATGAATATGTAGTGTGTCATACAACCACTACAGTAATAAACTATGATTCACTTACAATCGGTGTTCAAAGATGCAGCTATTGAAAGCCATATATTCTCCTTCATTTTCTCATCTTTATACGAGGCGCGCCGCTTATCGTAAACGTGAGGATTTTCCTCAACACTCAATATTAGAATCTCATCAAATAAAACTTGCTCCATGATGCACAGCACAGAACAAAATAATGCATAGGTTATGTCACGGTCTTCTTGCTACAAAATATACGACGACAAAATAGCTTTTAGATGGCAATAGAATGAATCTAGTGGGCTGTGATCGGAAACGTGAACGCCAAAGTTGAAACTTGGCCAACTCTCCGTTCCCGATTCCAGGCTCCGGCAAGCTTTTCGTTAATTGTGAAATAATAATAATAATAATAATAATAATAATAATAATAATAATAATAATAATAATAATAATAGCCTAATGTGTCCCTTGAAGGGCAAAGGCCTCCTGCTAGAGGGTAGCTCTGTTTCACTAACGCGGTGAGCTACTCCGCGTCAGGTTGTGTCTAGTGTTTCTTTGTCTGGTTGGAGTTGATTTCACTGTCACTTTGATTAATTTGATTTCACTAACACTTTTATTATATTGAATGCACTTTCACTGAGTCAACTTGGGATGTTGTTTGTGGCTGGCACTGTCTTCGTTTGTAGTCGACTTCAATTGTTCTCCATGTTCCCCTGCTTCTTGCTATTCTGGACCATTGCTGGCCTGCTTGTGTTGTGTAGAAGTCTGCCCACCTCTTCCTTGGTCTGCCTCTGTGCCGGTCTCCTGTGCGCGGGTCCCACATGGTGGCTCTGTATGTCCATCTTTCGTCTTTCATCCGCGCGATGTGGCCTCCCCACTTCCACTTCAATTTGTTTGCTCTTTGTGTGACGTTTGTTGTTGATGCCATTTGGGACAGCGACTCATTGGAAATTCTGTCTCTCATAGTTATTCCCAATATCTTTCGTTCCATTTTCCTTTGGCATATTTCTAGCGCATTCATCTGTCTGTTTGTTGTCGACCATGTTTGGCATCCATAAAGTAGTGTTGGGTAGACGCAGGTTTGTAGTACTTCGAATTTGAGTCTTCTGCTGATTGTCTTCTCCAGAAGTATGAACTGGAGGGACCAGAAGGATTTCCAAGCTAAGGATATTCTTCTTCTTATTTCTTTTCCAGTCTTGTCTTTAAAGGAAATTAGTTGGCCTAGGTATGTGTATTCTGTTGCATATGGTAGCGTTGTTCCGTCAATTGAGATGGGGATTTCTTGTCTGTTTGTCATCAGCTGTGTTTTTGTCATGTTCATTGATAGACCTGCGGTTTTGCTTTGTGTACAGAGTTGTTGGAGCATTGACTGTAGTTCTTCTGGTGTTTTTGCAGGACTACGTCGTCCGCGAATCTTAGGTCTGTTAGGTGTCTTCCGTTTATGTTTATTCCCTGTTGCTTGTTCCAGTTCATTTTTCTGAATACATTTTCCAAAACGCTTGTAAAGAGTAAATTGTGAAAGCACAGATTTAAATGTACACATTTTAGCAATTTTACCGGTTTCGTTTTCGTTCCGATTCTCGTTTCCGGTCTATTGTGAACCAGCCTTAAGTAGGAGGAAGGGAGGCTGAGAAGACAGCATAAGATTAAGAGTAGGAAAATAAGGCGATGATTTTTAAGGGAGATTAAAATCTTAACCATAGCTTGTTTCGGAAGCAGTTTGGGATGCCCATTTGGAAGGTTCACGTAACACGTAAAGGAGTATCTTTCATGAACAAGATCACCCCAGACAAAATTTAGCATGCATTTCTTTCTCACGTCAAAGTTAAGCTCTGCAGGTCGCATGATGAGTTCATATTGGTGATCAAAGTGGCCGTGGGCCGTGCCCCACCTCTCCATACATCTCTGCATCCGATGCCACATGCCATGTCATATGGTGCTGTGCCCCCCCCCCCCCGACCACGTGTGCTTGACGGCCGTGTTTATGTAACCAAAGGAATGCGGAGAGGCCCCTGTACGGCTTCGTCTGCTGGGTAACCCCAGAGGATGAATCCACACGGAAGTCGCCGAGGCGCTACGGATGAATAGTCCAGCTGGGATATTTCTTCAGAGCAAAGATAATTCGCGGATGCTCGTGTCGAATTGTAAGATACCGTATGTAAACTTCTCTCTTTTGGTTACTTACTTACAAATAATGGCTTTTATGAAATCCGCAGGTTCATTGTCGTCCTCACATAAGCCTGCCATTGGTCCCTATCCTGAGCAAGATTAATCCAGTCTCTATCATCATATCCCACCTCCCTCAAATCCATTTTAATATTATCCTCCCATCTACGTCTCGGCTTCCCCAAAGGTCTTTTTCCCTCCGGCCTCCCCACTAACACTCTATATGCATTTCTGGATTCGCCCATACATGCTACATGCCCTGCCCATCTCAAACGTCTGGATTTAATGTTCCTAATTATGTCAGGTGAAGAATACAATGCGCGCAGTTCTGTGTTGTGTTACTTTCTCCATTCTCCTGTAACTTCATCCCTCTTAGCCCTAAATATTTTCGTAAAACCCTTATTATCAAATACCCTTAATCTCTGTTCCTTTCTCAAAGTGAGAGTCCAATTTTCACAACCATAAAGAACAACCGGTAATATAACTGTTTTATAAATCCTAACTTTCAGATTTTTTGACAGCAGACTGGATGATAAAAGCTTCTCAACCGAATAATAACAGCATTTCCAATATTTATTCTGCTTTTAATTTCCTCCCGAATGTTATTTATATTTGTTATTGTTGCTCCAACATATTTGAATTTTTCCACCTCTTCGAAGGATAAATCTCCAATTTTTATATTTCCATTTCGTACAATAAACTGGTCACGAGACATAATCATATACTTTGTCTTTTCAGGATTTACTTCCAAACCTATCGGTTTACTTGCTTCAAATAAAATTCCGGTGTTTTTCCTAATCGTTTGTGGATTTTCTCCTAACATATTCACTTCATCCGCATAAACAAGAAGCTGATGTAACCCGTTCAATTCCAAATCCTCTCTGTTATCCTGAACTTTTCAAAATGCATATTGTAGAGCGGAGTTAAAAAGTAAAGGTGATAGTGCATCTCCTTGATTTAGCCCGCAGTGAATTGGAAAAGCATCAGATAGAAACTGGCCTATACGGACTCTGCTGTTAGTTTCTCTCAGACACATTTTAATTAATGGAACTAGTTTCTTGGGAATACCAAATTCAATAAGAATATTATATAAAATTTCTCTGTTAACCCAGTCATATGCCTTTTTGAAATCTATGAATAAGTGATGTTCTGTACCCTTATACTCCCATTTTTCTCCAATATCTGTCGAATATAAAAAATATGATCAATAGTCGATCTATTACGCCTAAAACCGCACTAATAATTACCAATAATTTCATCTACATATGGAGTTAATCTTCTCAGCAGATAAATATTGATAATTGTCATTTTTTGGCTATGTACTTTGAGACAGTTTCCCGTCCGGACACGAGTACCCTGATAAGCCCCAGGGACCCGGAGCCCAAAGTGCTTCCTATATCAACATCGGAAACCGGTAATTTTCCCCAAGACTTTATCCCGGTGTGTTTTTACTATTGCAGATGATCGATGAAATCAGGAGAAAGTGGAGAATATTGGTGGACTAATAGAGAAAAACGGAAGTACCCAAAAAAAACCTCTGCAACATCTCGTTTGTCCACCACAAATTCCAACACGACCTGGTCGGAGTTCGAACCCGCGTCACTTGAGCCACATTACACGGTGACCTTAGACCTGCACATTAGTAGTAAAATTGCGGATTGGCTGCTCGCGGACCACGTTTTGCTCACCTCTGGTCTAGACGGAATTCATTAGGAAGTCGAATCGGGGTCAATGTGATACATATGTGCACGTATATCAGCTACACCAATCATTCTTCTCCGTGACAAAGAGGTGATGTCAATTATGCGTGAATATACGATCTGGATTGAAGACGCATCTCATATTTCGCCCGCTGTCTTTTAACCCAATATTACCAAACGGTTTCAACACGGTTTCACCATTTCCCACAAAATTTTGGAACTGAAAATCTTCCAGAAATTTGTCGACTCGTTATGCGTGTTTTATTTTGGCTTTGTTGCCATGGCAGAGCTGCATTAGTCTGCGTTAGCATGTGATGTGTCATTCACCTTTCATCACGATCCACAGGTGAAGTACTGTTGAAGTCGCTATTTAATCATGACGTAGGGGTACAAACCCAGATTCATCACAATACATAACCGCTACAACTGTTTGCATAAGTTCAGTTTATTTATTTCTTGCTTAGATATACAGGGTGATTCAAAAGTTTGTGTTAATACGCTGGCAGGAGAAAGGACCGATGATCGGCAACAACAAATGTTAATTGTATTTTTGTTTTTTTTGGTACTATCTGCTAGCTCATAAACTGAACCATCTTTCTAGTAAATCAGAATGGCCAAAAGCCTTCATTGTAACATAATAGCTTAAACTATATTATATGTAAATTAATAGTGTCTTATCGTTATCAGTGTATTAGACTTAAGAATTGCTCTCCTGAAAAGTTTAAGAAAAGTGACTTAGCATGTTCTTTTCGTGGACCTTCCCTATTGCTTTCCTACTATAGCTTAAGTCATACTTATTTACGACTTTTAAGGAACCCGGATGTTCACTGCAGCCCTCACATAAGCCCGCCATCGGTCTCTATCCTGAGCAAGATTAATCCAGTCCCTACTGTCATATCCCACCTCCTTCAAATCCATTTTAATATTATCCTCCCATCTACGTCTCGGCCTCCCCAAAGGTCTTACTCCCTCCGGCCTCCCAACTAACACACTATATGAGATTCTGGATTCGCCCATACATGCTACATGCCTTGCCCATCTCAAACGTCTGGATTTAATGTTCCTAATTATGTCAGGTGACGAATACAATGCGTGCAGTCTTGCGTTGTGTAACTTTCTCCATTCTCCTGTAACTTCATTCCTCTTAACCCCAAATATTTTCCTAAGAACCTTATTCTCAAACCCCTTAATCTCTGTTCCTCTCTCAAAGTGAGAGTCCAAGTTTCACAACCATACAGAACAACCGGTAATATAACTGTTTTATAAATTCTAACTTTCAGATTTTTTGACAGCAGACTAGATGTCAAAGCTTCTCAACCGAATAATAACACGCATTTCCCAAATTTATTTTGCGTTTAATTTCCTCCCGAGTGTCATTCATATTTTGTTACTGTTGCTCCAAGGTATTTGAATTTTTCCATCTTTTCAAAGGATAAATTTTCAATTTTTATATTTCCATTTCGTACAATATTCTGATCACAAGACATAATCATATGCTTTGTCTTTTCGGAATTTATTCCGAACCTATCGCTTTACTTGCTTCCAGTAAAATTTCTGTGTTTCCCTAATCTTTTGTAGATTTTCTCTTAACATATTCATGTCATCCGCATAGACAAGCAGCTGATGTAACCCGTTCAATTCCAAACCCTCTCTGTTATCCTGAACTTTCCTAATGGGATACTCTAGAGCAAAGTTAAAAAGTAAAGGTGATAGTGCATCTCCTTGCTTTAGCTCACAGTGAATTGGAAAAGCATCAGACAGGAACTTGCCTATACAGACTCTGCTGTACGTTTCACTGAGACACATTCTAATTAATCGAAGTAGTTTCTTGGGAATACCAAATTCTATAAGAATATTAAGATAAAACTTCCCTCTTAACAGAGTAATATGCCTTTTTTAAATCTATGAATAACTGAGCAAATAGGTCCTTAAATTTATGTCAGCAGAAAACTTGTAACATTTAGGCCATCGTGTAAATTGGCCCATATTTATGTGCTTTAGTAACGAAATCTTTGTCTTTAAGATCTTGAATCGCTCTGAATACTAAAGCAACTCCTGCGGCGTGAGAGTAAATGCAGCCTTTAAATATCACCTCTCATGATACAACTGATCTCAGAATACAGACTGTATATGTTAGAACAGGGAAGGGTGAGCCAAATGGCCTAAATGCTCAGCTCTTGGTACAGCAGGCTCTCTGTCCATTAAGAGGCTCTTCATGGCTTGCAGATAATATTTTCCTAGCTGTCAAGCCTCGATTGTCTTGTCAGATCAGGTTCTCTCGGATAAGAGTGTTCTCATTTCCATGAGATTGACTTGTTTACCCTTCATCTTGCTTGATGAACATGTGAAGGACAGCTGACGTGCTGGTCAAATTCTCTAATGATTTTTAATTCTGTTTTATTGTTATCTGCCTCTTTTTTTGTGTATTGATCAACATTCTTGAGTATTTCTGTTTTAGCGTTAATTTTTTTTGACTGCTTGGAATTCAGGTATTCTTTTGCTATCTGTAACGTAATAATAATAATAATAATAATAATAATAATAATAATAATAATTATTATTATTATTATTATTATTATTATTCTTTATTTATACTGGCAGAGTTAAGGCCAAAGTGGCTTCTCTTACTCTCTACCAGGTCACAAAGTATACAAGCAGTTAAAATTTAACAAAAATTAAAGAACAGAATACTAACATATTAAAATAATAATAATAATAATAATAATAATAATAATAATAATAATAATAATACTTCTTTATTTATACTGGCAGAGTTAAGGCCATAGGGGCTTCTCTTACACTCTACCAGGTCACAAAGTATACAATCAGTTAAAATTTAACAAAAAGTTAAAGAACAGAATACTAACATATTAAAATAATAATAATAATAATAATAATAATAATAATAATAATAATAATAATTCTTTATTTATACTGGCAGAGTTAAGGCCAAAGGGCCTTCTCTTACACTCTACCAGGTCACAAAGTATACAAGCAGTTAAAATTTAACAAAAAGTTAAAGAACAGAATACTAACATATTAAAATAATAATAATAATAATAATAATAATAATAATAATAATAATAATAATAATAATAATAATTCTTTATTTATACTGGCAGAGTTAAGGCCATAGGGCCTTCTCTTACACTCTACCAGGTCACAAAGTATACAAGCAGTTAAAATTTAACAAAAAGTTAAAGAACAGAATACTAACATATTAAAATAATAATAATAATAATAATAATAATAATAATAATAATAATAATAATAATTCTTTATTTATACTGGCAGAGTTAAGGCCAAAGGGCCTTCTCTTACACTCTACCAGGTCACAAAGTATACAAGCAGTTAAAATTTAACAAAAAGTTAAAGAACAGAATACTAACATATTAAAATAATGCCATGAAGGCACTTGGGGGCATGGAGGTAGAGCCCCATGCCTTCCATGACCTCGCCATTAGAATGAGGTTGTGTGGTCGGCACCACGCTCTGACCGCCTTTTACCCCCCGGGAAAGACCCGGTACTCAATTTTATAGGAGGCTGAGTGAACCTCGGGGCCGTTCTGAAAGTTTGGCAACGAGAAAAAATCCTGTCAGCATAATAATAATAATAATAATAATAATAATAATAATAGTAATAATAATAATATAATAATAATAATAATAATAACTAATGAAATCGACACTAAACAACATGAAAATAATACCATAATAGTAAAAAAAGTAAAATATATTGGAATGTAGTGAAAGCAGCGCATTTAGTACAAATGGTTAATATAGAAAAACGTAAGGAAGAAAGTAATCAAAATGGAATGTAATAAAATAATAATAAAAAAGAAATACGAAAATTAAATAAAATTCACTATAAAAAGGCTATGATAATAAATTCATCGGCTGATAAAGAGAACGAAAAGGGAAAAGGAAGGAAAGAGAAATATATAGCCTATATTTTTACAAAACTATGGCAGAGAAAAGGGCTTATATCTGAAAGGAATCTAATTCAAAAAGTGCAATTTCAATTTATTTTTGAAACTAGACAATGTCCGACAGTCTCTGACATGTTGTGGTAGAGAGTTCCAGAGATGAGCTGCAGAGACGGTGAAAGATGAAGAGTAGAAGGATGTTCTGTGTTTAGGAATGATGAGTGTGATATGGTAATATGTAATATATAACCGGGGCGCGGATTTTGAGGACCTAAAAACCCTTAAAAAGATAAAAAAATGTTAGAAAATGACCTAAACTGCCAAAAAAAGACCTAAACATAAACAATCCTATACATAAGTACAGTGGATTCTCCTAAGTTCGACAAAACAGAATTGAAAGTTCACTCCAGTAAATCTTCTCAAAATAGTGTCATTAATCATATGTCTTCCAGTCAGTAATTCATAAGTTGAAAGACTTTTCTCCACAGTGAACTCAGTCTGGAGTGATAAAAAGTCAGTGACGCGCGTAAAATTGTTTATAACATTGCGAAGTATTTAAGGGGTTAGGTACAGCTTACAGCAGTAAAATTTTTGGAAATATTTAACATTTTTTTCCTCCATTACTGTATCTTGTAGAATAATGAAAATTGGTATGTGTAAAACACTGTCCTCTGCTATATTAAAAAAATATATATATATTTTTACGATTTAAAAAAAATTATTTTTATTTTTATTTTATTTTATTTTTTTTTTTTTACAAATTCAAACTGGTGGCAGTTCACTGTGCAGTGATGAAGCGTTTCCCTCATAATTCATAAACTTGTTAAGTTTCTCAAGTTCTCTCTCTTTTATTTTATTACTGAAATTCATGTTTACAATATCATGCTCTTTCAACTATATTCCTTAATAAATAATATTTTTTTTTTTTTAATTTTGTTTTTGAAGAAAGTACTGATACTTGACCATTCTTTCAAATGAATTAATTTTTTATCAGACAATCTATCAAAGATAGAGGAGTGATCTTGCATCATACTGTAGATATAAATGAATAAATACTTAATCACTCATTTAAAGTTTGTATGACTGCAACCTGTGTATATTTTTGTGTGGCTTTACTTTGTTTATAGTGTTTTTTTCTCTCTCTTTTTATTTCCTGTGTAGCTTTATTTTGTATATAGTGTGTTTTTTTCTGTTTATTTCTATTATTGTATTTGTATTCCTGGTGTAGTGAAAGAGAAGACCTGATGGCCTTAACTACACCAGAATAAATAAACAAATAAATAAATACACAAAAAAATTCATCGCAGAATGTTGGAAGGTTATTGAGTTATGTGGAAAATGCTTCATCACAGCACAGTGAAATTAATTTTGAAAAAAAAAAAAATGTATATATTTTTTTTAAATCGTAAAATTATTATTATTTTTTTTTTTCATATAGCAGGACAGTGTTTTACACAAACCAATTTTCATTATTGTATAAGATACAGTAATGGAGGAAAAAAATATTGAATATTTCTAAACTTTAACTGCTGTAAGTTGTACCTAACCCCTTACAAGAGAAAAAAAATTAAGTAGAAATATAATGTTGCCACACCAACAAGGAAACTACGGGAGTTTCGGCCAGCTTGCTAAAAAACGTCCGACTAGTGTAACCCGGCCTAGCGAGCTGCTCGTATAGTGATGACATCACCCCTTCCACGGCCATGTGAGTATTGGAAAAGTCGAAGGTCCTTTTTGTAGTTGGTCGAGCTATAGGTAAGCGTTTGTGGTTTGTCTTGAAATTACCGATGTCCCCTGCTGTTCCATAAAAAATCTGGCCAGCCTATTATGGGGTTCCAGCCTGTCTTCGGACAGTTGATATCCAGATTATGGACTCCAGTCTAGAGTCTCAACGATCTGTAAGGGCTGTTCCATCTCAAATCGACCGAAATATAGAGAAAATTGACCTTGCAATTTTTAAATACAATTAAACTTTTTTTGTGCTTAGAGAACTGTGATACAATGCTTTGTGCAAAGTTTGAGGCATCAGAACTTCATAGTGTTTAAATTAAAACTATTTAAATTTATCGTATTTTCATAAAATTAGCAACTTTAAACTGTTGTGACTCCGAAACCCTTTCACCCAACGATCAAAGTCAGGTTTATTTTGATGCCGAGAAATTAAAGTTTATATTGACATATAAACAGATTTTCTTACTTTTTATGGAAATGGAGAAATTTAGATTTTTCTTCATTAAGACTCCTTTGACCACGAAAAAATATTTTAAAAATATATGGTTAGATTCCGCATTGAAAGTACAAATAAACACATATTTTTTACTGATGGTATGTTGATAAGAATGTATTGAAAATATCAAATAAAGAAAATAAATAGTACGCGCGTGAACTAACCAGCTGACTGTGAGACGGGAGGTAGCAGAGACAAGCAAGGCCAGGAGACAAACACGTGATGTTTCGTCTAGTAGCGCATAGCTGGGCTAGCTTTATCTCAAGTTTTCATAAACACAGGAGTAAAATGAAGCCCAACGCTCCCTTATCTTCAGCTCTCGGCCAGTGCGTGCGGTACTGCGCCGTTCAAGTCTAGGCGTGTGAAAATAATTTATTTAATACCCTCGAAACTTATTGCCGTGACACTAAGCAAACAATGCCGAAGTCTGTCTTAATAATGCAAGTTTTTTTTTCTCAATATTTTTTACATTTTTACAAATGTGCAAAAAGCCTAAAAGTAAGTAAAATCAGATTGTCTGTCTCTCTGTATACAATAAAAATAAGGATTACTTCCTATCATAACCTACAAAATGTCAGCTTCAAAATGAGCTCTCGTTTAATGTTCTGCAGTAAAAATGGTTCCAGAGTTCTGAGCGCTGAAAGAGGCTTGTTTTTATAAAATACGCTAAATTTGTCGCTCAATAGTACGAAAACCGTTTGACTTTCGATAGTATCTATATATATATATATAATTTGAGCTGGTAATGGAAATTACGGGAAAATGGCTGAACGGATTTTAATAAACGGCCCCTCATTTTGAAGCTTGGAACCCAAAGTTTTTCGGAAAAGTAGTAGTTTTCAGTGAAATGTCAATTTTCCTACATAATTTTCCTATTTTCCAAAATCCATCTGTTGTCAGTTTTGAGAACTAATTTTATAGAATCACGGCCGACTTGATTGAATTTCAGAACAAAACACACACACGAAGGATATGAGCTGCAGGATTGCCGACATATTTAGAGCTCAATTCAATTTGTTATTAAAAACTGATTCTGCACTGTATAATTTTCTGAGTACAACTGTGTATTGGATATTCAAATCTAAGAAACTTGAGGTGGTTTGATGACATCATTACCATTAGAAATTAAATATTATTACAGTTAATATCACAATGCATCTATTTTTCATTAATTGTACATAATATGGATGCTATATTGATGACATGAAAGTGAATCGTTTTGAAGTTATGTAAGTAAATGTAGAGAATATCTTAATTTAGATCTTCATTTCTATAATTTACTGAGTGACTGCTATATATAACTACAAAATTTAAGTAAGATAATAATATTGTTATTAAAAATCAAATATTTTTATACTTATTAACCCAGCGGGGTTGGGTCTTTTTCATATACTTATTGGTGGTGTAGTGTAGATATTGATATGTGTCATTGTCTTCAGTATTGGCTCGAGAGAGCGCAAAAATTACAGTTCCTAAGGAAAGATCAAAAGGTATTACTTACTGATAAAATAAGAGGCCTAGAAAATTTTGTAGTCTCCAGATCATTTCAGCAAGATCTCTTAGTAGGATAAAATGATTTTACGCTCTACATATCAAGTTCTACATGCAGCAGCTATACGAAAATGCTATTGTTCGAAAGCTTAGCAAACCTGACATTTTTTAAACTTTTGCCTACAATCCACAATGACCTGAAATAGCTACTGCTATCGTCCTGACATTGATACTTGCGTTTTCGCGTTGAAACTCAAAAACTGAAGTTGTATAGGTTCAAGAAAAAGTATTTGGCCTAAAAAATCCATTCAGAGGGAGTATGTTTCATTATTATGGAAGCAAATAACTATCAAAAAGACAAGTATTGTTCATTGAAAATAAATCTGAACAATTTTTATTTGAACGTCTAACGAACTTAGTTTGCAGCAGCATTTGCTGCACAAGCCACTAGTATTTTTTAAAATGCACTGTCCTCAGCACCTTGTATAAATAGGGAAAAAATTAGAGTATTAAAAAAATGCGAGGTTTTTTACTGATCGATTTCATATGGAATATCCCGTACAAGGTCCGCGGATTATGCTAGAATTTGCCTACCAGTAGGCTGTATAGCATAAATTATTCTTGGGCTTCAACCCAAGGCAGGGCCAAGTGTATGTATGCCAGTTGTATGTCACGGCAGACTGGTCCATATAGTCAAGTGTCATTACTTGTGTGCTGTTGGTCGAGTATCAATTTTTATTAAATAATATTTTCGCCCATACAAAAAAATAGAGTATGGGTGGAGTCAGAGAAAATTGTCATCGACGTACGCCGAGTGACCTTCGCGTGTTGTCGCCCTTGGATACGTAAACAGTGTCAAAATATTGTTTGATACATTTTCGTAGCCGACAATGAGTGCTATAATTTTGTAGGAGCAGTACATGGGTCGATAACGATATTATTAGGGATGAGATCATGGCGTGTATCTGAAAGTTGCTTTTATTGCACTCCCGTAATTCAACCAACAAGCTAGTGTCAACATACTAAATTCCATTCCGAAACATTAGTAGGTTGGTCATAAACATTGGGTGGCTTGCATATAGTTGTAGCAAATGTTATTGCTAAGGTTTTCGTAGTATATATTCCGATCTTTACGTATAGAAACCCATAGTGAATTCTTTCCTGCGTAGTAGAAAGTTGATCTGGAAGGCCGTGTTCAGTTTATGCTAGAATTCGTAGTACAGGGACATCATTTTATTTTTACTTCAATTTTTATTGTACCTGAGTTTCTGAATGTACTTCACACCCACCCCTTCTACTAATGAAGTTCAACCGTCCTCCACACAGATCCAAGATCGCATATACAGTCATAGTAGCCTTACGGTCATAGTAAACAGTACGTTCCAAAAATATGTTCGCGTTTTCCAGTGACGAAAGAGCTTTCAATATTGAATCATTTTCGCACAAGTACTGTCTTCCATTTGCCTACGTCGTATCCCGGTTTCCCCCACCAGCTTTTATTCGCCAGCTAGTGACTGGGCTGTCTTAGCTCTTTTCTGAGAACATTAATTCCTGTTAGGAATTTGACGTCTGCGTAATTTTATACAACTGTTTAAAATAACTTAAATAAAAGAGCCTCGTTAAGCAATTAACTGTCACGTGATTTCCTCCCTTTCTACGACCCTACGACATAACCACTTGGACGGAGAGTAGATAGCATGTCTGAGTAATTTTATCTTTTCGGATCGGACACAAGTGAAGATTGAATTTACAGTACGTAAGGTACTCTTTTATAGAGTAGGTACAGAATTATTTCAACATGAGTTACTAGTACGAAGGACGAAACTGGTAATTGGGATTAGGCATAGTAGTCTATAGTGCGATAATATGCACGTTAGAACTGAAGTTTGTATCGAAATGAACGGCCACCATTTTTAAAATGTCTTTAAATATCTATTTTATGATTATTTTTCAATTTAACGTCATTCTCTATATTGTACGCTAATGTGCTGTAGATAGTATAATATACACTGCATAATGAATACGTCCACATGGACAGCTCAGTTCGTGAGTAAAAACACTCATTGTTAATACAGTACTGTATTTTGATTAAACAAAAACCTAATGAAAATGATCAAACTCAAAAGCGCAATATTTCCTAGTTTACCTAAATGGATGAACTATTTTTCTTCCCTCCTATACCTAGTAAAGTGATTTACTTGTATATTACGCCAGTATCATCGAACTCCAGTCGTGGAAGGGGGTAACAAACGGCGTTGATCCAACGGTATAGCCAGGTTAATATTAAAAATGTTAGTAAAAATAAAATGATGTCCCTGTATATATTCCGATCTTTACGTATAGAAACCCATAGTGAATTCTTTCCTGCGTAGCAGAAAGTTGATCTGGAAGGCCATGTTCAGTTTATGCTGGAATTGCTAGTATAAACTACTGTTCATATGCATAATAGGAAATATACAGAGTGTTAAAAAATAACGTTTACAACGTTTCAGGGATACAAAGGAGGTGAAAACAAACATATTTTGTAAGTGACAAAACTTTGACAGATGCGCCGTTTATTGTGTACGTAAGTGTCAGTGTAATTCTTAAGGAACCAGACCAATTGTCGTTTTAGGGGCGGTGTTCAAACTGCCGTCCATTGCAGGCATTGCACAACTGGAACCTTCGTACTATTGAGTGTCTGCAACGCTCAAAAAGGCCAGCATTGTCTCGAATAACATGTGCAGCTTCAACAACGAGAGCAACTAAGTCTTCTGCCGTATCGATCGGTATCTCATACACAAGACGTTTCATGTCCTCCCACAAAAAGGAATCGGTGGGTTAGGTCCGGTGATCGAGGTGGCCATGGTACCGGCCCACCCCTGCCAATCCAACGATCGGGGAATGTAGCATTTAGGTGGTTCCTGACACGACGATCAAAGTGTGGAGGGCACCGTCATGCTGAAACCATATTCGTTCTCTGATGTTCAATGGGATATTTTCTAAAAGTTCTGGTAGGACGTCGCGTATAAAGACAAAATAATTACCACCACAGAGTGTGTTAGGGACCCTTTTAACTTGTTGCAGGCACAGCAGTACAAACAGAATTAACCAGTGTGTGTTGTGACGGAAGTCAAGCCATCTACCCTTCAGACCATCTTGCGGCAAAACGGCGCATGTTTGTTTTTACCTCCTCTATCATCCCTGAAGCGTTGTAGACGTTATTTTTAACACCCTGTATAATTTCTTCTAAGTGTAAACTAAGAAAAATTTTAGTCTATCCTGTTCGAGACTTTATTAGCTTAGCGTGAGCATTTATACAATTCAGAATTGTAGAATTTGTGAAAATTCGCGCTAGAAAGTTATAGAAGAATAGACTAGAGCCATGATAACGTTATTTAAAAAAGTTGTATGGGTTTGACAAGGGCAATATCAGATGGTTACAAGGGCGTACGCCAGGGGTGTTACCGGGTTTGAACCTCCCTTGAGCTTTTTTTTAATTACATATTTAGATTTGAATATTTATTTTATTCATAATCGTTTTTTCTTCTCTAATTTTTCACTGTCAGAGTAACAAAATCTACATCGACATAAGGCATATCCTCTTACCCCTCCTTCAATATAATCCCTGTGCTTGATGCTGCGGCACGTTCGAATTATAACAATGCTATCTTTATTACAGAGAGATCTACCGCCTAGTACCGACCTTGTAATAAAATGAAGCTGACACAATATGGAATTTAACTTGTTCTGAAACGTTTTGGAAATTTTCTTTTGACAGTTCTGCATTGCAGGTGTTAAATGTTGTGCCTTGTCGATTTTAAACTCACTTTAAGAACGGTATTCACTAGTACGTTAGAGTTCTGACTTTATTGTGAAACTTTCATTTAACCCTAGATCATAATATGATCTGGGTATATGTTATATAACCAGATTTCTCGGCCTTATAGGCTTTGACCGTAACAACTTTTGTCAGGTTTACTATGCTGCCATCTAGTTGTTACATAAGGAGTCACGTCATAACTCCCATTTGAATTGCATTAGCGACTGTATTGCCATCTCTTGTTCGTTTACGGCGGACGGGTGGCGATCCTGGCGGTTGTTCTCTTCAAAGGCTACCGATTTTAACATAGGGATGAGCAATCTGTTACATATGTCATCTGGGGTTTAACGCAGTGGTCTTCAGCATTGGCTGAAATGGGTAACAAGTAAGCACCGGTCGTGCAGAAGAGATAGGGAAGAAGCATACCCGCCAAGGTTGCACCATAGTGCAGTCTCTTATCCGCGGGTAAAAGATGCTAGCCCCAGTGTGCACTGTGGTGATGACCGCTGAATGAAGTTTGAAGTTTTATACTGACCTTAGATGCACTCGATGTGAGTCCCACGTGTAATATGACAGACCTCCAGGCAGTGATCCCCTTCTTGACAAACCTTCTCGAGCATGTCTTGTGTGACGTTCTTGATTGCTGTGTTAATGCGCCTTCTTAATTCGGCCAACGTTGCTTCGCAGGAAGTGGAGGTATGTAAACATTGTCCTTGACGAAACGCCACAGAAAGAAATCACACTGAGATCCGGTGAACGGGGTGGCCATGTGCAGAACGTGTTGTCACTGACTTGAGGAAAAATGTTGAAATAATTCTGCAGTTTACAGTTAGCCACAAATGCAGGTATAATATACTATACTTCGGTTCTCTGCACAAACATCGTATATCATAAATTATGTATGAAGTATGGTATAGCAGGCCTATACTATACTATTCTCTCAGGACTCAGGAGGCTATACACAGACAGGCGGTGTGTCTGAAATACTTATTCGGTACGGTATCAGGGTTGCTGAAAACATGTATGCCAGCGGATTTTTGCAGCGTCACAAAATTTCATCTTCATAATGAAAATGTACCGGATTTCAAGGCAATAATGTGCTTGAATGAAAAGAACTCAACTGTAAAATAAAATATAACAGATGTAGGAGCAGAGAAGGAGGGCATGAGGGGCGTATGTCAACACTGGAAGTGTGTAGAACGGAAGAGGGGAGATGGAATATTTAAAGAACGCTCAGAGACTGCGATGCGTCTAGCGGTGAAAGGAGGAATTAAAGGAAAACGGGACTTAATCAGGCTTATACCGTCCATTGTTTAAAACTTTCCTTCATCTTTGATGAGTGGTGGCCAAATATGAGGAAGGTTTAGACTGAGTTGGCTAGTGACGTCATCGGTCAATCATGTGGAGTTAGCATTCGCCTTCTTCACCGTTTACCCTTTATTTCCGACCGTACAACATAATAATAATGTTAATGTTGATAATAATTATTTATTTATTTGTTTATTTATTTAATCATTCATTTTTATTTATTTAAATATTTATTTGTATATTTATTTAATTATTCATTTGTTATTTATTTAAATATTTATTTGTTTATTTATTTAATTATTCATTTATTATTTATTTAAATATTTATTTGTTTATTTATTTAATTATTTATTTTTATTTAGTTATTTATATATTAATGTATATACTTATTTAGTTATTTATTTAATTACTTATTTATTTAGTTATTTAATTATTCATGTATTTACATATTTAATTATTTATTTGTTTATTTATTTAATTACGTATTGTTGTATGTATTTATTTACTTATTTATTTTGTTATTTAATTATTTGTTTATTTCATTGTTCATTCATTTATTAATTTAATGGTTTATTTATTTACATATTTTTTATTTATCTGTTTATTTCCCTATTTGCTTGCTTATTTACTTATTTATTTATTTATTTATTTATTTATGCATTTATATATTTAATTATTTATTTGTTTATTTATTTATTTAATTATTTATTTTTTATTTATTCAATTATGTATTGATGTATGTATTTATTTACTTATTTATTTTGTTATTTAAATATTTGTTTTTTATTCATTGTTCTTTCATTTATTAATTCATTGGTTTATTTATTTATTTCCCTATTTGCTTGTGTATTTACTTACTTATTTATTTGTTTATTTATTTATTATTTTTGTATATATAATTATTTATTTGTTTATGTATTTATTCAATTATTTATTTTATTTATTTAATTACCTATTGATGTACGTATTTATTTACTTATTTGTTTAATTATTTATTTATGGTGTTATTTAATTATTTGTTTATTTCATTGTCCATTTATTAATTCATTGGTTTATTTATTTATTTACATATTTTTTATTTATCTATTTATTTCCCTATTTGCTTGCTTATTTACTTATTTATTTATTTGTTTATTTATTTAATTATTCATTTTTATTTATTTAAATATTTATTTGTTTATTTATTTAATTATTCAATTGTTATTTATTTAAATATTTATTTGTTTATTTTTTTAATTATTCATTTATTATTTATTTAAATATTTATTTGTTTATTTATTTAATTATTTATTTTTTATTTATTTAATTACGTATTGATGTATGTATCTATTTACTTATTTATTTAATTACTTATTTATTTTGTTATTTAATTATTTGTTTATTTCATTGTTCATTTATTTATTTATTTATTTATTTATTTAGTTACATATATTTTATTTATCTATTTATTTCCCTCTTTGCTTGCTTATTTATTTATTTATTTATTTATTTATTTATTTATTTATTTATTTATATTTTGTTGGAGTTAATGGGCCAGTCCTCTTTTCCACTCCAAGTTTTGAACAGCAGCAAACAAAGTAATGACGTTCAATTATTCAAAAACGTAGACATAACAAGAACATTTACAATACAGTAACACAAAATGAATTTAAAAACAGTCTTACAGCAAGGGAAATAATCCAAGCTAATATCTCTTCTGAATAATCGAGCATTGGTTTCGGCCTCATTCAGAAGGCTGGTATATGACAGAGGTGATAAAAGATTTGTGACCAAATACCAAAATATGCATGCATACTGGGACAGAGGTATATGGTAAACAAGGAAACACTAATTAGTGTGTAAAACAAGGCTGTCCTCCTTTTATCACCTGTTACATTCGATTTAAATACAGTGTATTTCAAAAAGTACGCATCCCGCACTGAGATCCTAATTGCTGGATTACTTATGCGCAGGTAAATTTTGTGTCACATTATGGTTTATTGTTGGAATTTGTCTTTTGAACTTGAGCAGGACAAGTTGCAGTTGGAATTTGCTCAATCTGCAGTCCTAACAAGTCAGCTGTACCGCTGTTAAGTTAATTAGTAAATTCCGTGGCTGGAGGTGTGCAATATACAGCTCAAGTAGACCAACATTGTTAAGAGAAGTTAGCGAACGTCTAACCTACTCACCCAGAAATCTCGTAGAAAATTATCTTCCCGATTATCACCACCTATTGTTTTCGGGGTACTAGGAAGCTGAAATTGCTGGCTTACTGTTTTGGTGTCAGGGAATAAAAAACATACACCATGACGTCGGTTTCATTCTCTTGTTGAAAGTGGAATTCATTTATTTTTTCAGTTGGTTATTTAACGACGCTGTATCAGCTACTAGGTTATTTTAACGTCGATATAGTTGGAGTTAGCGAGATGGTATATGCGAGATGAGGCTGATGATTCGCCTTATATTACCTGACATTCGTCTTACGGTTGGGAAAACCCCAACCAACAACCGGTATAGCTTAGACGCTTGCCTGCCGATCCGGAGTTGCGCTTGGGCGCCCCCAATTTTTGGATCTCTGTTATACAGGGACATCACTTTATTTTTACCAACATTTTTAACATTAACCTGGCTATACTCGGAAACACTGTTTCCCCCTTCCATTAAAGGAGTTTGATGTTACTGCTGCAATATGTAAACAAATCATTTTACTAGCAATAGGAGGAGAGAAAAGTAGTGTATCCATTTATGTTGTAGGGAAATACGATATTACGATTTTCAGTTTGATCATCACTTTTACGGAATTTATCAAAATACAGTAGAGTAGTAACAATTTTTTTTTCAAAAACTCAACTTTTCAGGCGGCTATGTTCGTTATGTAATGTCTACTTTATTTAGCACATTAATTATTGGTTTAACATACAATATAGAGAGTGCATTTAAATTGAGGGGGTCATAAGTAAAGGGCTGTAAGTGCACGTAAGTTACTTTTGAGAAAATGGGGTTTAAATATTTAAGCTTTCGTAAAATCGGTGAAATTTTTATTTAAATTTTAATGAGTGATGCGATTAAAATATCCCTTTGCCACTAAAATTTTAGTTACTTTAGCTTACACTGGATGCACTTAACTAATGTTATTACAAATGTCACTAGCATTCCTTTGCTTCTAGCCACCTCAATTAAAAAAAAGCTAATCTGAAATTTTAAACAAGTTGCTGAAAATGGTTGCCGTTCATTACAATGCAGGCTTCAATTCAATACGCATATTATTAAAAACATTTTGAAGCATATACTCTGAAATTTAATTTATCGTTTCTTGAATATAATTTTTTAGTACGATATTATTAATATAGGTTCTTTCTTCTATAGAAAACACAACCATATTTCTGAAACACACTATACACTGCAGTGTTTACTTCAGTGCTTGAAGACTTCGAATGCAACAGCGGCCGTAAGTTTGTGTGTCTGACGGGAGCAAGGACATTAGTAAAGGGGTGGGAGTGAAGTACATTCAGAAATGCAGGTACAATAAAAATGCAAGTAAAAATAAAATGATGTCCCTGTACATTATACAAATGGCTTTAAGGAACCCGGAGGGTCATTGTCGCTCTGACATAAGCCCGTCATCGGTCCCAATCCTAAGCAAGATTAATCCAGTCCTTACCATGATATCCCACCTCTCTCAAATCTATTTTAATATTATCCTCCCATATACGTCTCGGCTTCCCCAAAGGTCTTTTTCCCCCCTCATGTCTTCCAACTAACACTCTACATGCATTTCTGGATTCGCCCATACGTGCTACATGTCCTGCTCATCTCAAACGTCTGGATTTAATGTTCCTAATTATGTCAGATGAAGAATACAATGCTTGCAGTTCTGCCTTGTGTAACTTTCTCTATTCTCCTGTAACTTCATCCCTTTTAGCTTCAAATGATTTCCTAAGCACCTTATTCTCGAACACCTTTAAACCTCTGAGTGAGAGTCCAAGTGTCACAACCATACAGAACAACTGGTAATATAACTGTTTTATAGGCTAAATTATAATTTTCAACTTTTTTGAGAGCAGACTTAATGAAAAAAGCTTCTCAACCGAATAATAACAGGCATTTCTGATATTTATTCTGCGTTTAATTTCCTCCTGAGTGTCATTTATATTTGTTACTGTTGCTCCAAGATATTTTAATTTTTCCATCTCTTCGAAGGATAAATCTCCAATTTTTATATTTCCATTTCGTACAATATTCTGGTCACGAGACATAATCATATACTTTGTCTTTTCGGGGTTTACTTGCAAACCTATTGCTTTACTTGCTTCGAGTAAAATTTTTGTTTTTTTCTAATAGTTTGTGGACTTTCTCCTAACATGTTCACATCTTCATAGACAAGCAGCTGATGTAACCCGTTCAATTCCAAACCCTCTCTGTTATCCTGGACTTTCCTAATGGCATACTCTAGAGCAAAGTTAAAAAGTAAAGGTGATAGTGCATCTCCCTGCTTTAGCCCACAGTAAATTGGAAAAGCATCAGACAGAATCTGACCTATACGGACTCTGCTGTACGTTTCACTGAGATACATTTTATTTAATCGAACTAGTTTCTTGGGAATACCAAATTCAGTAAGAATATTATATAAAGCTTCTTTCTTAACCGAGTCATATGCCTTTTTGAAATCTATGAATAACTGATGTACTGTATTCTTATACTCGCATTCTTTCTCCAGTATCTGTCGAATACGAAACATCTGATCAATAGCCGATCTCTATTGTACTTACGCGTCATTATTTCTCATTCTGGAACATTCCATTTATTGCCATTGCATACATCCATAATATTATGAAATGTGTTTCACGAAATAACACGTTGTGATTATAAAGCATGCGCCTAACTGAGTTATCTGAGTGCATCCTATGTAGTAACTGCTGCCATAATGTTACAAGATTTATATTTTCATATTAAAACCAGTTTAATAAACAAAATTTATCTAAACATAAATCACATGCCGATGAGAAATGTTTGAAGGACGGTTATGTATAGTACTGTTTATTCAACACCGGGTTTGCGATAAAATGAAGTAATTTGTTTTAACACACTGTCTCGGAATTATACAGGGCTGCCCTGTTTCACCTTTATCATTTATAAATTACATGAGTGCTTTATACCGTCTGTTCATTCTAAAACTTCCCACTTTGAATGATTTTAGATGTCCAAGGGACATGATTTTGAGGAAAAACACTTCGATTTAGGTATTGAGGTGGAAGTTCAAAACCACTGCTGATTGAATTTTATGTCTCACCCCTTCACTTCCGCCACCACTTTTGAATTTCAAATTGCACACCATATCTACAAACATATAATTTAAAAGGGCATAAGAAGCCCTACCTGGAATCGCAGTGACTCTGGTCACTGTTTTTCGGTCAGTGTATGTATGGGTCAAAGATACATTGGCCTCTGACATTTGGGTCACCTTTTTTCGCCCATTGTTGTATTTCGGTCACTGGATATTGGTCGGAATTTTTAGGTCACTCAGTACATTTGGGTCAGGTTTTTTTGGTCAATCGTTTGGGTCACTGAAATCGGTAACTCATTTCTTCGGTCAGAATGAAAGAAGACATTTGTTACTGCATTTTATTTTTGTGGTACGAGCACAAGCTATTTGGTTTATTTATTTATTTATTTATTTATTTATTTATTTATTTATTTATTCATTCATTCATTCATTTATTGATTTAGTGATTTATTTATTTATTTACTTATTCATTTATTAATTTAGTGATTTATTATTGATTTATTTAAACATTTTTTGATTCATTGATTTTGTCATTTATTGATTTATTCATTTCTTCTTTTACTTATTTACGTATTTATTTGTGTAGTCATTTACTGATTTATCCATTTATTGATTTATTCATTTATTGTTTTACCTTTTTATTCATTTATTGTTTTATTTATTTATTTATTTATTCATTACTGATTTATTAATTTATTGGTTTATTCATTTATTATTTTACTTATTTATTCATTTACTGATTTATACATATATTGTTTTATTTATTTATTTATTAATTTTCTGATTTATTCATTTATTGTTGTACTTATTTATTCATTTACTGATTTATTCATTTATTGTTTTACTTATTGATTTATTTATTTATTTATTCATTTATTAATGTATTTATTATTTTACATATTTCTTTATTTATTTACTTAGGGGAGAGTCGGGTAGTATCGGACATCGGGTAATATCGAACAGTGAGTTTCTTTCATCTACCACACGTTGATAGTACCTGATTGATATGGTTACGTTTCTGTGATGTCGCATAGAGAAACGTAACCATGTCATTCAGGTACTACCATATGGTGGTAGATGAAAGAAACGCACTGACCGATACTACCCGATGTCCGATACTACCCGACTCTCCCCTACTTATTTAGTTATTTACGATTATTTATTCATCTATTTATTAATTCAGTCATTTATGGATTTATATATGGGGCTGTACCTCCATGCCCCCCCAAATGCCTCCATGGCATGTTACGGGGATACCTTTACCTTTTTACCTTATATATATAATCTAAAATAATGAGGGTGACCATAAAAATCCAGAATAAAAGTACTACAGAATGATTAGTAAGACAAAAATGATTAATTACAGGAGTTGTTAAGTACAAAAAAAAAAAAAACAGAGAAATGCAAACCCAATAGAACCATTAATGGCAAAAATATAAATAGTAATGTAATATTTAGATTGAATCCTTAAGAATATTCAATAAAATTTTTTTATGTGTCTGAAGACAGGGAGTGCAAATTTAAAATTCAAAAATGAAAGTAGGTGGAGGTGAAAGTGGGTGAGGGCGGTATATTATCTGCATTATCTAATCGGGTTGGAGATGTTTGTTGGTAGCTTTTGCTTCAATATTAAATTTTAGTACCTGGAATTATATTATTGTTTATAATTATAAAAATTATATTTGAAATGGAAATTATTTCTTTTGTCGTAGTATTGGCGGCAAACAGAAAATTCAATCAACCGTGATTTTGAATTTTCCCCCTCGAAAGATAAATGGGCTTGCTTTTTCCTCAAAATCGTGTCACCTTCACATATAAAATTATTATTCAAGATGGGAAGTTTTGAAATGAACATACTGTATATGCCTGAAGAGAAATCCCAAACCTGGAGAGATTGCGAGGGAATGTCATTCGGTCAAGAAGAAGTACGTGACAAACTGTGCGTTCAGGAAATAGCGAGCAACGCAGGTTCAAAGCCTGCTGAAGGCGATAAAGTCGTTACGATGGATCCTTCCGAGAGGGAAATAAAGCTCTGGCATCATTTCGTAGATTTACGTCATACCGTTGATACAGGGCTCTAGGAAAACTCTATCGGCATTTGTCGTCCACTTTGACGTGAATAGCATCTGCATTTGAAAGTGTCGTTAAGTAAAATATTGCTGTCACTCTATCACAGTGGTCACGGCTGGCATAACAGTCTGTTCTGTTATGTAATGTAACTCGCTGTGCATGGAGAACTTCTTTGTTCGTTGTCCTTCCTTCGTCATATGCAACTCTCTGTTTACTTTTCGTAAAAGTATTTAAAAAAATAATAATAACAGCTGGTGAACAAAATTAGAACATTGCGTGAAGTAAGTCTTTTGTTGAGGCTGACTGCTAAGCGTTTCCTGCTAAAATACAACAGTCCCAGGATCGACTTCCGACAAGGAAGTGTGATAAATCATTCTAGTGTATGAAACAGGGTGACCAGTAAACAGAATATTATTCGGTGCTAACTTCTAGAAGGAAAAGATACTGGAACAGGACAAAAAGTGCTAGAATATATTTTTATTGTATTTTATGTAATAATCAGGGTGCTGCATTGAAGTTAAATTGCTCGCTTGAACTCGGTCGAGTGTCGAACCCTCGAGTGAGATACGATCGGTCGTGATACGCTCGTAATAAATAGAAGCACAGTACAAGGTCATCTCACCGACATGTCTTATCTTGTATGGAAGGCGACAGATAAGATACACATATGTTTTGCTCACACGTTAAAAATAAGGCTTTATTTTCTGCGTTTATGACAAACGTTTAATGGAACAGTCAATGGAACGTACCAAAACAGGAACATGAAGTTATAAATAAAATAGTATGAAAAACTTCGATATACAGTTATTATTGCTAATTAATAATTATTCAATATTTGATGTACCACATATATAATATGATAGGCGCATACATAGTGTTGCGCCTATATACTGCGAAAATGTAGAAACGTTTTACAAAATATTATTGATATAGCAGTAGATTAATAACAATATTAGTACAGAGATAACGTCACAGAAAATATAATAAAACGAATAATTATTTTGCACAACTGTTACAGACGCAAAGATTGATACACTAATTATTATAGATTATTATTATTATTATTATTATTATTATTATTATTATTATTACTAGAAAACTTGATACAGTTCTTGCATTATCGTGATTGTGTTCTCCGTTTATAATAATTACATTCACATCCAATAACATCTATCAGATGTGGCAAAAACAAAATAACTCTTGTGTGTGTGTGTGTGGGGGGGGGGAAACATTTACCTACAACATTTATATCACATTTTAAAGCAAGTTTTGTAGTTGTACTATGGAGAGGTTAGTTAAACACTGCAAAGTTTTGAAATGATAAACATATATGATGTTACTACACAGTTCATTACTGTAACAAGAACGAATGTCTAACGCTCGACTTACACCATTCGAGGATTTATCGCTCGTGACAATTTTACCCATCATGCATGTGCGCTACCTATCGGATTATGCTATGAACTACTTGGCGCTCGAGCGAAAACGTCCGATGCAGACCTCTGGTTATCTGCATCAAAGAGAATTGCTTTAGCGTAAACTCGCGCACCGTTACTGAAAGAATCCGCCATATCTCAGCAAAAATATGTCGTAGAAACTTAATTATTTTTTGCGTTAATAGAGAAAGAAACGCTCTTGTCAATGGTCTAGGTGAACATTCTCTCGGCAGGACAGGAGATCCTACATAATGACGAATTTGTTAGGACGATGAGTGCATCCTGTCCTGCCGGTAGGGCGCTGTAAGATTAATCATTGACTCACGTCGTTTCCTTGCAAGTCAGGTAAAAAAATGCTCAAGGATGTGCTAATGGTAAGCCCCCGTATGGAAAAAAACCCTTGAAGAAGATTGAAAAGGACACCAAGTGATAAGAGAATAGGAGGAGAGGGCGTTGATAACGTAATGAGCGGTTGACAGGCCTACTAGAGTAATTAGCTTACATAACGCTAGAAGCCAGGAGTCAGTGTTGCCAACTTCGAGAATTTTCTCCTAAATTTAGGGTATTTCTAAGAACGTAGAGAAAATATCATTTATTTTTACTGGCAGAGTTAAGACCATAAGGCCGTCTCTTCCTCTCAACCAGTATAAAAATACACAGCAAACATAAGGTGAGCCAATGAAACGGGCGATTTTAAAACTTTAATAATTATTACAAAATGTGTCTCAGTGAAACGTACAGCAGAGTCCGTATAGGTCAGTTTCTGTCAGATGCGTTTCCAATTCACTGCGGACTAAAGCAAGGATATGCACTATCACTTTTACTTTTTAACTTTGCTCTAGAGTATGACATTAGGGAAGTCCAGGATAACAGAGAAGGTTTGGAATTGAACGGGTTACATCAGCTTCATGTCTATGCGGATGACGTGAATATGTTAGGAGAAAATCCACAAACGATTAGCGAAAATATAGGAATTTTACTTGAAGCAAGTAAAGAGATAGGTTTGGAAGTAAATCCCGAAAAGACAAAGTATATGATTATGTATCGTGACGAGAATATTGTACGAAATGGAAATATAAAATTTGGAAATTTATCCTTTGAAGAGGTAGAAAAATTCAAATACCTGGGAGCGACAGTAACAAATATAAATGATACTCGGGAGGAAATTAAACGCAGAATAAATATGGCAAATGCCTCTTATTATTCGGTTGAGAAGCTTTTATCATCCAGTCTGCTGTCGAAAACTCTGAAAGTTAGAATTTATAAAACAGTTATATTACCGGTTGTTCTTTATGGTTGTGAAACTTGGACTCTCACTTCGAGAGAGGAACATAGGTTAAGGGTGTTTGAGAATAAGGTGCTTAGGAAAATATTTGGGGCTAAGAGGGATGAAGTTACAGGAGAATGGAGAAAGTTACACAACACAGAACTGCACGCATTGTATTTTTCACCTGACATAATTAGGAACATTAAATCCAGACGTTTGGGATGGGCAGGGTACGTATGGGCGAATCCAGAAATGCATATAGAGTGTTAGTTGGGAGGCCGGAGGGAAAAAAGACGAAACGTAGATGGGAAGATAATATTAAAATATATTTGAGGGAGGTGGGATATGATGATAGAGACTGGATTAATCTTGCTCAGGATAGGAACCAATAGCGGGATTATGTGAGGGAGGCAATGAACCTCCGGGCTCCTTAAACGCCATAAGTGAGTAATAATTATTGCACTGATTACTTTGAAACGAAACTTTCGCTTTACACGAAATTCTTATTTTCTGAACACTACATCCCGCAGGTGGGACCCATTTCGTTGCACACATTCTTCAAGTGTAAGTCTAGCCGTGTGACTGGTCGCACCATCCTGTTGAAACCACGTGTCTCTATTGATGAGAGGATTATTGGCAATTTGTGGAGACAAAAATTCTTGAATCATTTGAACATATCGCTGTGATGTTACAGTAACAGATGTCCCATTATCATCCTCAAAAAATAAGGACCGATGATTCCAAATGACGCTACTGCACACCAAATTGTGACTTTGACACTGTGTAATTGTTCCTCATCCATTTCATAAGGGTTACTTGGTGACCAGTATCGAAAGTTTTGTTTATTGACGTATCCAGAAAGATGAAAAAGAGCTTCATCTCTCATCAGCATATTGTGGACAATGTCTTCGTTAACATCTAGATCCAAGAACTGTTGGCAAAAAGTCATACGGTTTACTTTATCAGATCTTTTAATGTTGCACTACTTGAATTTTGTATGGATGCATGTGTAATCCTTATGAAGAATTCTTCGTATACCGGTGTTTCCATGACAACGGGCAGAGCGTTTAGGACTACGGATCATACCATTGATGCTTTCCGGGTACGTACAGATCTATGCTTACCTGAAGACTTCTTCTTTAACGCAGAACCAGTTACTTCAAAGTTTTGAATCCAGATGGTATCGGATCATTGCGATGGATATTGTGATGACGTCGAAATAGCCGTTGTGTAATATACCTCAATAGCAAAGCACATTGTTCACCCGTCCAACGATCCATTATAAACAAATGCTATCGAATGAAGAATAGATTGTTGCATGTAACAATTAAAATACCCGACAATAGCCGAAAAGACACGAATCTGACAATCGGCCATTTCAGTGACTCATCTTGTACAAATAACAGCAACATATAAAACAGTGGAATAATGATAATATATGATTATGTCTCGTGACCAGAATATTGTACGAAATGGAAATATAAAAATTGGAGATTTATCCTTCGAAGAGGTGGAAAAATTCAAATATCTTGGAGCAACAGTAACAAATATAAATGACACTCGGGAGGAAATTAAACGCAGAATAAATATGGGAAATGCGTGTTATTATTCGGTTGAGAAGCTCTTATCATCCAGTCTGCTGTCCAAAAATCTGAAAGTTAGAATTTATAAAACAGTTACATTACCGGTTCTTCTGTATGATTGTGAAACTTGGACTCTCACTCTGAGAGAGGAACATAGGTTCAGGGTGTTTGAGAATAAGGTGCTAAGGAAAATATTTGGGGCTAAGCGGGATGAAGTTACAGGAGAATGGAGAAAGTTACACAACACAGAACTGCACGCATTGTATTCTTCACCTGACATAATTAGGAACATTAAATCCAGACGTTTGAGATGGGCAGGGCATGTAGCACGTATGGGCGAATCCAGAAATGCATATAGAGTGTTAGTTGGGAGACCGGAGGGAAAAAGACCTTTAGGGAGGCCGAGACGTAGATGGGAGGATAATATTAAAATTGATTTGAGGGAGGTGGGGTATGATGATAGAGACTGGATTAATCTTGCACAGGATAGGGACCGCTGGCGGGCTTATGTGAGGGCGGCAATGAACCTTCGAGTTCCTTAAAAGCCATTTGTAAGTAAGTAAGTAAGTAATAATAATAATAATAATAATAGTGATGATAATGATATCACATTGTACAAACGTTGTAGCTATGTATAATTTGTTATTTCATATGCTAGTAGAATTACCTATTGGCAGATGTTTACGGAAAAAAATTAAGTCTTAAAACTGTGTGCTTACCGTCGTCATGGTTACCATATAAGTTTATCAGCAAATGGTACAGCTTATCGTGGTGAAGATCTTTTCTTTTTATCGTGCACTTACCTAATCTCTTGGGTGTGTCAGATACAGAGAACTACAGTAAATATGTACTTTTTAGTAATTATACACCTGAGAAGAAAGAATGTCTTGCACTGCGTAGTATTAATTGCTTTAATGAGCTATTGATTAGTAACGCAAATTATTTATTTATAAAATATTCCTGCTACTCATTCAGATGTCTTGATTTTACTTTGTTCACCACCGAAACGTGTAAAATGACCTTGAATTGAACTTCACTAGGGAATATTACGGCCACAGTCTAATATATACAGTCGCGAAGCTCAATACGTAGTAAATATGCAAACATTAGATAGTTGCTCACCACTAGGATCGCTAATATCGCCTCATTACAGGTAATGCAAAATAGTACCGTCACAGTCTATTGTTTCTAGCACCCTCAAAACTCAAGCTTCGTGACTGTATATAGTAGACTGTGCTACGACCTAGAAGATCTAGTGCACTAAGAGTGAATATAAACAATGTCTGACGCACCCTTCCTTATGTCTAGTTCATAATGTTGACGTAATTGAAGATCGAACACAGCCATAGTACTGTACACTACCCAATACAATCCTTATTTCTTCAGTTCTGTACTGGACAATTGAACGATAAGACAACGGCGAAGTGTTTCGGAACGGCTTTCTAGAAGGTTTACGTGTGTGTGTTAAGCTACATTTCACTAGTGTATTGTACAATTAATTGGAATGAATGTGTTAAACGTGAAAGCAATTTATCCTGTCGTCAGGTTGCGGATAGAGGAGACGGCCTCCACATATGGAGGGTAGCTGTGAATATATTGTGAATTTTATTAGTAACAACAATGTAATTTATTCGTCACAACAATAATTCCTTTCTACAATTCGCCTTAAACGCCCTCGTCAACAATTGGATCTTCACTCAACACAGTATTCGTTATAGCACTCCACCGACGACAATGACAATTTACTTGGACTAGTGCGAACAACAATGAACTGTTAATCTTAACTAATATTTACAAAGCACTATTTACAAATCAGAACTATCAGTTCTCAGTTCACAGTTCTTCTATCTGTCACTCGAGTCCACAGTATCTCGAACCACAGACCTTCAGAGACAGTTCACTGTACTCGAACTCGGGTCCCTCCAACTGCGGTCCACTGCACTCGAACTCAGGTCCCTCCAACTGCGGTCCACTGCACTCGAACTCAGGCCTTCGGATGCTGACGCAGTTGCGGACGCACACTCGAGTCGAACTCCGGTACACAAGACTGGCTTCCTTGCTCTGGCTTACTCACTGACTGGCTGACTAATCAACTGAAAACTCTTAAACTGCTCGAGTTCGCTGGCGCTTCTTCTTTTATAGCAAAATCATAGTTGCGAGAATTTTCTACAGGTGTGTAGAGAATTATCTCGATATCTCCACATCGACGGACTTCTGGAATCGTCGGGAAGGTCGTTCCACATTCACTGCGTTAAGTAGCAGCTGCGCGCGCAGCCTTCCCTCGCGTGTAGGCTCCTTTCCCCTTTCCCCGTGAAGCCCGCGCGATATGCTCTCTCGCGGGACGCTGGTCGTGAGTTCGAATCTCACGTCGCTGTCACAATATTGAATAAGCAGTCGTGGACAGCCGATGAGGGGTGGTCCTCCAGCTTGGGGGTTGGGCGAAGGGCTAACAACCCATCACCGTAAAAAACAGCTTGTTACGAAATCTTCAAATAAACATCGGAATGGGACTGATTCTCTGGCACGACCACAGCAAAGGAATAAGGTTTTGAGATTTGGCACTTGGAACGTAACTAGTCTTTATAGAACAGGAGGGGTAACATTAGTAGCAAAAGAACTAGCTAGATATAGAATAGACTTCGTGGGAGTACAGGAGGTTAGGTTAGATGGGAACGGCATTATGGGGAAGGAAACGATAACCACCAATTAGGAACAGGATTCTTTATTCATAAAATTGTATTCTTCATCTGACATAATTAGGAACATTAAATCCAGACGTTTGAGATGATCAGGGCATGTAGCCCGTATGGGCGAATCCAGAAATGCATATAGAGTGTTAGTTGGGAGGCCGGAGGGAAAAATACCTTTGGGGAGGCCGAGACGTAGATGGGAAGATAATATTAAAATGGATTTGAGGGAGGTGGGCTATGATATAGAGACTGGATTAATCTTGCTCAGGATAGGGACCAATGGTGGACTTATGTGAGGGCGGCAATGAACCTCCGGGTTCCTTAAAAGCCAGTAAGTAAGTATCATTTCTAAGCATTTGATTGCACACCGGAGATTTTGTGTTTTTTTTTTTTTTTAGAATAATTGTTTATTTTTTATTGTACACTACTTTTATGTCTCACTTCACCATGTGCAACATTTCCATAGTATTAAAACTTGCAGTAAATTGTGCTTTTGATTTAATTGACGCACAATTGTAACCAGAATTGTCCTCCCTCTGTTCGATCCTTGGTCAGACATAGTATATGTTTACTCTTACCGGTGACATTCAAACAGTAAAGTAGTCAGTTGTTATTAGGCAGAGCTAAAGCAACATTTGCAATACAAAACATAGTTGGTTCCCATTAAAAAAAAAGGAAATTGACTCTAATATCCTGAAAATTATTTCATGTACAAAAAATACATTACGTGTATCAGAAGTCCCCTTCGATGTAATTTGACTTCTAATTGTCGTTTTGTGTATGTGAAACATTTCACACGCTATCGAAGATGAAAGAGTTAGGTGGGCCATTCTGTATACGTCATTAAGGACAAAACGAAGAAAGCAGAGATCATTATTGACCGACCTTCACAATATTAGCCAATAATAAGGTTTTGTAAAACAGGTGAGGTCACCATTGCAAGTTGGGAAAAGAAAATTCTTAGGAGAATTTTTGGCCCAAAGAAAGATGATATTATTTGGAAAATAATAACAAATAATGAAGTCGAACAGATGTGTGGAAATCCAACTATTATAACAGAAAATTAGAGGCAAAAGAATCTCGTAGCTGGGACATGTGACAAGAATGGAAGATGATAGAGTTGTTAAAAAATTGTTTGATGGCAAACCTGGTGGTAGAAGAATAGGAAGACCAAGAGTTAGATGGGTGGACGATGTACAGAGGGTCGTACTGAAAATCAACAAATTGCTATAATTTCAATTTGAACAATGTAACGATTATATGATCATAATCTACAGACTTTACACTATATATTGACATGTTGTGACGTCATTAATTTCTGTCATGTGACCACAGGCAATGTTTGCAAAATGGTCGACAACGATGGTTCGTTTCGACAGCGTGCTGTCATTAAATTCCTTGTTAAAGAAGAAAAATCTGCTGCTGAAATTCACCTCAGACTTCAGCGTGCATACGGAGATGTGTGCATGGGCGCCAGCAGTGTTAGGAGATGGTGAAACATTTCGAAGAGCTTCCAAGATGAGCCTCGTAACGGTCGCCCTCGAACTGCCTCCACGGAACGGAACAAGGAAAGAGTTGATGAGTTCTGGGATGCATTTTGGTTGAATTTTTTGAACCTGGACAGACCATAAATGCTGTCCGCTATATTAAGACAGTTTTGAAGCTCCGTCGTGCATTGCGCGAGAAACGCCCTGGAAAGAAGATCATCCTGCAACACGATAACGCGTGGCCTCACACTGATCGTGTCACCGTGGAGAAAATCAGAACATTTGGGCGGGAAACTTTTCCGCAATCTCCCTACAGTCCCGACTTGGCACTCTCCGACTACCATCTTTTCGGTTCTGTAAAGGAGCAGCTGCGAGGCCAACGCTACAAGACGCTCGATGACATCCGGAAAGCAGTGCGTCAGTGTCTTCGGGAAGATGAAACGGACTTCTACAGCAAGGGAATTTTCAAACTTACAGAACGGCGGGGAAAATGTGTGCAGAGAAATGGAGGCTATGTTGAAAAGTGACAGAAAATTCTGTAGATTAAGATGATGTACTTGGTTTGTCTAAAAAATAAAAACTAAGATTTATAACAATAGGTTACTCATGATTTTCAGTATGACCCTCATAGAAGACGACTTACGAAGAATGAATATCAGAAGATGGAGACTGAACTCGAAGGATAGACGAGAGTGGAACGGAGTCCTAAGAGAGACTAATATTCTAAATTGCGTTGTAACGTCATAGAGTAGACCTAATATCCCTTTAGTTTTTCATATGGCCCACGAACCACTGGTTGAACATTTGTGGAAATGTTGACAAACCGAGCTCTGTTTCCTGACCACATCCTATGAAGTCATGTTATATAACGTTATATGCATGTTATGGAATTAAAATCGCATTGCATTTCTTTTGTTTTGTGAATTGTTAGGATTAGCCGAGTTTCATTGAACAGCAACAAGATTGCTACCGCCAGCACGTGAGATGTGAAGCACATAAACAACCTGTCACTGATAAACCCTTGAACCCTGGCGAAATTTCGAGAATAAACAGGGCCACAAATTAATAAACTGGGAATCTTCCAGAAGCGTTGCGAGGTCGAGATTAACTGCGCTTCAAAAATGTTGCATTTTATCTAGAAAGTTACACAAAACAAAGGAAAACATGTGTGATTCCACGAAGATATCACATGTTTTCTAGTTGTCCTGTGTAGTTTACGGTTTCATAACAATTCAGTTCCGTATTCGTGTTGTGAATATTACCACATTCTAGTATATACAGTCGCGAAGCTCAATATGTAGTAAATATGCAAACATTAGATAGTTGCTCACCACTAGGATCGCTAATATCGCCTCATTGCAGGCAATGCAAAATAGTACCGTCACAGTCTATTGTTTCTAGCACCCTCAAAACTCAAGCTTCGTGACTGTATATAGTAGATTGTGATATTACTGTCTGTATTTTTAAACTATTATTCAGATCTCTATGCCAACAAAAGTAAATCAAAATCAAAATGAACAAGGATTTTTATTGAAACTGGTGCCCTATTTCGACTAACGGAACACTCCGGCATCGATGTGGTGTCGTTCCGTTGTTATTTTATCTTTGCATGAATGGCATATGTGAAGAATGCGAAGTCCAAAAAAGAGAAAATGTATTTTTAGACAACCATTTTTAAAAGTAAATCTTTTAACACTACTGCAAAAATTATTTTTAGCACTTAACTTTGAACTAATGGGAAAAAACGGACAATCATCGTTGTAGCTGAAGTGTTTAATGTTTCTGAATTCCTGACATGGTTTAAAAACTCAAAAAATTCTTGCAATAATGTAAAAGTACTGATTAACTTTATAACTTCTACTGTGTTAATATGTAGAATTGTATTGTATTGTATTGTATTGTATTGTATTGTATTGTATTTATTAACATTCCATGTTATTCATACATTGCTTCACAGCTAGAATATGGAACAAGTAAAAAAACTTAATACTATTATAAAGTCTTAATTTATAGTCACAGTCTAGTTGAAATATATACAGAAGAGATTTACAGTATAGTCTACTAGTACAACACAAAGTTTTAGTATCAATTTCATGAAGTGTTATTGAATTCATGAATTCACCTACAGAATAGAAGGCGTGAGAAATTAGGTACTTCTTTAGTTTGGCCCTAAATAATCTTATGTTTTGAGTTTCATTTTTTATATCCATAGGGAGGCTAATAAAAATTTTTACTGCCATATAACGCACTCCTTTTTGATAGCACGATAGACTTGCCGATGGAGTATGCTTTGAACTGTTGAATTAGTTACAAAGTTTCCACGATTACATACGTGGAAGGTTATTAATGAAAAGATATACTGAAAAGCCATGGGCATTATTTGTAGTTTTTTTTAAATAGTCCTACACGATTCCCTAGATTTGGCACCTACTATTATTCTAATTACTCTTTTTTGTAGTAGGAATATACTGTTACTATCTGTGGAATTTCCCCAGAATATTATTCCAAAACTCATTACCGAGTGGAAGTATGCAAAGTATATTGTTTTTAAGGTATTGATATTTACTATCGTTTGCATAGATCTAATAGCAAGACATGGTACCTGGCTTATTAGTTACGAAGTGTTGTCCGTCATTGTCCGAAGCCTAGTGAAGATCCCTCGCTATCATCTGGTTTCCTGTTGTGATGGGGTGTGTTTATGATTGTATCGGAAAGGGTGTGTGTTTTGGAATTGAGTTGTGTGTTCAGGATGTGCTGAAGGTCGATTTATTCGAAACTTAGTAAGTCTTCTTACACATTAGTAGTCGATAAACAATATGTTTTAACAACGCAGATCTGATTCTTATGTTTCTTGAAAATAGAGTGGGAAAAAAAGAGATTATCTGGGAGTAATGGACCTCGAGGATTGACCTCCGGACCTCACGTATGTATGAGTTCGTGTTACTTTCCTTCTTGATAACGGAAATTTGCTGATGTTCATTTATTCCATAGTCTCGACAGAGGTCATCATCTCCATGGTGATTGCTGAATTGCTCTTCCTGTCGCAGTTCGACGTTCTTCTTGGCCTTGACATTGATTGCAATGGGAAAAAGTTCAGGAAAGATTATGTTGCTGAACTTCGCAAGTTCAGACTATAATCCGAGACTGCGGCGTCACGTCAGCTGTTAAATTTCAGTTACTTTCTCTTTGCACGAAGTGTAGGAACAATACCTATTTCTTACAACTTACTTACAAATGACTTTTAAGGAACCCGCCCTCACATAAGCCCGCCATCGGTCCCTATCCTGAGCAAGATTAATCCAGTCTCTACCATCATATCCCACCTCCCTCAAATCCATTTTAATATTATCCTTCCATCTAGGTCTCTGCCTTTCCAATGACCTATTACCCTCCTGTCTCCCAACTAACACTCTATATGCATTTCTCTATATGCTCATATGCCCATACGTGCTACATGCCCTGCCCATCTCAAACATTTGCATTTAATGTTCCTAATTATGTCAGGTGAAGAACACAATGCGTGCAGTTCTTCGTTGTGTAACTTTCTCCATTCCCCGTAACTTCATCCCTCTTAGCTCCAGATATTTTCCTAAACATCTTATTCTCAAACACTCTTAACCTCTGTTCCTCTCTCAAAATGAGAGTCCAAGTTTCACAATCATAAAGAACAACCGGTAATATAACTGTTTTATAAATTCTAACTTTCAGCTTTTTCGAGAGCAGACTGGATGATAAAAGCGTCTCAACCGAATAATAACAGGCATTTCCCATATTTATTCTGCGTTTAATTTCCTCCAAGGTACTTGAATTTTTTTTTTCACATTTTTAAATGATAAATTTCCAATTTTTATATTTACATTTCGTACTATGTTCTGGTCACTAGACATCATGTACTTTGTTTTATCGGGATTTAGCTTGTACTATATCATTTTAAAATTATTTTCACATAGATTTAGTGCTTTAATAATGCTTACATAAATTTAATGTTACCGCAATCTTTTAAAAATAAGAAAATAAACAATATAGGCATGTTTTGCCATAAACAAAAACATGTGAATTATTGATCATACATTTAAAACAATTTCTAAACTGTTATTTTTATGATCAGTAGCAAGTATTACCACCTCTTGCCTTTGTTACCGCTATGAGTCTTCTTGGCAGGCTCTTGATCAAAACTCGGATGTCCTGCTGCGGTATGAGGTATGAAAACAACAATAGCAACAAACGTTTATGAAAACATATGTATAGTATGCCTGGATTAGTTCTAAAACGAAAGACACAATCTAAAATGGTTTAGTATACTATTCTTATATTAAATTATTTTTTTAATGTTGAAATATAGGTGATATTTACAAACGACATAGAATAAGCTCTCTGTAGCTAATTCACGCTAGAGGAGAAAATTCTCTGATCACCGCATAGAAAATAAAATTGAGTTTTAGGAAATGAAATTTCAAAAATAATATCGACATTCAGGCCGGTGTAGTACTGATAATAGCAAAACATGTATTAAGAGAGGGAAATTTTCTTTCCACGGTTGGGAATGAACACAGGAATGCAGAAGTTGGGAAAAAATCAAGAAGGGAGGAATTCCCCGGCACCCTTAATTTCGAACATTGAGTAACCATGTTATCGTCTGCAGAGTGAAAGGAAGTATTGATATATCTGGCTATCGTTACAAAGAATTCCCTTTCCTTGACGTTTTCAGAGTTCCTCTTTCCTTTGGAAACATTGAAGAGGAAGAGAACATCCCGATAATGTTGTCGGAAATTTAAAGTGTGATATTTAAACAGAACGCGAAGTTTTTTATGACTATTATAAGCAGGCTTCGAGACTTGGGACCCGATACAATAAGTTTACTGTGCATGCACTATAGGTTGTTGACTCGCTGCAGGTAGATAGAGATGTGTTGAGGTAACAACGTTGCTATTTAGAGTAGAGTACGATAGTATGGGGAAACACACACATACAGTATAGACATTCTGAAAGTAAATATAATAATAATAATAATAATAATAATAATAATGATTTATTTTAGCTGGCAGAGTTAAGGCCGTAAGGCCTTCTCTTCCACTCAACCAGCAAAAAGTGTATATACATATGCATGAACTTACAAAGAATCCAACAATTTGATTTAGATGAGAGTTACATGTATACAAAAGTTATTTACAAATTAAACAACAAAATACTATGAACTATTAATTAAACACTGAAATAAACTGTGTAGCAGAATTAAACTAAAATACATAGAATGTTAATATATTTCAAATAATATTAGATAATAGAAAGAGATTATTACGAGACAATTAAAATACAGCACAATCAGGATGATGTCTAAAGAAAAAAGTAGCAATGTAGTCAGTGATAGTTTAAATCAGTATGATTGGAGTGAAATGCTAATAAGGTTATCTTTTAAGCTGTTCTTAAAGGTGTTTATTGTCTTGCAGCCCCTAATACTTTGTGACAAGGAATTCCATTGACGCGAGGTGGATATTGTAAAAGATGATGAATAACAAGATGTTCTATGAAGAGGTATACTTAGCGTGCCTCAGATAAGTGATCTGGTATTTACGTCGTGGTTAGAGTATAGATAAGAGAAACGAGACGAAACACAATGACAATGTCAAAAGAATGTGAAAAGCATTTATTCTCCTTTCTTTTATAAGCATTTGTGTTTAATTATACACAGTGTTAATAGTGGAAATAAACATGTAGCAATTTTAATTTTTTAATTTATCCTATTGGTCGTCTTTAGGAAGTGCAGTTACAGTACCGAATTGCAATGTACTACAAGATACATTCTCAGTGTCTCAAACGTAAATCTTTTTCGGTTATCTGCCAAAGTTTGTACTGCAGAAAGCTGCGCTCTACCTCGCATGACGTGATAGGAGCAAAACGAAAAAACCTAACATCATTGCAGTCTCTAAGAGACAGTCCTTTATTCTCGGGTGACTCTATGTCCACTAATTTTCTGTTTATGTTACACAATGTTCCACATCCGTTATTTTACATAAAATTGATTTCCACTTCTGTTTTACACGTTCAGTAACCGGTGTACTTGATGTCTCATTAATTCTGTGTGTCATTTCCTCAATTAATTTGAGGGCTTCCGGCATCTCTTGCTCTGACTTTTCTAACCGTGTAATAGTTTTCGACACAGTTTGAAAATAGGTTTGTATGAAAACCAAATTGTTCATCAGAACCTTCAAATCTAGAGCGTTTTCCTGTGTGTATTTGTTGGCATTCATTCTACAGTACCCCCACCCACTGTACGCTTTACCACTATACTCAGTACGTCGTTATGCGGATTTCCCACTGAACTGCTCTACTGGGTGTTCATTTCAAAGTGTGTCATGACGTCACTGTTGTTGGGTCCCCGATTTGAAGCGAGTTTCAGCTTATATGTTAGAGAAGTTGCCTATTATTTAAGGCGTTTTTCAATCTGAACTTGAGAACGTGTACGGTATAACTTGAACGTCGTAGCAACAGATGGCGGTCTGTACGGTCTGTGTGCTACCATAACCTCTTTCGAACTGTGTTTTGCGCCAGCAAGTCGTACGCAGGGTATTTGTTATCATCGGTTGCGTACGGCAACATTCCACAACACAAATCAAATGCTCCGTGTCCATGTTGACCGTCGAAGTTAATGTCAACAAATACGTAAGTAATCGTCTTAACCCTCTCCCCATATCCCGACAGTACGTATTTCCAAACAGTTCACATTCCTACCACTACCGGCGTTACCGTACGTATCGGTACGTACTCTTCAGAATGAACGCCGTACTTGCTAGGCAACTTCTCTGCCTCATAGGTTATACACCTCTGCGGAAGTGTAGGAAGATTGAATTCTCTAGGCTCATCGGCTAGCCACATGACGGCATACAGCGAGCCATGACACACTTTGAACTGAACACCCAGTATTGGGTCCGAAGTCTCGAGGCCTGATTATAAGTCACTGCGCTGAAACCTGTACCGGCATGAATTTTATTTAGGTTATATACTTTCTAACTTCACCTTTCAGTTCTTGTAACTGAATTCCAAGGTGCAGATGAATATTTCATTTTCTGTTTGGCTAGTACATATTAAAAGTACGAGTATTGAAAGCCAGTCGATTAAATAATTAATAGGAATGTTACGAACCGTATGAGACGCCAGATGCTTATGTATGAAGTCAACATATTTACGGAAATGATGTTCTCTGTGCAACAGAAGGTCACTTGTGTTAATGACCTTTTCTAGTGACCCCATTTCATATCTTCTTCTTGACATAATAGATTCTAGCATCTCTATAGGTGTTTATCTGGTCAGGGCATGATTGCGCCCCACGGTCAGGTAAGATGCAGCAGATAAAAAAGGGTCCCTGTTTTGTGGGCATAGTTGCGCCCCGTTCCCATCAGGTAGAGAAAAGGGGCATGACATATTTGCGCCCCGATGAATTTTTTTCTCATTGGATTATTTGACGACGGTGTATCAACATCTCAGGTTATTTAGCGTCTTAATGAAATGAAGGTGATAATGCCGGTGAAATGAGTCCGGGGTCCAGCACGGAAAGTTACCTAACATTTGCTCGTATTGGGTTGAGGGAAAACCCCGGAAAAAACCTCAACCAGGTAACTTGCCCCGACCGGGAATCGAACCCGGGCCACCTGGTTTCGCAGCCAGACGCGCTGACTGTTACTCCACAGGTGTGGACGCCCGGATGAAATAGGTAGAGAAAAAGACATTACGGGAACTCGAGCCTCATAATCAACTATTCTTATTTATTTCTTATTCGATTTAATATTCATTATCGATACCGTTAAAATGAACATCATGAAGTACACATCATGAAGTACGCAGTACTTCACTAACAGTTTTTCTACTGTTTATGCAGTTAATATCGATAGCCTACTGTTAAAATGAATACCATGAAGTTGGCAGTACTTTACTGACTGTTTTTCTACTGTTTATGCAGTGATTATCGATAGCCTACCGATATCGATAGGTTCCGAGGAATTCAGAAGCGGTAAAATACACAGATGCAGTTACCACTATAATATGTTTAAGTAATTGATTTATTTTATGACAGTCATTTTCGTGTATACTATGCCCATCGGGGCGCAACTATGCCATGTCCATTCTGCTACCTGATTTCTTCGAGGCGCAACTATGCCACGCCTAGGTCTCGGAATTGCCATATGCAACTATGCCATACCGGTTTATCTTACAATAACACTGAAGAACAAATTTTTACTTTTTGTCTTGCTTCAAAATAAGTGTGCCCTAAATATGGAATTTAAAATCCAATTTTCTCCATCGCGTACCATGTTCCGTGGAAATTGAGTTGAATTTTTCATGAGAAAACTTCTCTTTTTTAATTTTTCACTGCTAAAATTACAACACACTAGGGATTCAAAATGCCTCATAATACTTTAAAAATGTGTACTGAATACAAAAATGATGTTACATAGTTTAAAACACAACAACAATAAAAACATTTCATGCGTATAAAGAGAAAAATCTCGGAATTTGAACTTACATTTAAAATAATTTTCTGGATGACTTCTGTTTATAACTAGACCCGGACTGTATTTTACAAGGAACCAACAATAGTCTGCAAGCATGCTGGATGGTGATCTTCCTTTATATCGCCTTTCCATTTCAGATATTTCTTGATGAAATCGTTCCCCATGCTCGTCGCTTACTGCTCCAAAGTTAGGAGGAAAGAAACCCAAATAAGAATGTAAAAAGTGTATTTTGAGAGACATATTGCACTCCATTTTCTCATATGCACTTGATATGGTTTCCACAACAATTCTAGTGTAGTTTGGAAATTTTAGCAAACATCTTTGAAAGCGCTCCATACCATTTTTTTCTGTAACGGAAAGGTTTTCCTCAAACAAAGAGTCAGCCATTACTTTGCGAATTTGTGGACCGATGAAAATGCTCTCTTTTAATTTGCCTTCACTCAAAATGGTAAACGTTTCTTTTAAATACTGAAAACCAAACACTTGTTTGTTCATTGCATAGACCTCATTTTGAACTGTTACGAAATTTATTGAATAAAAATGACCAATATCTGTTTATTTATTATAAGTATAAAAGAACTTGCCAACAATCATAAAAAACCGGAAATAAGTCATAAAATGCATTAGCTTTTGTTTTGGTTTACAACCCCCAATCCGCGCCAGCTGTATCCTGGGGGAGCGCTTGTCGAAAAGTGAAATCATGGTATATCTTAAAAACCTTACGTAATACGAAGAAAAGAGATGCATTTTCAGATTCAGTGCACAATTAACTATAAAGGACACATTTTTTTAAGTCGGAGCAAAATTCTTGTTGTTCGGTGTAATCACCTATCATGAGTTTGTAAATAAAAATTTGGTGTGGATTTCTAGCGTTCCATTTTATATTGAGTAGTAGAAATAGCGGTAGAGGTTGTGGTGGCAGCACTGTAATTCATTCATAGTTTTGAGCCCAAAAGCAGGTCTTTCACTGTAAACCCAGCATTCACCAATCTTTCCTATTTTCTCCCTTCCTCTTAGTCTCCGCATATGAGGCGTTCAGAAGTCAACATGATTAACTCCACTTTTGGTTATTTCAGAGTTTCTAAGTTGGCAATGTATTAAATTGACCATATTTTCAGTGGTCAAAGTAATTAACTCCATAGTTCAGTAAAAACCCCACAGAATGCAATATTATTCTTGACTACAACACAGAATCAAATGTGTGTATTTCAACTTTAACCTTGAATATCTCAAAATCTTTGGAAAAGGAGTTAGTCATGTTGACTTCTGAACGCCTCATATATCTCAATGCCGTCTATCATCTGATATCTTCTTCTGTCACGAACACTTCTCCCGTTCACCATTCCTTCCAGTGCATCTTTTAGTAGACAGTTTCTTCTCAGCCATTGACCCAGCCAATTCTCTTTTCTCTTCCTGATCAGTTTCAGCATTATTCTTTCTTGACTCACTCTTTCAAACACAGCTTCATTTCTTATTCTGTATGTCTACTTCACAAGTTCCATTCTTCTCCATATCCACATTTCAAATGCATCTAGTCACTTCTCTTCACTTCGTCGTAATGTTCATGTTTCTGCCCCATACAATGCCACACAAAGCACTTCACTGGTCTCTTCCTTGGCTCTTTTTCCAGAAGTCCGCAGAAGATGCTCTTTTTTCCCATTGCTATTGCTATCCGCCTTTTGACTTGCTGGCATCAACTCATGTTGACATTTCTTCTCCTATCCTGACTTTGACTCGTTTCATATAAAGATTATTGAACAGTCTCCTGTCTTTCCCATCCACAGCTATTTTCGTCAGGATGTCCTTCAGTTTGTTCCAATCCACTCTGTCAAACGCCTTTTCTAAGTCCACAAATACTGCTTACACGTCTCTATTCTTCTCTAAACGACATTTCATACAAGTTGAGAGGATGCGAAGCATTTCTTTCCCCTTCTACTTGCCCTGAGTCCGTCAGTGACAGACTGGTAGCTGTTACTTCTTATATCTGCACCCCCCCCCCAATCTGTACACACAAGAAAATAAAATATTAAGGTCCGATTGTATAAACCATTCAATCTTAGATCAGAGGTTAAATTGATCCTTGTTTCAACTGAACTTGAAATTGTGTGTTGTATAAAGTCTAATCTGAGATTAATTTGTCTCAAACTAAAGTCAACTTTGACTGAAGAAATTTCTCCGATTAAGTTAGATGATCCAAGTTCAGTTATTTCTTTTCTGTTTGAAATATACGAGTGACAGATTGTGCAAATAAAATTTCCATTATTATTAATATTAATAAATATGTTAGGTACGTTTATATAGGCTATATATATTTTTTTCTTTCAATTTCTTGCCTTAATACACAAACATTCTTATATTTTATAAGGCTCTATCGTGTTCAGCAGTATCAAATAATTATATTGTGTTTATAACAACCATTAATTATTAATGGATATGATAGGTACATTAATAAATGTTCAATTAACTGTATTACTAAACGAAAATTGTCGTTTTATAAAGCTTTATTATGTTTAGCAGTATCAAACACCATAACATGATAACAACTCAGAGAACAGTCAACCTTCTTCTTATTGTCCGCCATTATTTACATTGCAAAAAAAAAACAGTGTCTCCAACAGAGTGTAATACGGAAAGTCGCCAAAAAGTAGTTGTAAAGTCGCTAGATTTCTCATTATCAACAAAGAAAGATTAAATTTTGTCACTGTGGTGTGCTAAAAAGGTCACTAAATCCCTATTTAAGCAATATAAAAGTTAAAAGAAACTGTTGTTGAAAAAGAGTTAAAATCGCTAGATTGGCAACACTGAACAAACCTGTATAACATGGTCCGCGCATCACGTATTTCACCTGTTTATGCGATGTTGCCAAATCCTTTTCACGTGAACTTAGATTGTATTTGAACCAAGGTAATTTGATCGCAGAAAAGTTTTATACAATAGAAGAAGTGTCTGAACTCGGTTTACTTTTCGATCTTCGATCAAAGTTGATCTTTAGTCAGGGAGTTTTATAAATTTGGGCATAATAAAGTACATTAGTGAATATAAAATACAGTGACACAGATGTTTGACAATTATATGTTTGAGTATATTTTAGTGCCGTTCTTAAAATATTTTCAACTAATAATTAAGTTAAGGAATGTTAGTTTGTATTATGAAGTCAGGGGGGAGCGACACAGTGCAGATTGTCCCATTGTGTATGCTGTAGAGTAGCAACTAGCGGTGGAGAAAACGTTTATCTTCTGCTGTCAGTAGCTTTTTGATGTGCCAGTTGATATAAACAGCAATAAAATTAAATATAAACGCTTACTATAGACATTTGAAATATAGATTACCGGTAAACACTTTCGATAATAAAATTTTTGACTATGTTGAAAATCAATTAGTCGAATGTTTGTGAGCTGGACAGTAGCATCTTCCCCTTCACGGATGGTGAAGAGTGTGAGTAGAGGGGAAAGCCTATCAACCAAACTGAAATGGGGATTAGGTATCTTTTGCCGATTGTTCGTAGCAGTTCAATTGTAGCTCTCGTACTTCTTCCTTTTTTGAAACCAAACTGCTCTTCTTCCAACTGTCCTTCCATCTTATAATAAAGGGTGCGTCAGAAAGAACGGATGGATTTCAAACTATCGATACGCAACGAGGAGAGAGATATAGTGAGGGGGACCACGACTGTTGGGTCAGCCATAGAATGCAGTTTCAGTTGACAACACGGTGTTGGTCTGGTGTACAACGTGCTTTCATCGTAGAGACATTTTTGAAAAATGAAGAGTCTGTGATCGCCACTCAGGACTCATTTCGACATCGGATGTCACGCTAGGATTCCAACTCGGAATACAATTTTGCGGTGGGTGGCTTCATTTCGTATCACAGGTTCAACATTAAAGAAGAAATCACCTGGACGAAATTCTATTGCACTGAGATTGTCCGAGGCTACGGTAAGATCTCGCGCCCTGCGACTTCTTTCTTTGGGACCATTTGAAGGCGTAAGTTTGTAAACATCGATCACATACACTGGACGAACTGAAGACAGCGATTCGTGAAGAAATCGTGGCAATTGCACCAGCTATGACTGTGAAAGTGATGGCGAACATCAGAAAACGCCTCGATGCCTGTATTGAAAGCCAAGGACATCATATGGATAATGTTGTTTTCCATAAATAAACTGCATGTATTGGTGAATATGTTGATAACAATAAATTTTTGATTTGATGAATCTTTACAATTTTCTTGCCATGTGAAATCCATCCGTTCTTTCTGACGCACCCTGTATAAACGTCGATTCAGTATTCGCAGGAGAATCTTCGCTGAGTGTGATGTCAGGCTGATAGTCCTGAACTCGTTACATTTCTTGGCAATGCTTTTCTTCGGCATTGTCTCCGTAAAATCTTTAAGCCAGTCGCCTTCCTCATATATATCGTTACATAATGATAGAATTTGCTTCTTGTCTTCACGCAAGCATTTCACTAATTCAGTGGGGATTCCATCAACTCCTGTTTCTTTCTCATTCTTCATTTCCCTAAGCTCTAGTTCAACTTCTTCCCGTAAGGGGAGAGGATGTTACTTTTTGGTGAAAAATGACTGAATTAAAAAAAAAATATTTAAAATACTCTGTGATATGTGTGGAATGCATAGCGTAAAATTTTGTGGGTATTTGTACCCTTATCAGATGTTGAGACGCTATTTTTAAACTTCCTGCGTTATGGATTTTTAAATCACTCGCCCACTTTTATTGTTGTTTCCGGTAAATTGATTTTTCAAAAAAAAATTCTTTAAAATACCCTTTGATATGTGTGGAATGCATTGCATAACATTTCATGTGTATTTGTGCCCTTATCGGATGTTCAGACGCCATTTTTAAACTTCCTGCGCTATGGATTTTTTAATCACTCGCCCCCTTTTATTGTTGTTTCCGGTAAATTGATTTTTCAAAAAAAAAAAATTCTTTAAAATACCCTTTGATATGTGTGGAATGCATTGCATAACATTTCATGTGTATTTGTGCCCTTATCGGATGTTGAGATGCCATTTTTAAACTTCCTGCGTTATGAATTTTTAAATCACTCGCCCACTTTTATTGTTGTTTCCGGTAAATTGATTTTTCAAAAAAAAAATTCTTTAAAATACCCTTTGATATGTGTGGAATGCATTGCATAACATTTCATGTGTATTTGCGCCCTTATCGGATGTTGAGATGCCATTTTTAAACTTCCTGCGTTATGGATTTTTAAATCACTCGCCCACTTTTATTGTTGTTTCCGGTAAATTGATTTTTCAAAAAAAAAATTCTTTAAAATACCCTTTGATATGTGTGGAATGCATTGCATAACATTTCATGTGTATTTGTGCCCTTATCGGATGTTGAGATGCCATTTTTAAACTTCCTGCGTTATGGATTTTTAAATCACTCGCCCACTTTTATTGTTGTTTCCGGTAAATTGATTTTTCAAAAAAAAAAAAAATTCTTTAAAATACCCTTTGATATGTGTGGAATGCATTGCATAACATTTCATATGTATTTGTGCCCTTATCGGATGTTGAGACGCCATTTTTGAACTTCCTGCGGTATGGATTTTTTAATCACTCGCCCCCTTTTATTGTTGTTTCCGGTAAATTGATTTTTCAAAAAAAAAAAAAATTCTTTAAAATACCCTTTGATATGTGTGGAATGCATTGCATAACATTTCATATGTATTTGTGCCCTTATCGGATGTTGAGACGCCATTTTTAAACTTCCTGTGTTATGGATTTTTAAATCACTCGCCCCCTTTTGTTGTTGTTTCCGGTAAATTGATTTTTCAAAAAAAGAAAAAAAAATCTTTAAAATACCCTTTGATATGTGTGGAATGCATTGCATAACATTTCATGTGTATTTGTGCCCTTATCGGATGTTGAGACGCCATTTTTAAACTTCCTGCGCTATGGATTTTTAAATCACTCGCCCCCTTTTATTGTTGTTTCCGGTAAATTGATTTTTCAAAAAAAGAAAAAAAAAATTCTTTAAAATACCCTTTGATATGTGTGGAATGCATTGCATAACATTTCATGTGTATTTGTGCCCTTATCGGATGTTGAGACGCCATTTTTAAACTTCCTGCGTTATGGATTTTTAAATCACTCGCCCCCTTTTATTGTTGTTTCCGGTAAATTGATTTTTCAAAAAAAAAAAAAATTCTTTAAAATACCCTTTGATATGTGTGGAATGCATTGCATAACATTTCATATGTATTTGTGCCCTTATCGGATGTTGAGACGCCATTTTTAAACTTCCTGTGTTATGGATTTTTAAATCACTCGCCCCCTTTTATTGTTGTTTCCGGTAAATTGATTTTTCAAAAAAAGAAAAAAAAATCTTTAAAATACCCTTTGATATGTGTGGAATGCATTGCATAACATTTCATGTGTATTTGTGCCCTTATCGGATGTTAAGACGCCATTTTTAAACTTCCTGCGCTATGGATTTTTAAATCACTCGCCCCCTTTTATTGTTGTTTCCGGTAAATTGATTTTTCAAAAAAAGAAAAAAAAATTCTTTAAAATACCCTTTGATATGTGTGGAATGCATTGCATAACATTTCATGTGTATTTGTGCCCTTATCGGATGTTGAGACGCCATTTTTAAACTTCCTGCGTTATGGATTTTTAAATCACTCGCCCCCTTTTATTGTTGTTTCCGGTAAATTGATTTTTCAAAAAAAAAAAAAAATTCTTTAAAATACCCTTTGATATGTGTGGAATGCATTGCGTAACATTTCATGTGTATTTGTGCCCTTATCGGATGTTGAGATGCCATTTTTAAACTTCCTGCGCTATGGATTTTTAAATCACTCGCCCCCTTTTATCGGTTTACGGCAACTTCATTTTTTTGCTACATTGCCACACAAAAATGGATATAAGTTCTGAACTACTATAGATACATGCATGAAATTTAGAACACACATTCTTTAGACTATTAGGAAAATTTTCTCTGTAACAGTATTTTGTTAATTTATTTCATTTTAAAACTACGTCCGTTTGTTAGCAAGAAAGGAAATCAGAAAAGTGTTATTAAATTTTATTGTTTATTTTACAAACGTAGGGACAAATATCAAATTTCTGTTACAGACAGTTTGTAGAACATGCTTTTGCAAGTACATTGCATAAACCTGGATGAATCTATCGTTAAAAATGGTTTAGATATATCAGTTTTAGTAAAAATCCTGCATTGGGTATATTTTTTTCAAATCTGGGCCCTCAAATAATTTTTTTTTTTCAATATATTTATTTTTGGTTGAGTTGCTACAGCTATGAGCTCTCTACATACAAAAAATTAATATTTTACGCCAAGTAGGAAAAAAATTAAAAAAAAATACCATTCTCTCCCCTTAAAATAAGAAAATCCCTTTTCGTCTTTTGATACGGGTGCTTCGTCTTCTATAGCTAAGTCGTTTGGACGATTCCCTGTGTCATATAACTCTTCTACATATTTCGTCCACCTGTTCAGTATTCCTTGTTTGTCTTAATAATAATAATAATAATAATAATAATAATAATAATAATAATAATAATAATAATAATAATATGGCAAATGCCTGTTATTATTCGGTTGAGAAGCTTTTATCATCTAGTCTGCTGTCAAAAAATCTGAAAGTTAGAATTTATAAAACAGTTATATTACCGGTTGTTCTGTATGGCTGTGAAACTTGGACTCTCACTTTGAGAGAGGAACAGATATTGTGGGTGTTTGAGAATAAGGTTCTTAGGAAAATATTTGGGGCTAAGAGGGATGAAGTTACAGGAGAATGGAGAAAGTTACACAATGCAGAACTGCACGCATTGTATTCTTCACCTGACATAATTAGGAACATTAAATCCAGACGTTTGAGATGGGCAGGGCATGTAGCACGTATGGGCGAATCCAGAAATGCATATAGAGTGTTAGTTGGGAGGCCAGAGGGGAAAAGACCTTTGGGGAGGCCGAGACGTAGATGGGAAGATAATATTAAAATGGATTTGAGGGAGATGGGATATGATGGTAGAGACTGGATTAATCTTGCTCAGGATAGGGACCTATGGCAGGCTTATGTGAGGGCGGCAATGAACCTTCGGGTTCCTTAAAAGCTAGTAAGTAAGTAAGTAAAAGCAATGTCCGTTGTTCAGACAAGAGCACATGGCAGAGGGCAATAATCCTCTTAAACAAGTGATTACAAGTATATTAAAATAAAAGTGCCGTTGAGAATCGACCTGGCATCCACCGAGTGACGCGTCGTAAACAAATGAGTCAGCATTATGATCGTGCGGTTCGCAAGGGGAGCATTCGCTGCTTGTAGTCGAGTCATTCACAGAGTCGGGCAGTTGTTTACCGCTCAGGTAATCCTGCTACGTCATATGGAGTCCGCCCGAAAGTAAATAACAATTACGAAGACACGTTCATGGCCTGGGTGATACAGTACTGTCACACTGACTTATAGCTTGGGATGTGCGCACAGCGGGGCTTCTGGCTATCTTCTGAGAAGAGAGAGTTTTGGGTCTTTTTTTTTTCAGTTCAGTGAATTAATGTATATTTATTAACTACAAATGGAGTTTCACTCGGCTGTATCTACAGGAAAAATAACGATATATAAAGGCAAGGTATAGGCCTGCTGACAGTAAAACTAAAGAAGTAATGAATAGAAATATTATACAATTCAAGGACAGCAAATGTTAGAAACAACAATAAAATATAAATCAATACTCTATAAAGATATAAATTGAGAGAAAGAAGACGGAGGACGAACACGGAAAAGTTTTCTTTTCTCAATCGTACTATCAGGGACTGGAATGCTTTACCTGCAGACTTACTAAAGGCTTTACCAATAACCAAAAATGTATTTAAAAATAGGCTTAAGGACTTTACTAATAGACGGTAGTATATTATACACACTATTTAAAGGGTGTAATTGATATTTTGTTACTTGAAGTGTTGTATCAGTGAAGAAGTGTATTGTGTCAGTGAAGTGTGTTGTTTTAGTGAAGTGTGTTTCTATCAGTGAAGCTTTATAGTTTATAGTGGCAGTGCAAAGTATTTGAACAGTGAAATGTTTTTGAAGTGTTAGTGAAATCAGGATAGAATCAGTGAAATGTGTCGTAGTTCCAGTGCAGTGAGTGAGTTGTCAGCGAAATGAGTGTAATGTGGAAAGGTACTTGTGCAGATATGAACATATCATACTCGTGGGTTTTAGTTCGAACTTAGGGTCAAGATAAAAATTAGATTTGCTTTAAATGTTATTTTAAGTGATCGTGCTTCATTTAATTTAGGATGCTTTCTGTTATTATTATTATTATTATTATTATTATTATTATTATTATTATTATTATTATTAATTTATTATTAATTGTGTTTATTATTAATTTTCATTATTGAGTGTAATTAGTTACCACTGCCACCGGGTATATACCCATTTGCAGTGTGAATACATGCATTCATATTATATTACTATACAGTGTGTTTCGTAAGGTCCGCTTATTGTCTTTTACATTTAAACGAATATTTTTTTCGAAAAAACGCTCGAATATGTCAAACATATTTTGAAAGGAACTTTCTAACACTAAAAAATCATTTTTATGGCCATTGTAGTGAGAGTTTGATTTCATCGGACTTTGTTTTTTAAATGACATCCTAAATTTTTATTCGCATCATTGGAAAGATTTGGTTTTTTTGTTGTTTTGTTTTTTGTGTTTTTTTTTTTTTTTTTTTTTTTTTTTTTTTTTTTTTGGTATCGCTACACAAAGAATCAATTTTTATACTAAACGTTGCTGTGGTAACTAAATAAATAGTTGGATTTCCTGGTGTTATGGAAACAGTATAGGCCTAATTGTTGAAATTAACAGAAAATAAAAATGTTAAGTGAAAATGAGGAATTGGGATTTTAATGATTGGATATGGTGACGGGGAACGTACACAAAAGGAGGTATATACTTTTTAATTAAACACACCTAAATCAACCTCCAATTTATCAATCTACTGTGAATAGAATAGATAACAAATTCAGGGAATATGAACATGTCATAGATGTAAAACGATCTGGTAGGCGACAACTAATAGACATCTGGAGCTAGATATTTGGTAACAGTGAAAGATAATCCACGTTCTTCACTTCATGAATTACATTCTACATTTGGTGTATGAAGAACAACCATCTGGAGAATGCTACATTGTTCGAAATATCATCCTTATAAAGTACCCAAACCTTTCAGGAGTTAATGGAAGATGACGAAGATAGAAGATTGCAATTCTGTGAGGAAATGACCAACCTCTGTGATAGAAACCCCTGTTCTGTATCAAGAAAAATACCACCAGCAGTAATTAAAAATGTTAAAAAGGAATTTGTGCTCTGTTTTTATCATTTCCAGGTCGTAAATGGAAAACATTTTGAACATTTAATTAATTGAACATTTGCTGTATTGACTCCGAGAATTTAATTTATTCGTTTTATAGAAATTACTAATAATTTTATTGTCACTTACAAGTGCCAAATATTGAAGTTATCCAATTCAATTTGTGACAAAATTGTATTGCGAGATGTGTATTCTTTGTAAATTCAACAAGTTCTACAAACATCAAATTCAATCAATAGAATGGGATCTTCGGCTGACATACATTTATGAAGATTCTCTAACAGACAGTATAAAGAAAAACATAGGATGTTGTTTAAAAATGCTTGTGGTGACGTCATAATTCGCACAACAGTGATATTTAAATAGCTTGTTTCTGTGAAAAAAATGTGTCTTTTAAAATATAAGGCTTGACGTGTTCTAGCGTTTTTCCAAAAAAAAAAAAAAATCCGTTTAAATGTAAAAGAATAGGCGGAACTTATGTAACATACATGTACGTTATACACTCTTCACTGCTATCATTTCCAACATTCCCTGTACATTCTGTTATCACTATACATTAATTGCACTCGTTGTTCTGTCATCAAAACTTAATGAATTGATTCTGTATCTCACTTCACTTTCACTATTACGCACTGCGCACTTGCTGTAAGTAAAAATCCAACAAATAGCGAGCATATTATACTAGCTCGATGCATAAGTTCGTAGCGTTTTTGTTCAACACACTACTGCGTCGTTAAGAGATTGTTTATCGTACGTCATTTGTCATTGGAGTGTTGTGCTTATAAATACGCCTTGTATTTAGCGGATTTGAAGGTTTGTACTATATGTGGGCTAAAGAAGATGGTGATACTTACTTACTGGATTTAAGGAACCCGGAGGTTCATTGCCGCCCTCACATAAGCCCGCCATTGGTCCCTATCCTGAGCAAGATTAATCCAGTCTCTACCATCATATCCCACCTCCCTCAAATCCATTTTAATATTATCTTCCCACCTAATAATAATAATAATAATAATAATAATAATAATAATAATAATACTTATTTACAAATGGCTTTTAAGGAACCCGAAGGTTCATTGCCGCCCTCACATAAGCCCGCCAGCGGTCCCTATCCTGTGCAAGATTAATCCAGTCTCTATCATCATACCCCACCTCCCTCAGATCCATTTTAATATTATCCTCCCATCTGCGTCTCGGCCTCCCTAAAGGTCTTTTTCCCTCCGGTCTCCCAACTAACACTCTATATGCATTTCTGGATTCGCCCATACGTGCTACATGCCCTGCCCATCTCAAACGTCTGGATTTAATGTTCCTAATTATGTCAGGTGAAGAATACAATGCGTGCAGTTCTGTGTTGTGTAACTTTCTCCATTCTCCTGTAACTTTATCCCTCTTAGCCCCAAATATTTTCCTTAGCACCTTATTCTCAAACACCCTGAACCTATGTTCCTCTCTCAGAGTGATAGTCCAAGTTTCACAACCATACAGAAGAACCGGTAATATAATAATAATAATAATAACAATAATAATAATAGTAGTAATAATAATAATAATAATAATTCTTTATTTATACTGGCAGAGTTAAGGCCATAGGGCCTTCTCTTACATTCTGCCAGGTCACAAAGTATACAATCAGTTAAAATTTAACAAAAAGTTAAAGAACAGAATACTAACATATTACAAAAAATAATAATAATAGCATAATAAAATCGACACTAAACTACATGAAAATAATATCATAATAGAAAAAAAGAAAGTAAAATACATTGGAATATAGTGAAAGCAACTCATTTAGTACAAATGGTTAATATGGAAAAAACGTAAGGAAGAATATAACAAAATAGAATGTAATAAAATAATAATAAAAAGAAAAGAAATACGAAAATTAAATAAAATTCACAATAAAAGGGGTACGGTAATAAATTCATCTGATGATCAAGAAGATGGAGTGTCAAGTGGAGATAACGAACACATCCGATATATTCTTCTGTTTGAGTAATAGAACAAATGCTGAGGAGGCAACTCGAAACGATTTGTGCCATATACGGGAAAAATGCCAACTTAGAAAGCTCTGCAAGAAAATGGTTCTGTCGTTTCAAAACACAAACCTCATTCAAAAGTTAATGTCCATTCACAGAGGATGATATTATGCGTCTGGTGGAATAAAGAAGGCTTTGTGTACTACGAATTGCTTCCCAGAAATGTAACCATAACTGCTGACATTTATTGCCAACAACTCAGACGCTTTGCGGCCGCAATTGAAGAAAAACGATTGGGAAGACTGCATAAAGTGCTGCTGAAACATGATAATGCACGTCCGCACTCCTCTAACATGACGAAATCAGCTATCCAAGATCTTTTTTTGGATGTGATTCCACATTCTCCATGTTCTCTCGATATTGCGCCCTCAGATTTCCATATTTTCCGTTCTCTATCCAACAATCTTCAAAAGAACTCCTTTGATAACGTAGATGTGTTACAAACTTGGATTGACGACTTCTTTAACTCCAAAGCAGCAGATTTCTTCTGACGCGGAATCACAAAACTATCCTAGCGTTGGCAGAGAGTTACAGATACAGAGTGTTTCAGAAATACTTTGTCAAACCTTGAGGGTATGTTCCTCACACCAAAACAAGAGAAAAAAGTTTCTATAAACATGTCCGAAAATCCTTAGTTTTTTAGTTATTAATGGAAGAATATAATGAAACATCTGTTAGATATTTTCAGCTTGGTAGCAAGTGTTACAACGTTAATCAATGCAGAAACTCATAACAATGAAAGTTTACGTTCATCGCGTTTCGAGGTACAATGCAACAACTTAACTTAAGTTTGTAACCGATAATAATATTAATTTTGTTAGATAATGTGTATGTATTTATTCACACTGCAATGGGTATATACCCGGTGGCAGTGGTAACTAATTACACTCAATAATGACAATAATAAACTTATTAATTAAAAGTACAGTTAATAATAATACCAATAATTAATACAAATAATTAAAACTAACAATAATTTATAATAATAATAATAATAATAATAATAATAATAATAATAATAATAATAATAATAATAATAATAATAATAATAATAATAATAATAATAATAATAGGGAATATTCTAAATTAAATGAAGCACGATCACTTAAAATAACATTTAAAATAAATCTAATTTGTATCATAAATCTAAGTTCGAACTAAAACCCACGAGTATGATATGTTCATATCTGCACAAGTACCTTTCCACATTACACTCGTCCACACCTGTGGAGTAACGGATAGCGCGTCTGGCCGCGAAACCAGGTGGCCCGGGTTCAATTCCCGGTCGGGGCAAGTTACCTGGTTGAGGTTTTTTCCGGGGTTTTCCCTCAACCCAATATGAGCAAATGCTGGGTAACTTTCGGTGCTAGACCCCGGACTCATTTCACCGGCATTATCACCTTCATCTCATTCAGACGCTAAATAACCTAAGATGTTGATAAAGCGTCGTAAAATAACCTACTTAAATTTAAAAAAAAATATTACACTCATTTCGCTGTTAACTCACTCACTGCACTGGAACTACGACACATTTCACTGATTCTATCCTGATTTCACTAACACTTCAAAAACATTTCACTGTTCAAATACTTTGCACTGCCACTATAAACTATAAAGCTTTCCTGACAGGAACACGTTTCACTTACACAACACACTTCACTGATACAACACACTTCACTGACACAACATAATTCTTCACGGATACAAAACTTCAATAACAAAATATCATTTACATCCTTTACATACTGTGTATAATTACCGTCTATTAGTAAAGTCCTTAAGCCTATTTTTAAATACGTTTTTGGTTGTTGGTAAAGCCTTTAGTAAGTCTGCAGGTGAAGCATTCCAGGCCCTGATAGTACGATTGAGAGAAGAAAACTTTCCAGTGTCCGTCCTCTGTCTTCTTTCCCTCAATTGATACAAGTCTGGTGATGCACCCATTGTATCCTAGATGACTATGTATTTGCAAGGAGTTCATGATTCGACGAGTGCATGCGTTTGTGGAAGCAAGAGGTTCAACATTTTGAACATTTGTTATGAGTTTCTGAATTGATTAACGCTGGAACACTTGCTACCAAGCTGACAATATCTAACAGATGTTTCATTATGTTCTTTCATTTGTAACTAAAAAACTAAGGATTTTCGGACATATGTTTATATGAACTTTTTTTTCTTGTTTTGTTGTGAGGAGCATGCTCCCAAGGTTTGTCAAAGTATTTCTGAAACACCCTGTATTACAGATTAATTTCTGCCTTCTATTCATGAAAAATAAAAATGTTTGTCACCGTGTAAAAACGCTACGAAGTTTGCATTAACCCAATATTACAGTTTATTATCCTATTTTTAAAAACATTTGTGGTTATTGGTGTAAAGCCTTTAGTAGATTTGTAGATAAAGCATTCCAGTCCCTGATGGTATGGTTGAGAAAAGAAATCTTCCTACTGTCTGTCCTCTATTTTCTTCCTCTAATTTATGTTTTATGTTAATGGTCATTCCTTGAGTAATTTGGCAGTTGCAACCCCCCCCTCTCTCTCTCTCTCTCCCCCCCCTCCCTCTCCAGGCTTTGTATAAGTGTCCCTTTATCAAAGGCATCCATTTTACAGAATGTAAATAAATAGCCTATTCATTTCGTCAATGACCTTATTATTTACGTTTTTAATTATTTTCATATCATTTTCAAATCTTAATTAACAAGTTCTGTATTATGCTATTTATATTTATTATGTAGGCAATTCATCATGTTTTGTTTGTTGTCCTACCGTCCACAAAGTGGTTCTGTCTGCCGTATTTACATTGTTACATTACACAACATCAGCCAACGACACACCCATTCATACCATTCCAAGAGTTAATCACAGTATGTACAGCACGTCGTTAACGGAGATTTTTAAATAACATGAAAACAATTAAAAACATAAATAAAAATAAATACATGTAAATAATATGTGGACAAACTCCAGCTTTGGGATTGGCAGAAGGGCTAACAACCCATCACCGTAAAAACAGCTTGTTTCGAAACCCCAACATAAGTTACAGGAGAATGGAGAAAGTTACACAACACAGAACTGCACGCATTGTATTCTTCACCTGACATAATTAGGAACATTAAATCCAGACGTTTGAGATGGGCAGGGCATGTAGGACCTATGGGTGAATCCAGAAGTGCATATAGAGTGTTAGTTGGAAGGCCGGAGGGAAAAATACCTTTGAGGAGACCAAGACGTACATGGGAGGGTAATATTAAAATGGATTTGAGGGAGCTGGAATATGATGGTAGAGACTGGATTAATCTTGCTCAGGAAAGGGACCGATGACGGGCTTATGTGAGGGCGGCGATGAACCTAAGAGTTCTCTAAAAGCCATTTGTAAGTAAGATGATATGGAAGATAGTAATCAATAGCGATAGACATGTTTAAGTACATACAGCATCTCCTTACTCAGACTTCCCAGATCCGAGGTTCCTTATCTACAAATGTTCTGTAGAGGATCTCCTATTTCTTGTTTAATTTTTACACGCTGTTACTGAATCACTATATTTGCCCGCTCTGTCTAACTTCCAAATTGTTGGAGTTTTTTTTTTCTTTGTAAAACAGGAAGTGAGTTTCTGCTAGTATCCCTAAGATGTCTAGATAAAGAGATAAATTTTGGAAGTTTTAATACTGTTTCCGAAAATGGATGGAAAAATGAAAACGAGATGCGATTTTACAAATTCAGAAAAACGCTCTTCACAAATTTTTAGTTTAGAGTTTTCATTACCCAACACATTTATTTTATTTTATTTTATTTTATTTTATTTTATTTTATTTTCAGAATATTGTGTTCATAATAAAAGAAATTTACAATTCAACTCGAACTTTTTTCATAAAATTATTGACGGTAAGAAGAAGACAGATATTTCGTAATATTTGGCGAAATGTGTTACCTTTTCCACTTGAAGCAAAATACGATAAAAAAAATCTGGTCAAATTCATTCTTGATATATTATGGACCAAGATTATATTACAATCAATTTGACAGGTTATTTAAAATAAATCCAGAAATAAGTAATCTTAATATTAACATGTTCAGTGAAGAATTAAACTTTATATTTATTTATTTGTTTTGCTCATAATTGTAACATAAAATATAATATAAACAGATAAAACTTTAACTCGTCCCTGAAAGAGTAGAAGTGGTGTTCAGGGGCGGATTCCTGAATTTAAATTAAGAAGTATACAATACAATTTGTCTTATGTATACTACATAACAAGAATATAATAAATGTAATTTTACAATTTTTCATTATTTGTAAAATCCATACATAACTTCTTTAATTTAATACTAGAACTATTAGAATTGATAAGATTAGAATATTTAAGTATAAATTTGTTATACATTCTTGGGTCTAAATTACTACTATGATTAAATACTGTAGCAGTGTTGCATTTTGACTCAAACAATCTTAAGAAATTCATACCTTTTGTTTCATAACTATGAGAATACAATTCAAAATTATTTCGATTTTTATGTATGAATTTTATTAATATAATATAATAAATTTGTCTTATTTTGAGAACATTAAAGTCTAAAAACAATTTTTGAGATGGAAAATCAATAGGTTTATGAAGACATATTTTAATTATTTTCTTCTGTAATAAACAAAGTGGATTAAAATTGGTTTTAAGTAAGTAGTATTAGTATTTATTTATTAGTATTTAGTAAGTATTTAGTAGTATTAGTAAGCTACCCCATCCTATAATTTCATACTAATTACCGATTGAGATGAAGTTAAGTATATTGTTCGTAATAAACTTATTGAAATTGTCCATTATTTAACTTTTTTCCTATAGTTACTTTTTCTTTACAGTTTTTCATGTAGTGTTTTTTCCCTGAATTTTTTCCACAGAATTTTGATTACATCACATAAATTCCATTATTATTATTATTATTATTATTATTATTATTATTATTATTATTATTATTATTATTATTATTATTATTATTATTATTATTATTATTATTATTATGTAACTGGAATTGCTCTGAACACGAGCGTTTGTTCTTTTTGTACAAACTATATGTCTTATGTATGAATTGCTAAATGTAGGAAGGTCACTTGTCCACTTTTTTGCGAAAATGAGTTTTATAGTCGTTAGGTTCTTCAAGGATAAAGCCGTCTTTTTATGCAGAAAATATACTTCATTCGCAACTGCTGTGGCAGCTACAGCTACAAGAATAAAATTATCCATTTGACTCAGAAAGGGGATATATCCTGACATGTCCCTTTTATTTGCATTAATTTTCCATTACAAACTTATTGTCCTACATTGTTGTACTTGATAGATTACTATTGCTTCAGTTTTCACTACTTTGTCCTACATTGTTGTATTTCGTAGGCCTGTAATGCATTACTATTGCTTCAGTTTTTCACTACTTTGTCCTACATTGTTGTATTTCATAGGCCTGTAATGCATTACTATTGCTTCAATTTTTTACTACTTTGTCCTACATTGTTGTATTTCATAGGCCTGTAATGCATTACTATTGCTTCAATTTTTTACTACTTTGTCCTACATTGTTGTATTTCATAGGCCTGTAATGCATTACTATTGCTTCAATTTTTTACTACTTTGTCCTACATTGTTGTATTTCATAGGCCTGTAATGCATTACTATTGCTTCAATTTTTTACTACTTTGTCCTACATTGTTGTATTTCATAGGCCTGTAATGCATTACTATTGCTTCAATTTTTTACTACTTTGTCCTACATTGTTGTATTTCATAGGCCTGTAATGCATTACTATTGCTTCAATTTTTACTACTTTGTCCTACGTTGTTGTATTTCATAGGCCTGTAATGCATTACTATCGCTTCAATTTTTTACTACTTTGTCCTACATTATTGTATTTCATAGGCCTGTAATGCATTACTATCGCTTCAATTTTTTATTACTTTGTCCTACATTGTTGTATTTCATAGGCCTGTAATGCATTACTATTGCTTCAATTTTTTACTACTTTGTCCTACATTGTTGTATTTCATAGGCCTGTAATGCATTACTATTGCTTCAATTTTTTACTACTTTGTCCTACATTGTTGTATTTCATAGGCCTGTAATGCATTACTATTGCTTCAATTTTTTACTACTTTGTCCTACATTGTTGTATTTCATAGGCCTGTAATGCATTACTATTGCTTCAATTTTTTACTACTTTGTCCTACATTGTTGTATTTCATAGGCCTGTAATGCATTACTATTGCTTCAATTTTTTACTACTTTGTCCTACGTTGTTGTATTTCATAGGCCTGGAATGCATTACTATCGCTTCAATTTTTTACTACTTTGTCCTACATTATTGTATTTCATAGGCCTGTAATGCATTACTATCGCTTCAATTTTGACTACTTTGTCCTACATTGTTGTATTTCATAGGCCTGTAATGCATTACTATTGCTTCAATTTTTTACTACTTTGTCCTACATTGTTGTATTTCATAGGCCTGTAATGCATTACTATTGTTTCAATTTTCACTACTTTGTCCTACATTGTTGTATTTCATAGGCCTGTAATGCATTACTATTGCTTCAATTTTCACTACTTTGTCCAACATTGTTGTATTTCATAGGCCTGTAATACATTACTATTGCTTCAATTTTTTACTACTTTGTCCTACATTGTTGTATTTCATAGGCTTTAATGCATTACTAATGCTTCAATTTTTCACTACATTGTCCTACATTGTTGTATTTCATAGGCCTGTAATGCATTACTATTGCTTCAATTTTTCACTACTTTGTCCTACATTGTTGTATTTCATAGGCCTGTAATACATTAGTATTGCTTCAATTTTTCACTATATTGTCCTACATTGTTGTATTTCATAGGCCTTTAATGCATTACTAATGCTTCAATTTTTCACTACATTGTCCTACATTGTTGTATTTCATAGGCCTGTAATGCATTACTATTGCTTCAATTTTTCACTACTTTGTCCTACATTGTTGTATTTCATAGGCCTGTAATGCATTACTATTGCTTCAATTTTTCACTCCTTTGTCCTACATTGTTGTATTTCATAGGCCTGTAATGCATTACTAATGCTTCAATTTTTCACTACATTGTCCTACATTGTTGTATTTCATAGGCCTGTAATACATTACTATTGCTTCAATTTTTCACTACGTTGTCCTACATTGTTGTATTTCATAGGCCTTTAATGCATTACTAATGCTTCAATTTTTCACTACATTGTCCTACATTGTTGTATTTCATAGGCCTGTAATGCATTACTATTGCTTCAATTTTTCACTACTTTGTCATACATTGTTGTATTTCATAGGGCCATCACTACTTTGTCCTAAATTGTTGTACTTCATAGACCTATAATACATTACTATTGCTTCAATTTTTCACTACTTTGTCCTATATTATTGTACTTCATAGACCTATAATATATTACTATTGCTTAAATTTTTCACTACTTTGTCCTACATTGTTGTACTTCATAGGCCTATAATATATTACTATTGCTTCAATTTTTCACTACTTTGTCCTACATTGTTGTATTTCGTAGACCTATAATACATTACTATTACATCAATTTTTCACTACTTTGTCCTATATTGTTATACTTCATAGACCTATAATATATTACTATTGCTTCAATTTTTCACTACTTTGTCCTATATTATTGTACTTCATAGACCTATAATATATTACTATTGCTTCAATTTTTCACTACTTTGTCCTACATTGTTGTATTTCATAGACCTATAATATATTACTATTGCTTCAATTTTTTACTACTTTGTCCTACATTGTTGTAGTTCATAGACCTATAATATATTACTATTGCTTCAATTTTTCACTACTTTGTCCTACATTGTTGTACTTCATAGACCTATAATATATTACTATTGCTTCAATTTTTCACTACTTTGTCCTACATTGTTGTACTTCATAGACCTGTAATATATTACTATTGCTTCAATTTTTCACTACTTTGTCCTGCATTGTTATATTTCGTAGACCTATAATACATTACTATTACATCAATTTTTTCACTACTTTGTCCTATATTGTTATACTTCATAGACCTTTAATATATTACTATTTCTTCAATTTTTCACTACTTTGTCCTATGTTATTGTATTTCATAGGCCTACAATGTTGAAAGAAAATAAATTATATCCAAGAATTATTTTTGTATTTGCTATACATTAATGGACTCTATAACAATTTTCGTTCAAAGTAAATACAGAAAGGTAACATGTCCAATAATTCTAACGTCTCGCCCTGTCAAAATAGATGAGTGCAGAATTCTTTAAATGCACCTAAATTACTTGCATCATAAATACTGAAAACATCAAAAGTGCTTAAAAAAAAATAATAATAATAATAATAATAATAATAATAATAATAATAATAATAATAATAATAATAATAATAATAATAATAATAATAAAACAATTTTTTTGTATCTCCTGTAAAATTTATAAAAATTGATATATCGTCTTTCTGCATTTAACGATTCGTATATTGTATGTAAATTGCAGTTTCAGTAAATTCAATTCAACTTCTCTCTCTAAACTTTAAAATAATTAATAATGCCCCACGATCGCAAACGGAGTCTTAGTCAATATAGTTTGCATTCAGTATTATTAGAAATTGAAAATATGTATGTTAAGTTAAAGAATTCCTGTTTTGTGTTTATTTCTCCATTAACAGATGGCGATAGCAGCCTACCTGAAACATAGAAAATGTATTTTATGTTGTTGCCATATCAACCAGTCCACTGGGTGCGATTGTTCTGCTGTTTCCGCAGCGTTTCGGAATTTGAAAGTTTGTGACGCAGATACGTACAGCATAAACTTCAGCACAGCCACGTGTGCCCCGGTATCTGCATGCAGTGGCAACGGCCTCACCGGTGCTTTTGCTTCAACATCGCATGTGAAGTTGTCAAATGCTCCTTAGGCTCAAAATAGCGTTATCCATGCCGCTTGAAGACGAATGCCATGTCTTCTCTTTGCTCGCCACTCCGCTACGCAGTTTGCAAATCGCTGCGCGGTTGGAAGGTGACCTACCAAGGTCATCCCTGCTTCCGCGCATTAGTGGCGTAACTCCAATCATCTACATAAATAATTCAGCTCTGCGCTTTATCACCAGAGATGGTAGGTTTTAGCAACTTCAAATTACAAGTTTAGCACTTTAAAAATCAAACTTGACATTTTAAAGCACTTTTAATGTTAGAATTTAGAATGTTGCAGCGTTTTGCGATGAATTTTTTTAATGGTAGAAACTCAATTTCAATCATTGTTGTAGGGTTTTGGGATGGATTTTTTTTAATGGTAGAAATCCAATTTCATCAATGCTGTAGCGTTTGCGATGGATTTTTTTATTGGTTGAAACTCAATTTCATTAACGTTCTAGCGTTTTACGATGGATTTTTTAATGGTAGAAACTCAATTGCATCAATATTGTAGCGTTTTGCAATGGATTTTTTTTAATGATAGAAGCTCAATTTCATCATTGTTGTGCGTTTTGCGATGCATTTTTTTTAATGATAGAAGCTCAATTTCATCATTGTTGTAGCGTTTTGCAATGGATTTTTTAATGGTAGAAACTCAATTTCATCAATGTTATAGCGTTTTGCGATGGATTTTTTTAATGGTAGAAACTCAATTTCATTATTGTTGTAGCGTTTTGCGATGGATTTTTTTTTAATGGTAGAAACTCAATCTCATCATTGTTGTAGCGTTTTGCAATGGATTTTTTTTAATGATAGAAGCTCAATTTCATCATTGTTGTGCGTTTTGCGATGCATTTTTTTTAATGATAGAAGCTCAATTTCATCATTGTTGTGCGTTTTGCGATGCATTTTTTTTAATGATAGAAGCTCAATTTCATCATTGTTGTAGCGTTTTGCGATGCGTTTTTTAATGGTTGCAACGCAATTTCATCAATGGTGTAGCGTTTTACGATGGATTTTTAATAGTAGAAACTCAATTTCATCAATGGTGTAGCGTTTTGTGATGGATTTTTTAATGGTGGAAACTCAATTTCATTATTGTTGTAGCGTTTTGCGATGGATTTTTTTTAATGGTAGAAACTCAATCTCATCATTGTTGTAGCTTTTTGCGATGCATTTTTTAATGGTTGCAACGCAATTTCATCAATGGTGTAGCGTTTTACGATGGATTTTTAATAGTAGAAACTCAATTTCATCAATGGTGTAGCGTTTTGTGATGGATTTTTTAATGGTGGAAACTCAATTTCATTATTGTTGTAGCGTTTTGCGATGGATTTTTTTTAATGGTAGAAACTCAATCTCATCATTGTTGTAGCTTTTTGCGATGCATTTTTTAATGGTTGCAACGCAATTTCATCAATGGTGTAGCGTTTTACGATGGATTTTTAATAGTAGAAACTCAATTTCATCAATGGTGTAGCGTTTTGTGATGGATTTTTTAATGGTGGAAACGCATTTTCATCATTGTTGTATCGTTTTGAGATGGATTTTTTTAATGGTAGAAACTCAATTTCATCAATGTTATAGCGTTTTGCGATGGATTTTTTAATGGTGGAAACTTAATTTTATCATTGTTGTAGCGTTTTGCTATGGATTTTTTAATGGTAGAAACTCAATTTCATCAATGTTATAGCGTTTTTCCATGGATTTAATTTAATCAATTCTGTAGCGTATTTCTATTCGCTTCCCTTCACTTCTTCGTAATGTCAATGTTTCTGCCCCATACAATTCCACACTCCATAGAACGCATTTCAGTAGTCTCTTTCTTAGTTCTTTTTTCCATAGGTCCGCAGAAGATGTTCCTTTCTCTGTTGGATATATATATATCTGTTCTTTCATTCACATAACATATTCCTGTAAATACGCCGTAGATGTTAAGTTATTAGCATCCAAAGTCTGAGTTTCGTCAGTGTTACGTGAAGATCTGTCCGTTTCATCCTAGTGACCCTCGAATAATAATAAGGTTATTCAACGCTAAAAATTGACATTACCAGTTATACTGTATTTTACGTAAGTGAGGCCAGTAGAAGGATAATATTAAGAATATAAACAGCTGAAATCTGTTTTTAAAATCAGTGAAGTGATTTGCAAAAGAAGATCATTTAAGGAATAAGGGAATTTGAGAAGAGAAATGTAGCCTATAGAACTGGCAATACATCAAATTTAAGAGTAGGAATGGAAATGAGTGCGCCATTACAACGAATGTTAGAAGGAAGAATACATAAGCAAGCTCTAAATGCAAGCGTGAAGGACAGCGATCAATTGGGCGAGAAAAACAAAAATATGGACGAAGAGGAACGGGCATCGACCTAAATCTTGAGAGAAGAAAAAGAAAAAGAAGAAGAAGAAGGAATAATGAATAATTAAATTCTCTTGGGAAGGCATTATAGTTAACTACCTGCAGCGTCTCATTTCCCAGTTTATTATACAGTGTGTCCCAAAAGTCATGGTGTGGTTTCAGGAGATTATATTTTTTTAATGAATAGAGTTAGAAATAATGTAGTAAATTATTGGTCTCAAATGAAAATAAAACTCTCGAAAGTTTTCGTCTGTAAGTTTGAGGCACTGAAGCAAACAAAAGACGGTAACAAATGCAATAATTTTCATTATTATAATTAATTATACAAGATGGAGGTCCAAAGAAAAGTGCGATGTGTTTTGTGATTGGCATAATTTGAATCTACGATTCCGAATACTAAGATTATTATTGGAACATTTAAGACACTAAAGCAAAGTTGTTCACTTTCCAGTATTCGTATCCAGTATGAAAGACGTCAACAACATGATGTAGCGGAAAAAGAAAACATTCCCAACGCTGTACAGAGTGTTTGATTTAAGCCGTTCATTTTGTATAGGCAGCCCAAATATCAGTCCAGACATGTGGGAGATATTCATTGGTTTCGGAGGCGGAACCAGGAGTGTGTATTAGCGTCCATGTGAATGTGTTCGTATGATTATGTTCTGTTGAACATGTGCAGTCAATCTGTTAATTATTAATTTTGTTTCCAACGTTTCTTATAGTCGCGTTTATCATGACCAGGCTTCGAGACTTCGGACCCGATAGAGCAGTTCAGTGGGAAATCCGCATAACGGCGTACTGAGTATAGTGGTAAAGCGTACAGTGGGTGGGGGTACTGTAGAATGAATGCCAACAAATACACAAAGGAAAACGTTCCGGATTTGAAGGTTCTGACGAATAATTTGGTTTTCATACAAACTGTGTCTGAAACTATTACACGGTTAGAAAAGTCAGAGCAAGAGATGCCGGAAGCCCTCAAATTAATTTAGAAAATGATGCAGAGAATTAATGATACATCAAGTACACCGGTCACTGAACGTGTAAAATAGAAGTGGAAATCAATTTTAAGTAAAAATAACGGATATGGAACATTGTGTAACATAAACAGCAAATTAGTGGACATAGAGTCACCCGAGAATAAAGGACTGTCTCTTAGAGACTGCAATGATGTTAGGTTTTTTCGTTTTGCTCCTATCACGTCATGCGACGTAGAGCGCAGCTTTCTACAGTGCAAACTTTGGCAGATAACCGAAAAAGATTTACGTTCGAGACACTGAGAATGTATCTTGTAGTAGGTACTCTTACTGTACTTCCTAAAGACGATCAATAGGATAAATGAAAAAATTAAAATTGCTGCATGCTTATTTCCACCACTAACTGTGTATAATTAAACAAAAATGCTTATAAAAGACAGGAGAATAAATGCTTTTCACATTGTATTTTGACATTATCATTGTGTAATGCATATTTACTTTCAGAATGTACATACAGTAGGCTATGTGTTTCCCCATACTACCGTACTCTACTCTAAATAGCAACGTTGTTACCTCAACACATCTCTGTCTACCTGCAGCGAGTCAACAACCTATAGTGCATGCACAGTAAACTTATTGTATCGGGTCCAAAGTCTCGAAGCCTGATCATTACGTAGTGTTTCATTGAGTCATTTGCTCTTTTTATAGTCCTGTTATTATTTCTTAATGCGTAAGTTATCTCTACATCCCGGATGTTCAGGCATTTTAACTGTTATAATAGGCAGGCAAACAAGGCAATAAAAACGTAAAAAAGGCACAATAAATTTTGAAAATGCACAATATGTTTTAGCAATAAATTTAAACTATATCAACATGACTCACATTTTTACTTCGTAGGTGACACATGTTGACTTATAAAATACTTTTTTTCGTGATTAACTGTCTTTTCACAAACCTTACATAACAAAACTGTTCTATCGGTTCAAAACACATGAGCACCAAATTCACTAACGTAAACATGAAGTTTACTTTTCAATGGTTTACTGAATTTAGGCATTCTAGCTAAGAGATCTTATACCTTCTGTCACCCGACAATAACTGACTGTTCCCAGTGTTGCCAACAGTTGTTCGTATAATCCCGCTAGATGACTTTCGAAAACCCGCGATTTTCTAGCAAATATCTCTAGATTTTAATGTATACTTATTATTCAATAATAATAATAATAATAATAATAATAATAATAATAATAATAATGATCAAGGTAGAGCATCCACCCGTTAATGTAACGAATATTGCACACTTTTTTCATGCCCAATGTGGCGCTATAAAGCAATTTTCAACACTTTTATCACAGACACTACATATTTAAATTCTTATTGCAATATATATGTTACAGTTAAAACCCAAAATCCGACAAAATCTGTTTCAAGTAGCAAAAAGTAATTTTAAAATATAGATAGATAAAAAGCGAATTTTCGTAAGATCTAGAATCAATGACAGGTTAGGTTTGGTTTGTATAGGTTTTTTTTAGGCTTTTACCAAACAAAAACCTAAACAAACCAAACCTAACCTGACATTGATTCTAGATTATACGAAAACTCACTTTCTATCTTTATTTGCTTAAACTAGTTTTTACTAGTTGAAACTGGTGTTGACGGATTCGGGTTTTAACGGTAATATAATATGAAATTATCACTACATTAACACATACATCATTTCACAAAACACACACTGAACGAATTAAATGTAATTATGAAAGCCGCTTATAATGCTGATATGAACTTCATTTCAGAAACTTTAAAGATTAAAAACCGCTAGTATTCCCGCTAAGCGAGATAATATAATTTTACCCGCGAGATGGTTATTCAAAAAAGCTAGATTTAGCGGGAAAACCGCTGAATTGGCAACACTGACTGTTCCTCACTCAAATTTCTTTCTCCTACAATAATAAACACGTGTAGCACAAAATTGTAACAGTAAGATTTGAAAATATGAAAGCAAACAATTGAAAATGCTACGTGACAACTTCTATGAAAACGAGCTTACAGTAATATTTAAAATTATAAAGCTGATTGTTGGTACCGTGAAGACATGACAATATTATATTTGTAACTGTGGATTGTCGATCATTATTCATATTACACGAATAGTATTAAAGCACGATTATTAGCAGATTAAGCACCGAAATAAATTGCTTTTATTTAATATTGTTAGTAAAGTTAGTCATTGTTTCAAATATTTAAATTTCATACACATTACATTACAATTAATATAATACTAGTGGCTTGTACAGCAAATGCTGCAAACTACGTTCATTAGATGATCAAATAAACATTTTTCAGATTTATTTTCACTGAAGAATAAACGCGAAAACGCAAGTAACAATGTCAGGACGATCAGTCGGTTTTTCATGTGGGAGTAAAGCAATAGCTATTTCAGATCATTGCGGATTGTAGGTGAAAGTTAAAAAAAGTCAGGTTTGCTATGCTTTCGAACAATAGACATAGCATCTTGGTATAGCTGCTGCATGTTTCGTAAACTACCTTGAAATGTAGAGGGTAAAATCATTTTAACCTGCTAAGAGATCTTGCTGAAATGATCGGGAGATTACAAAATCTTGTAGGCCTCATATTTTATCAGTAAGTAATACCTTTTGGTCTTTCCTTAGGAACTGTAATTTTTGCGCTCTCTCAAGCCAATACTGAAGAGAATGACGCACCACCACACCGTCATTAAATATATGAAAAAGACCCAACCCCACTTGATTAATAAGTACAAAAATATTGGATTTTTAATAACAATATTATTATCTTACGTAAGTTTTATGGTTTTCAATAACATATACTATATAGCCGCCACTCAGTAAATTATATAAATTAAGACCTAATTTAAGATATTCTCTACATCTACTTATATAATCCCAAACGTTTCACTTTCATATAATCAATTTAGCATTAATAGTATAATTAATGAAAAATAGTCACAGCATGCCATTAACTATAATAATATTTCATTTCTAATGGTAATAATGTCATCAAACCACCTCAAGTTTTGTAGTTCTTAATATCCAATACACAGCTGTACTCAGAAAATTACACACCACAGAATCAGACCTGTAAATTAATTTTACAGTCTTGCAATTTTTAATAACCAATTTAATTTGAGCTCTAAATATGTTAGCATTCTTGCAGATCATGGCCTTCGTGTAATATTGTTTACTGTAGTGTGTGTTTTGTTTTATTCTGAAATGCAGTTAGTTAGTGACGACAGATGGATTTTAGACAATAGGAAAATTATGTTTAAAAATTTACATTTCACTCAAAACTACTATTTTTCTGAAAAACTTTGGGTTACAAGCTTCAGAATGAAGGGTCATTTATTGAAATCCGTTCAGCCGTTTTCCCGTAATTTCCATTACCAGTTCAAATTAGATAGATAGATAGATAGATAGATAGATAGATAGATAGATAGATAGATAGATAGATAGATAGATAGATAGATAGATAGATAGATAGATAGATAGATAGATAGATAGATAGATAGATAGATTAGATAGACAGGACAGGACAGGACAGGACAGGACAGGACAAGACAAGACAAGACAAGACAAGACAAGACAAGACAAGACAAGACAAGACAAGACAAGACAAGACAAGACAAGACAAGACAGATACTGAATACGAACAAAATCCGTTCCAATTTTAGGAGAAATACCGGTATGTAGAGGAACACACAGATGAAGCCGAAAATGTCTAAATTGATTTTTTTTTTTTGCATCATCGTTCAATTGGGGGGGGGGGACTTGATTGTCAAAAGATCGTAACTTACGTAATCCCGATGATTTGGCAACACGAAAAAGAAATTTTAATGGAGCGGATAAAAGGAAGCAGCTTGAATAATGGAGACAAGACAGCATAAATCAGGAAACATATTCCCTTGCTCGTATCACGCTGTCCTACATTCCCGTGCCTACGCTCACGTAACACCGACTACTTATCAGGAGTCGTTAAATCGGCTGGGAAACAATAAGCTGTGAGTCATGGTTCACTGCAAACTGTGGAGCGCGGCACGAGGACGTGTCGAGAGATCCTAGCTTTCAAATGGTCTCATTGCTCTCGTTAGTATTTAGTATTTATTTATTTAACCTGGTAGAGATAAGGCCGTCAGGCCTTCTCTGCCCCTCTATCAGGAGATTACAACTATGAAATCTGCATCGACATGGGGAACTATTAATAATGGAATTCCTCAAGGATCAATATTAGGTCCCCTATTTTTTCTAGTGTTATAAATGATTTTTTTTATTTTAGTAGGTTATTTTATGACGCTTTATCAACAGCTTAGGTTATTTAGCGTCTGAATGAGATGAAGGTGATAATGCCGATGAAATGAGTCCGGGGTCCAGCACCGAAAGTTACCCAGCATTTGCTCATATTGGATTGAGGGAAAACCCCGGAAGAAACCTCAACCAGGTAACTTACCCCGACCGGGAATCGAACCCGGGCCACCTTGTTTCGCGGCCAGACGCGCTAACCGTTACTCCACAGGTGTGGACTTTATAAATGATCTTGCCCCCCTAATAAAAGATGTAGGTCATCCCATATTATTTGCAGATGACACAAGTATAGTAATTACAGCCAATAACTCCAACACATTCCAATCTTCAACAGAGGAAATTCTCTTCAAAGTATGTGACTGGTTCTCAGGCAATAAATTGGTATTAAATTGTAACAAAACTAACATAATTCAATTTAAATCCTGTGCAAATTCAACCTCGCAAATTTCTAGCGCAATAATTAACAACAGATCTCTATTAAAAACAACGACAACCAAATTTCTTGGCTTAAAAATCGATAATGTGTTAAATTGGAAAAATCATATTAAAGAAATTTCTCCCAAACTAAATTCAGCTTGTTTTACTATTAGATCTATGCAAAAGATAGTAAATATCAATACCTTAAAAACAAAATACTTTGCATACTTCCACTCGGTAATGAGTTTTAGAATAATATTCTGGGGAAATTCCACAGATAGTAACAGTATATTTCTATTACAAAAAAGGGTAATTAGAATAATAGTAGGTGCCAAATCTAGGGAATCTTGTAGGACTATTTTCAAAAAACTACAAATAATGCCCATGGCTTGTCAGTATATCTTTTCATTAATAATCTTCCTCGTATGTAATCGTGAAAACTTTGTAACTAATTCAACAGTTCATAGCATAAATACACGTCAAAAAATGACTTTCATACTCCATCGGCAAGTCTATCGTGCTATCAAAAAGGAGTGTGTTATATGGCAGTAAAAATTTGTAATAGCCTCCCTATCGATATAAAAAATGAAACTCAAAACAATACAATACAATTACAACTATAATATGAACAATAAAATTACAATTCATATTAAATTTACAATTACAATTACAATAAAAATTAAAGTACGACAAGATTACCTGATTAATGAAGGCTAGACATTTTATCATAGAAGTTAAGAACAAAGAATATTTTTGTATTTACTGAATTACAAATTAAACCTAGAATAACAAAATTCTATAGTGATGAAATTACCGGATATTGAAATATTTTGCGATAGATTAAGAGAACTATTTACAAGAAACCATGTCTGAACGAGTCTCAATTACTGACCAAGTTCCTAGTAAGTTTGCGTTTGAATTGAGTTTTATTTCGACAGTCCCTGATGCTAGCAGGTAACGAATTCCAGAGTCTTGGCAGGGCCATTGTGAAAGAGGATGAGTTCAGACTCAATTCAGACTGATTCATCTTTCAAAAGCGGTAAATATTTTTAGAAAGACTTTCTTCAGGGGGAAAATAAAGTAGTGGGGTCCCATGTCATAGATTTTGGGCATATAAGAGGACCCTGACGCAGGCAAAATTACTGATGAATTGTTTCTTACCCCACCAACTTTCCTTTGTTTAGGGGAAGATGTCTTAGCTATCCTACTTGTCGACTGAGATTTCATGACTTGAAGACCTGAATTGACATACACCCAAAGTCCAAAATTTACCGAATTCGACTTTTTGCCTCATATGTGTTTTACATAGGTTACTCTCCTGCAAAAAGGAATATCCCATTCCGAATGTAAGTCTGTGTTTTTAACCCTAGAAATATCAATATCAGTGCCCTTATGTTGCAAACCTAAGTAGTTTCTTGTTCTCATGAAAAATTTACTTCAATGGACTTTGGATGTTTGTCAGTTCAGGTCTTCAAGTGTAGTACACAGACTGATTTTGTTCTCCTTCTAAAGTATGAAGTATTTTGAAAAACGTGCATTTCCGAGAGAATGTACAAATTATAGGTATTTATGTAACATGTTTCGAAATGTGTTTTATGCATGCTTTCCTGCCGATCTGAAGTTGCACTCGGGCGCGGGTTCGATTCCCGCTTGGACTGATTACCTGGTTGGATTTTTCCGGGGTTTTCCCCAACCGAATTCTCGACCTCATCTCGCCAAATATCTCGGTATCACCAATCTCATCGACGCTAAATAACCTCGTAGTTGATACAGCGTCGTTAAATAACCAACTAAAAAAAAATATCAGTTTCTTGAACATTACACTTTTACATACGTATGCTTAAAAACGTCACTTTTAAGCATGTATGCATAACAGAATGTCGTTTCGAAACTAAAATCAGAATCAAAAAGTTACTGTTTTTTAGTACAGGTGTCTAAAAAAGCTTCTTTTTTTTCAGGCGTATCCATAGCAATGTAACATGTTCTACAAGTGAGAAACCTAAAATAAATATTTACTTAATTCAAAACAGTTGAAGACAGAAAACAGAGTCCATGCTAACGGTCTCGTAGATACATAAATTGTCTATCTTCTGTTTTGGGACGTTCCGATCAATGCCATCTATTGATCTGTTCACGGGATAGAAATGGACTCGTCTCTTGCTAATCGCACTTAATGAAAAATAAACGTGTGGAGGTTGTGAACTGGCCTAGTTGTATACACGTGCTGTGAAGATAATTTGCCATTGAATACTTCTAAATAAATAAACTCGAAAATAGATCAACGGTGAAATATTTCTTGCATTTGCAGTGATGTCCCCCAAAAATTTTGCTCCGTTTGTTAGTTAGTCCAAGTGAGGCACTGTGACCACATTTTATAGTTTACTTTGACAAAGATCCGTTCCCCTTCTTGACCTGTTTACTGTTGAAAAGTTCCGAAGTCACTGCAGCCTAATAGATTATTGTGCAGCTCGATAGCCCAAAAATTATAGCCACTCCCGAATCCCTGTGTCTTCCACAAAATAAATAAATAGATGAGCGACTGAGTGAGTGATTAAATAAATAATTATTCTTATTCTTCTTATTTTTCTTCTTCTTCACTTCATGGTATGGGCAATTGCCCGTTCCGGCTTCAAAGGTCGCTCCATCTTTTCATCGGTCGTCCCTGATCTCTTCGTCCTTTTGGTTTATAATTTATTGCTTTCTTAGGAAGTCTGTAGTCGTCCATTCTTTCTACATGTAATTTCCAATCTTGTCTGTAATTGTCTATTTTATCAATAAGTGGGTATACTCCTAGTTCCTACCTAATATCTTCATTTCTAATTCTATCTAATCTTGTGCATCCTTTTACTTTCCGCAAGAATCTCATCTCTGCCGCTTGTATTTTACTAACTTCATGTTTTGTTGTAACCCAACTTTCACTTCCATATAAAAGAGTACGGACTGCCGTTACATTGTAGAATTTCATTTTTGTTTCCTTTCTGCTTTTATTCTTCAAAGTTCTATTAATTGTGCCACATACTGTCTGGAATGAATGTAATTTTATTTTTATGTCATTATCCTTCTTGTAACTTACATCACATCCCAGGTACTTAAAATTTGTTACTTGTTCTACTGCTTTATTTTCTATTTCAATCTTAGATCTCACAGTATTTTTGCCTTGATATGCCATTACTTTTGTTTTTGTATTTGATATGTTGAAGTTGTGCTTCTGGCATATTTTATTTAGTTTATATATTGCTTTTTTTGTAGTTTTGTTTCAGTATCTTGTATTACAATCATATCATCGGCAAATACCAGAATATTAATTTTTATTCCACTATCAATTAGAATTCCAGGCTCTACTAAAATTTTCCATTGTCGAACAATTTCGTCAGCATAAATATTAAACAGTATCGGTGATAAACTACACCCTTGTCTTAAGCCTATATTTGTTTCAAATAAACAAAGAAACAAACAGATACACACAAAGAAACAAATAAATGAATAAGCAAATAAATATGTAACTAGATAAATAAGGAAGTAAATAAATAAGTAAATAAACAAAGAAACAAACAAAGTAACAATAAACAAATAAATACATAAACAAATAAATATATATTTTTATTAGGTTATTTTACGACGCTGTATCAACATCTTAGGTTATTTAGCGTTTGAATGAGATGAAGGTGATAATGACGGTGAAATGAGTCCGGGGTCCAGCACCGAAAGTTACCCAGCATTTGCTCGTATTGGGTTGAGGGAAAACCCCGGAAAAACCTCAACCAGGTAACTCGCCCCGACCGGGATTCGAGCCCGGGCCGCCTGGTTTCGCAGCCAGACGCGCTGACCGTTACTCCACATGTGTGGAAAAATAAATAAGTAAATAAAATAAATTAATAAGTACACAAATATGTAGATAAGTAAATAAAGAAAGAAATAAAAAATGAATGAATCAATGAACGCATGAAAAGTACATTATAGAGTGGTTAGGTTCTTCACTTTCAATTTTACGAAAGAAAAAAAAAACAATATTGTATCTATCATTTACATATTATGCATCCCAAGAGAAATTGAACGGGTTACATCATCTGCTTGCCTATGCAGATGACCTGAATATCTTAGGAGAAAATCCACAAACGATTAGGGAAAAGACGGGAATTTTACTGGAAGCAAGTGAGGAGATAGGTTTGGAAGTAAATCCCGAAAAGACAAACTATATTTGTATGTATGTATGTATGTATGTATGTATGTATGTATGTATGTATGTATGTATGTATGTATGTATGTATGTATGTATATATCAACAACTGGTCACCTCTGCTAAGGCGTGTGAACATGAGGCCACACCCAGTTGGTTGGCTTTCGCCCTTCTTGGGTTGTCGCGCCATGGATTGGACTGTTTATCTATCGATGTATCTATCCATCCTTCGCCTTCTGAGGGTCTTCAATGACTCAGTCCTTCTCAGTCTTTTTATCCGGTTTAATACTATTCGAACTAAAACACAAGCTATTGTAAGTTATAAAAACACTAGGCCTACCAGTACCACATATTACGCGAAACAGCTGAAGGGATTTCTTATTCCTTTCATTGCCCTTTAGTACTCAATACATTTTTCGTGATACTGTGTATCAGAGTGCTGCATTGGAGTTAAATCGCTCGCTTGAACTCGGTCGAGTGTCGCACCCTCGAGTGAGATACGATCGGTCGTGATACGCTCGCAATAAATAGAAGCACAGTACAAGGTCATCTCACTGACATGTCTTATCTTGTATGGAAGGCGACAGATAAGATACACATATGTTTTGCTCACACGGTAAAAATAAGGCTTTATTTTCTGCGTTTATGACAAACGTTTAATGGAACAGTCAATGGAACGTACCAAAACAGGAACATGAAGTTATAAATAAAATAGTATGAAAAACTTCGATATACAGTTATTATTACTAATTAATAATTATTCAATATTTGATTTACCACATATATAATATGACAGGTCCATACATAGTGTTCCGCCTATATACTGCGAAAAAGTAGAAACGTTTTACAAAATATTATTGATATAGCAGTAGATTAATAACAATATTAGTACAGTGATAACGTCACAGAAAATATAATAAAACGAATAATCATGCTGCACAACTGTTACAGACGCAAAGATTGATACACTATTTATTAGAGATTATTATTATTATTATTATTATTATTATTATTATTACTAGAAAACTTGATACAGTTCTTGCATTATCGTGATTGTGTTCTCCGTTTATAATAATTACATTTACATCCAATAACATCTATCAGATGTGGCAAAAACAAAATCACTCCTGTGTGGGGGAAAAAAAAGAAAAAAAAAAAAACAAAAAAAAAACATTTACCTACATCATTTATATTACATTTTAAAGCAAGTTTTGTAGTTGTACTATGGAGAGGTTAGTTAAACACTGCAAAGTTTTGAAATGATAAACATCTATGATGTTACTACACAGTTCATCACTGTAACAAGAACGAATGTCAAACGCTCGGCTTATACCGTTCGAGGATTTATCGCTCGTGACAATTTTACCCATCATGCATGTGCGCTACCTGTCGGATTATGCTATGAACTACTTGGCGCTCGAACGAAAACGTCCGATGCAGACCTCTGCTGTATATTGTACAATGAAAAAATGTAGCAGACTTAAAAATATCTGGTGCCCTGTCCCTCGTTTTCTAAAGGGACTCCATAATTTGTCTCATAAATACTTTGAAAAATTGGTTATTACTTCCTTGTTACTCGAATCGAATGGATTTTTTGACACGGTATGGATTTATCTGCATTTTAAATCGGTGGTATGCAGAAGTTGTCTCCAACTTTGTGAGCATAGCAACAGTTCCTAGAATGCGTCGTGGTTATAACATGTGGGTATTAAAGCCAGAGGCCCGCTAAGAATGTTAACAGTACGGCAATTAAATACAATATTACAGGCGGCATTGCATTCCTGGGTTTCCCCGAATTCCTGATGAGGTTTTAGTGTTAATAATTTATAATGTAATCAATGTGGGCAGAGGAATTTGAGACTTCTTACGTTACTCCAAGACGAGCGATTACTTATTTCTAGTAAATTTCACGACATGAATGAAATATAATAGTTGTAAAAATCTGTATTTTTACTTAACTAAGGAATGTGAAAAATATGGAGTTTCTGTATTTAATTTTTGAGGTGCCCCAAGGGCTTTGAAGTTTCTTAAAATTATAATGTTTTTGTCTTTTTGTATATTTATTCTGTTATTTTGTTTTTCATTACATAGCTAATGAATTGCTACGATGAAAGAGTGATGAAACGGAGAAAAATTCTCTCCGGCGCCGGGATTTGAACCCGGGTTTTCAGATCTACGTGCTGATGCTTTATCCACTAAGCCACACCGGATACCCACCCCGGCGTCGGACAGAATAGTCTCAATTTAAGTTCCAACTCTTGGGTTCCCTCTAGTGGCCGCCCTCTGCACTACGTCATAGATGTCTATGAACTTAGGACTGAAGTCCACACATGTGCTGAGGTGCACTCGTTATGAGTGACTAGTTGGCCGGAATCCGACGGAATAAGCAGTATGATGACACAGAATATCTGCATGGAAATATCATATGTACTTCGGTACATTAAAATAATATATATGATATGCGTAAATCACTTCGTGATTTAAGACGGCGTTTATTCCGTCGGATCCCGGCCAACTAGTCACTCATAACGAGTGCACCTCAGCACATGTGTGGACTTCAGTCCTACGTTCATAGACATCTATGACGTAGTGCAGAGGGCGGCCACTAGAGGGAACCCAAGAGTTGGAACTCAACCCCGGGTTCAAATCCCGGTGCCGGAGAGAATTTTTCTCCGTTCCATTACTCTTTCATCGTATGATGACACAGAATATCTGCATGGAAATATCATATGTACTTTGGTACATTAAAATAATATATATGATATGCGTAAATCACTTCGTGATTTAAGACGGCGCTTATTCCGTCGGATCCCGGCCAACTAGTCACTCATAACGAGTGCACCTCAGCACATGTGTGGACTTCGGTCCTACGTTCATAGACATCTATCACGTAGTCCAGAGGGCGGCCACTACAGGGAACCCAAGATTTGGAACTCAAACCCGGGTTCAAATCCCGGTGCCGGAGAGAATTTTTCTCCGTTCCATTACTCTTTCATCGTATGATGACGCAGAATATCTGCATGGAAATATCATATGTACTTCGGTACATTAAAATAATATGTATGATATGCGTAAATCACTTCGTGATTTAAGACGGCGCTTATTCCGTCGGATCCCGGCCAACTATTCACTAATAATGAGTGCACCTCAGCACATGTGTGGACTTCAGTCCTAAGTTCATAGACATCTATGACGTAGTGCAGAGGGCGGCCACTAGAGGGAACCCAAGAGTTGGAACTTAAATTGAGACGATTCTGTCCGACGCCGGGGTGGGTATCCGGTGTGGCTTAGTGGATAAAGCATCAGCACGTAGAGCTGAAAACCCGGGTTCAAATCGCGACGCCGGAGAGAATTTTTCTCCGTTCCATTACTCTTTCATCGTATGATGACGCAGAATATCTGCATGGAAATATCATATGTACTTCGGTACATTAAAAGAATATGTAATGAATTGCTGTAAAATCACATATTTAAACTTTATTTGGAAGACTCTAATTTGGGGTTGCAGTATACAGTATTTTTGAGGGGATCCAAAGGGACAAAATGTATAGTATTTTATATAAAATATGACAAAAATTCCATTTCAGCCCATTTATTTCTTTTTGGTTAGAATTTATTCTTGTTTTCTTTTTCATTTCTTTCTGAGTGGTAACTAAATCAACAGGTCCAATTACCATCCCTCTTTCTGTTCTTTGCTCTAGTAAACCATTCTTTCTTGTTTCGGAACACGGCGGTCTTTATCACAATTAGGTCTACAGTATTAATTTTTTTCCATTTGCAATATATATAAAATGGTTTGTTTGTTTCTTCTTTGAATTTTGCAATGTTGTCATTTTAGTTGTCACTATGTCGTTTCTTACAAGGCTTCATTAAGTTTGTGTATTGATCATGTTAAGCACAAATCAGTTGTAATATTCTTGTATGACTGATTTTCGGAATTTATGCCTTTACCTGGATTTCCTTAGTTTTGATAGCAACTCTTTCTCAAACCTCTCCAACAATAGATTCTTTTGATTTGAAGTCAGATTTTAATTTATTTTTGATCCATAGATAATATTGCATTACGTCCACACCTATGGAGTAACGGTCAGCGCGTCTGGCCGCGAAACCAGGTGGCCCGGGTTCGATTCCCGGTCGGGGCAAGTTACCTGGTTGAGGTTTTTTCCGGGGTTTTCCCTCAACCCAAGATGAGCAAATGCCGGGTAACTTTCGGTGCTGGACCCCGGACTCATTTCACCGGCATTATCACCTTCATCTCATTCAGACGCTAAATAACCTAAGCTGTTGATAAAGCGTCGTAAAATAACCTACTAAAATAAAAAATAAAAAATAAAATAAAAATATTGCATTACGTCATGGTAGGTAGGTAATTGTGATGGGTTCAACCCCTCTGGCATTGCGAATACAAGGTAGGAGATCAGATTTCTTGTATTAATTAGAGATATTCTGATTTAAATACCCTGCAATATAAGAAGAACGAATTTCCGTTAATTATATATTATATTAATTATATCATACCTAAGAGTTTTGTGATTATTCTCGATTTTCTTATAAATTAATATTATAGATGTATTAATTTGTCCTACAGAATTTATCTGTAATATTGACACTTAATATTTTAGGTAGGAGTGCATAATAACTGCGGAATCCCGGCCAACAAATCACTCAGCTGAATGCGCTCCTAGTATAATGGCAGTTGACACTTAATACACGTCAACATATATGCCTAACTTGGAGTCAGGCCACAAAGAGAAACATTGAAGGAGGAGAGTTCGATACGGTGCTGTGGATTGAATTCGGCGTAGCTCAGTGGTCAGAGCGCTTGGTACGTAGAACCAAGAATCTGGGTTCGGTCCCCGGCGCCGGAGCGAATTTTTCTCCTAAAATATTAAGTTATAAATTGAGGTTTTTGTGGCACTTCAAGATGAAACAACAGGGGACCAAAAATATGCAGAGTCTTTTATCATGTATTTTTTTAAATATTAAATAGTTTAATGACAAGGGTAAAAACCCTTTCCAAGCCAAATACATCAATTTATCATAACGAAAACGTGGTATTGTACCACGAACTCAAATAAATATAAAAGAACGACAAATAAACTAATGAATAAACCCATACGAATTAGACACCCTTTATTTAAAATTGCCAATAATGCCCTAATTGATTTACCAACACCGTCTAATAATAGAACATGATGAAACATGTTCCTGGTATCCTGTTCAGATTAAATCTCGTTAAAAAATCTGAACCTCAAAATTTTGTGAAAATTTCAAAATATGGTACTCTTGGGGCACCTCTAAATATTAATCTAGAGAAAATATATTTTGGATTGTTCTTTATGATATCACCCCATAAATTTTCCGTGGTATTACATTTTGATTCTATAAACTTCATATTTTCACTCCCCTATTGCAGAAGTCTGTGACGTCATAGAAAATAACATAGTGGAATGAAGAAAATGACACTCAAAAAGGAGTGAAATTTTACATTTTTCTCTTGAGAAACGATGACGGATCACTCATATAATATGAGAGCACTCTTAACTTAGATGGCGTGAAATTGATGAGAAGTTTCGTTCTTTAATATCAACTACTACTGCTCCTGCTGCTGCTGCTGCTACCGGGACCATAACTTTACAAGAAAGAATCAAATAGAAAGCGACTCTTAATTGATGGGTCTGTGTTTGACTGAAGTGTGCACGGGCTATTCCATATGAAATCGATCAGTAAAAAACCTCGCATTTTTTTTAATACTGTAATTTTTTCCCTATTTATACAAGGTGCTAAGGAGAGTGTATTTTCAAAAATGTACTATCGAAAGTCAAACGGTTTTCGTACTATTGAGCGACAAATTTAACGTATTTTATAAAAACAAGCCTCTTTCAGAGCTCGGAACTCTGGAACCATTTACTGCAGAACATTGAACGGGAGCTCATTTTGAAACTGACATTTGGTAGGTTATGATAAGAAGTAATCCTTATTTTTATTGAATACAGAGAGACAGGTAATCTGATTTTACTTACTTTTAGACTCTTTGCCAATTTGTAAAAATGTAAAAAATATTGCGAAAAAGCCTTGCATTATTAAGAGGGATTCGCCATTGTTTGCTTAGTGGCTCGGCAATAAGTTTCGAGGTTATTAAATAAATTATTTTCACACGCCTAGACTTGAACGGCGCAGTACCGCACGCACTGGCCGAGAGCTGAAGATAAGCGAGCGTTGGGGGTCATTTTACTCCGGTGTTTATGAATACTTGTGATAAAGCTAGCCCAGCTATGCGCTACTAGACGACACATCACGTGTTTATGTCTCCTGGCCTTGTTTGTCTTGGCTAGCTCCCGCCTCACAGTCAGCTGGTTAGTTCACGCGCGTACTATTTATTTTCTTTATTTGATATTTTCAATACTTTCTTATCAACGGTGCACCAGTAAAAATACGTGTTTATTTGTACTTTCAATGCGGAATCTAACCATATATTTTAAAAATATTTTTTTTGTGGTCAAAGGCGCCTTAATGAAAAAAAATCTAAATTTCTCCATTTCCATAAAAAGTAACAAAAACCTGTTTACATGTCTGTATAAACTTTAATTTCTCAGCATCAAAATAAACCATATATATTATTTTATATATTATTTTTTATTATTTTTATTTTATATATTATTTTTTATTTTAATGTACCGAAGTACATATGATATTTCCATTACGCTTTCATCGTAAAATAAACCATGATTTTGATCATTGGGTGAAAGGGTTTCGGAGCCACAACAGTTTAAATTTGCTAATTTGATGAAAATACGATAAATTTAAATATTTTTAATTTAAACACTATGAAGTTCTGATGCCTCAAACTTTGCACAAAGCATTGCATGACAGTTGTCTACGGACAGAAAAAGTTTCATTGTATTTGAAAATTGCAAGGTCAATTTTCTCTATATTTCGGTCGATTTGAGATGGAATAGCCCGCACAGAAATCAGCGCTGCGTTCCCCGAACTGGCGTGCACATCGCCATGTGTCATTTCTGTGCCCACTGGCTTGTATCACAAGCAACACAGCTTGGAATCTCGCCTCTGCTTGCGTCATATTGTACAGCACCAAGGTCGAGTCCGGTGTAGCTTGCTGCGTCGCTAGTGAAGTGGATCCGAAATGTTATATTTTATGGACAGCTTCTTCTTGTTTGTATCAGACCCGAAGTTGTTTGCCCAACAAGGTAGAAATCTGCGTCTTTCTTACATTCCACACAACTCTGTCTGCTGCCGTTAGGTTTCCCATTGGAACATTAGAAAGCTGACGTAAGAAATGATCTCATTGCCTGCGACACTTTGTCAAATCCATTTTAATATTATCCACTCATTTACGTCTTGGCCTCCCTAAATGTCTTTTTTTCCCTCCGGCCTCCCAACTAACATTCTATATGCATTTCTGGATTCGCCCATACGTGCTACATGCCCTGCCCATTTCAAACGTCTGGATTTAATGTTCCTAATTATGTCAGGTGAAGAATAAAATGCGTGCAGTTCTGTGTTATGCAACTTTCTCCATTCTCCTGTAACTTCATCCCTCTTAGCCCCAAATATTTTCCTAAGCACCTTATTCTCAAACACCCTTAACCTATGTTCCTCTCTCAAAGTGAGAGTCCAAGTTTCACAACCATATAGAAGAACCGGTAATATAACTGTTTTATAAATTCTAACTTTCAGCTCTTCTCAGAGCAGACTGGATGATAAGAGCTTCTCAACCGAATAATAAAACGTATTTCCCATATTTATTCTGCGTTTAATTTCCTCCCGAGTGTCATTTATATTTGTTACTGTTGCTACAAGATATCTGAATTTTTCCAGCTCTTCAAAGGATAAATTTCCAACTTTTATATTTTCATTTCGTACAATATTCTGGTCACGAGACATAATCATATACTTTGTCTTTTCGGGATTTACTTCCAAACCTATCGCTTTACTTGCTTCAAGTAAAATTCCCGTGTTTTCCGTAATTTTTTTGTGGATTTTCTCCTAATATAGTCACGTCATCCGCATAGACAAGGAGCTGATGTAACCCCTTCAGTTCCATACTGTCTCTGTTAGCCTGGACTTTAATATTAGTATTATTATTATTATTATTATTATTATTATTATTATTATTATTATTATTATTATTATTACTTACTTACTTACTTACTTACTTACTTACTTACTTACTTACTTACTTACTTACATACTTACTTACTTACAAATGGCTTTTAAGGAACCCGAAAGTTCATTGCCGCCCTCACATAAGCCCGCCAGTGGTCCCTATCATGTGCAAGATTAATCCAGTCTCTATCATCATACCCCACCTCCCTCAAATCCATTTTAATATTATCCTCCCATCTACGTCTCGGCCTCCCTAAAGGTCTTTTTACCTCCGGTATCCCAACTAACACTCTATATGCATTTCTGGATTCGCCCATACGTGCTACATGCCCTGCCCATCTCAAACGTCTGGATTTAATGTTCCTAATTATGTCAGGTGAAGAATACAATGCGTGCAGTTCTGTGTTGTGTAACTTTCTCCATTCTCCTGTAACTTCATCCCGCTTAGCCCCAAATATTTTCCTAAGCACCTTATTCTCAAACACCCTGAACCTATGTTCCTCTCTCAGAGTGAGAGTCCAAGTTTCACAACCATACAGAAGAACCGGTAATATAACTGTTTTATAAATTCTAACTTTCAGATTTTTGGACAGCAGCCTGAATGATAAGAGCTTCTCAACCGAATAATAACACGCATTTCCCATATTTATTCTGCGTTTAATTTCCTCCCGAGTGTCATTTATATTTGTTACTGTTGCTCCAAGATATTTGAATTTTTCCACCTCTTCGAAGGATAAATCTCCAATTTTTATATTTCCATTTCGTACAATATTCTGGTCACGAGACATAATCATATACTTTGTCTTTTCGGGATTTACTTCCAAACCGATCGCTTTACTTGCTTCAAGTAAAATTTCCGTGTTTTCCCTAATCGTTTGTGTATTTTCTCCTAACATATTCACGTCATCCGCATAGACAAGAAGCTGATGTAACCCGTTCAATTCCAAACCCTGCCTGTTATCCTGAACTTTCCTAATGGCATATTCTAGAGCGAAGTTAAAAAGTAAAGGTGATAGTGCATCTCCCTGCTTTAGCCCGCAGTGAATTGGAAAAGCATCAGATAGAAACTGACCTATACGGACTCTGCTGTATGTTTCACTGAGACACATTTTAATTAATCGAACTAGTTATTATTATTATTATTATTATTATTATTATTATTATTATTATTATTATGTACAGTAATATGTTCAGACTGTCAGTGTTTATTAGACCCACTTCACAGGTCATGCAATAGAATGAACTCCTCTTCAATACTAGAGGCCTTTCAGCCCGCCTTGGGGATAAGGAAATAATTTGTCCTGCAGCAGAAAATATTTAAATACAACAGTACCTACGTTGTTGTCTGCTAGAATTAAGTAAAACACGTGAACTCTGTTTGAACTGACCGGTAACGGCTACGGTTAACCGAGTACCTTCGGTGCTCCGCTGCCAAGCACATGAACCGATAGAACCGAGTAACTCAACAGTTCTACTCGCTCCGTCCCCAGCTCTACTATTACGTAATATTTATTGAAAATGAATTCTTTCTGAGAAAACCACAAGTGTCTAGCACTTTTAGATAAAAAGTTATTAATTATTTTATTTCGTAGTGTAAGGATAAAATTTATTTTCATTCAAAAAATTATTGTAACTTTTCGAGCACTTGAAGTAGAATTTTTATTTTTAGTAAAAATACTGCCTTCCTCAGAGGATTTTAATATTAGCAATCAAGTTTGTTTGAAAAAAAATCTGCTTTACTGACTTGGATTAAAACTTTCGATTTTTTTAGGAAATTTTAGCAAAAATATAAATTAAGATACGGAAGGAAAATAATTTGTTATTGAATATAGAGTTTGAAATTCATGCTGTATCAAGGATAACATCCTACGTTTCCATTTTTAAATATAGAATGAATTAAAAAACTTTTCGGTAATTTTTAGCAGTATACAACAAAAATTAACTTCCACCTCTGTGGAGTAAAGGTTAGAATATCTGAACTTGAAACTAGCAGGCCCGGGTTCAAATCTTGGTCGGGACAAGTTACCCGATTGAGTTTTTTTCAGGGTTTTCCTCAATCCATTAAGAGTAAGTGCTGGGTAACTTTCGGTGCTGGAACCTGTACTCATTTCGCTGACATTATCACCTTCATATCTTTCAGATGCTAGAAAACCATAGCGGTTGATAAAACATCGTAAAATAACCAACTAAAATAAATTGTCAGCAGAATTGACACACTGGCGATACATTTTCTAATCACTCGCAGTTTGTTGCTGAATGAATAACCGTACCCCACTACACTAACTATTTAGCCTACATTACATGAACTATTAAAACACGACTGGTAGGTAATAAACACATCTTCACAGAATCAGTAACTCAACGCAACTAAATTTGTTACTGAAGTAAATCCCACTCAGACAGTCGTAATCCTACAACTGCGGAAATATGAACTTAAAATTAATGTAAAAGCCCGTCCGGTTAAGAGCAACTCAAAGTATAATTCGCACGTTTTATGACGTCTAAACGTGCCGTTTAAGAGAATGTAGACTCAGACATGTGTCTGCTAAGCTCTTAGGTAGATTCTTAATAAAATAGGATAGTGACATTACCTAATATGTGGCAGGGTAGAGAATGATTACTCTGAACGCTAAGTAGACAAAACTTAAATGACGATTTCTTTTTAATTAATTAATTAATTAATTAATTAATTTATTTATTCTGACAGGATTAAAGTCATAAGACCTTCTCTTCCATTCTACCAGTTAGCACATATAAATACAAAAAATAAGTACAAATACTGATGAAAGTAATACAGTAGTACATTATGCAACGAGTCTATAATAATAATAATAATAATAATAATAATAATAATAATAATAATAATAATAATAATGATTTATTTTAGCTGGCAGAGTTAAGGCCGTAAGGCCTTCTCTTCCACTCAACCAGCAAAAAGTGTATATACATATGCATGAACTTGCAAAGAATTCAACAATTTGATTTAGATGAGAGTTACATGTATACAAGAGTTATTTACAAATTAAACAACAAAATACTATGAACTATTAATTAAACACTGAAATAAACTGTGTAGCAGAATTAAACTAAAATACATAGAATGTTAATATATTTAAAATGATATTAGATAATAGAAAGAGATTATTATGAGACAATTTTGAAAATACAGCACAATCAGGATGATGTCTAAAGAAAAAAGTAACAGTGTAGTCAGTGATAGTTTAAATCAGTATGATTGGAGTGAAATGCTAATAAGGTTATCTTTTAAGCTGTTCTTAAAGGTGTTTGTTGTCTTGCAGCCCCTAATACTTTGTGACAAGGAATTCCATTGACGCGAGGTGGATATTGTAAAAGATGAGGAATAACAAGATGTTCTGTGAAGAGGTATATTTAGCGTGCCACAGATAAGTGATCTGGTATTTACGTCGTGGTTAGAGTATAGATAAGAGAAACGAGACGAAAGGTAATTTGGTGTTGAAGTGTGCAGAATTCGAAAGAGTAAAGACAAAGAGTGTAAAGCTCTGCGTTCTTTAAGTCGGAGCCACGAGAGACTTGCGAAGGACGGTGATATGTGATCATATCGTCGGATGTTGCACACGTATCTGATGCACATATTCTGAGCTCGCTGTAACTTGACTGACAGTTCAGAACTTAGGTCACTTAACAAAACGTCACAATAATCGAAGTGCGGAATTACTAGGGTTTGTACTAGGGTAAGTTTTAGTTGCTGGGGCAAGAAGTTTCTCAAGCGACTCAAAGAGTGAATGGAGGAACATATTTCTTTTATCGTTTCTTTAACTTGAAAATTCCAACTTAGGTTATTATAAAAAAAGAAGCCAAGATTTTTTTACGACAGGTGAATAAGGGTAGTAATTAAGACGCGAGTATGTTTGTTTATGAAGCGAGCGCAAGCGAGTTTCATAATTTTTATACGAGCGTCTTAATTACCATTTTAGGCAAGTTTCATACGCCTTTTTATGCTCGACCATATTTCTAACTTGAAATTATTCATAACTATTCATGTTATGGTTATGTGAGGAGCGGAACTGACCTGAATTGTGAGATGTGCGCAGACGCGAAAGTATTGATTTTTTCCGAGGAACGAATGTGTCATTGACCTTGATATAATCTAGAGAATAACATGAACATTAGGCTTGATATAACCTGGAAATTGATTTAGAATTAAAAACGAGATGACAAATTGAATTTATTTGAATATTATTTACAATTAACGCTAATTATTATAGTAACAGAACATAACCTTCTGCGACAGTATTGGACTTCCAGCCTCCGTGACTTTTCGCTAATTGTCTTTCGATTGCATATCCGAGAATAATCGATACTTGCGGTTTCATAATGGTACAATGGTGATTACTCATTGGTTGAACAACTGAATTATAATGAATAGGTGTACTTTAATGAGGTGCATTAAAGGGCTACTACCAGGTGTATAATTACTACATTTCGGCATGGTCGAGTATAAACTAAATTAAAGCCCTATAGAGGGTCAACAGGGTCAAAAGAACACAATAGAGCTTCATCGAGCTAATACAAGAAAAAAAAGAAAAGAAAGAAAAACAGAGCTAGCAAGGATGATAGTGATAACTAATAATAATAATAATAATAACAATAATAATAATAATAATAATAATAATAATAAATATATTACATATTAATTGTCAATTCTACAACAGCATAGTTACAATATTTATTATTTGTCACGGGTTAATCTATAGGTGTTAGAGAGAAAAAGTTTTCACCAACGATTTTAGTACGGAAAAACACGTAAGAAAGACCTCATTTGAAACAAAAATTTTCACTTTTTTTTTTGTCTTAGTACGTTACCTGTTCAGATAATTATATCAACGTTTCAAAAATAAATTTAATATGATAGATTCAAAGTATGGATCATATGCGGAGACTAGGAAGACAGAAAATAGGAAAGACTGGAGAATGCTGTGTTTGCAGTGAAAGACCTGCCCCTGAGCAGAACACTATGAATGAATGAGATTCAAAGCTACATTTTACGAATTTTAGTACATGCTTCTTTTTTTTGTATATTTTGAGGTCATAGTTTTTTGCGTATTGAGGTAGTTCTATACATCGACGACAAAAGTGTCAGATTTCTTCAAAATTGGTAAATAATTTTTTTGCCTCATCTGGAAGCTTATTTCTTCTAGTTTTCAAAAATATGTAACTTGTACTCATTATCTCAATAATTTCATAATTATTTGCACATTTATAATATAAGCGCACTATACTTTCTATACCTTACGCCAGCAGTGGCGAAAATGTGATCGTGCGCCGAGCCACTGTGTAACCTGCAACGTGCATAGCCCTATGGAGGGAGGCGGACACCCGAAGGGGAAGTGAAGCAACTGTCTGACTTATTAACGGATTTTCATTTTCCTTACGTCAAGCACTTAAATATAATTTTATACAGTACAAGGCTGCAAACTAATGTTTAGTATGTGTAACGAAGAAAGAAATGAACAAGAAAACATAGGACACATTATCACAACCTAAAATTAACTGTCTTCAGAATGTCTCTGCGACAAAGTTTCAAAATCAGGAATTATTTCACTTACTGCCAGTCGTAGTTGACCACGAAGGTATTTGTCTGTCAGTCGTGATCTAAATTTGGTTTTTACTATTTTAATTGTTGAAAATAATTTTTCACAAACGTAAGTTGTAGCGAACATGGCTTCAACAGAGCAAGCGAAAGAACGAAGCTTCGGATATTTATTTTTTGGCAAAGATTTGAAAGTTCAACATTTGTCAAGTCCTTACATCTAGCTTTCATTTGACATCACATAGTAAATCAGTGAGTTCAAATTGAAGAGCTAACCGCATTATTCGTACATCTGCTGAAAAAGGGTCGACGTACAGAGATGATGATGATGATGATGATGATGATGATGATGATGATGATGATAACAACAACAATAACACTTAACCTTTTAATGTTTCATCTGTAACATGTAGTATAATGCCGTTTAATATTATACAACCGTTTTCCTCGTAATACTTGTGAACAAATCATACATTTAATATTCTCATCATATTGACAGCAAAAAATGCGTCCTCCCATCCTACTTGGAACTTTCGTACATGGTTTCGAGATAGACATATGCCACTCGCAGGTCAGAGACAAATACAAATGGAACGGAGTTTGACTCCAGTGAGTGAGAGGGTGGTGGTTGGCGGAGGTTAGAAGCAGCTATCACTGCGAGCCACAATGTCTCTCGAGTCACGTTCTCGCCACGGTTGCCTTACGCCATCTTCAGTGTCTGTTTTCTCCTATTTCACATTTTCCGACATTTATTATCATTCCGTCGGACAAAAAGTAGACTTGCAATTGGGCAAAAGACTTCACTGAGTACCAATAAAGCTTAAACATGTGGCTATGTTGTAAACTAAAATTATTTTCAATCGATTATAATTTTATTATTTTACAAAAAAAAATATACAAATATACGTATTTCTTTTTTCCTGAAGTGTTTATACAGAGTTACGATACATTTTTACTATTGTTCTTTAGATACCCTACGCCTTTGCACTTTTTGAATTAGATTCCTTTCAGTTATAAGCCCTTTTCTCTGCCATAGTTTTGTAAAAATATAGGCTATATATATTTATTTCTCCTTCCTTTCCCCTTTTTGTTGTCTTTATCAGCCGATGAATTTATTATCATAGCCTTTTTATCGTGAATTTTATTTAATTTTCGTATTTCTTTTATTTTTTATTATTATTTTATTACATTCCATTTTGATATATTCTTCTTTACGTTTTTCCATATTAACCATTTGTACTAAATGAGTTGCTTTCACTACATTCCAATGTATTCTACTTTCTTTTTTTTTTTTCTATTATGGTATTATTTTCATGTTGTTTAGTGTCGATTTTATTATATTATTATTATTATTATTATTATTATTATTATTATTATTATTATTACTATTATTATTATTATTATTATTATTATTATTATTATTATTATTATTATGTAATATGTTAGTATTCTGTTCTTTAACTTTTTGTTAAATTTTAACTGCTTGTATACAGTAGCGTGCAAATTAATCCGAACACGACATATTTTTACATTTTCTGTCATTGTTGGCCTCACAGCTGCTCATACCGCTTTAATTGACATCTGTAGTACGTATAATTCCATTGCTGAAGGTCTGTCATTATTTTTTTTTATAATAGTGACATTTTGCCTGTCGTTTTGTACTTATAAGCATTTCAGTTGTGTTGAAGACTTAATACTGCAATCCTGTGTACATCTGTCCTCTTCACAAATGGATACAACTCCACGAAAACGGTCTAAAATTATAACATTAGCAGAGCATTCTTCTATGACACAGAGGCAAATTGCTGCAGAATGTCACATCGGTTTGGCTACTGTTAATTCGATCATAAAACGATACAGGGAGACTGGATCCATCACACCCCAGAAAAAAGGAAACTGTGGCCAGAAAAGGAAGATTTCACCTGCAGATGATCGTTTAATTGTCAGGAAAAGTAAATTAAATCCTAGACTAACTGCTGTCGACTTAACCTGCGAGTTAATGGCTACCACTGGGGCGAATATTCACGTCACAACAGTGCGGCGTAGGCTTTTGGAAGCTGGACGAAGGGCTCGTAAGCCTATTAAGAAGCAACTGCTAACCCCTGTTATGTGCAAAAAACTCTTAATGTGGGCAAAATTACATCAACACTGGACAGTGAATGACTGGAAGAATGTATTTTTTTCCGATGAGTCTCATTTCGAGGTCCACGGCCACAGTGTTTCTTACATACGGAAAGGATCCGAAAACGTAACAGCAGCTCATCTCCAACAAGCACCCAAATACCCCCCTAAAGTAATGTTTTGGGGTTGTTTTACACATGAAGGGCCTGGAGCATTAATGCCTATCAAGGGAATGATGAATTCTGACAAATATATTCACTTATTAGAAATCAGAATCGTACCCCAGCTGCAAAAATCATTTCCGGATGGCAGAGGTGTGTTCCAACAAGACCTGGCACCATGCCATACGTCTCGAAAAACTACAGAATTCTTCAACAAGAAGAATATTCAGGTACTCCCCTGGCCAAGCAGCTCACCCAACATCAACCCCATTGAGAACTTGTGGTCAATTAGCAAAAGAAGAATGCAAAAAATGGATTGTTCTACAAAGGAGAAGATGATTTCTGCCCTCATTGGTGTATGGTTTCGCGATGAAGAAATGAAGAATATTTGTGGGAAATTAGTGGAATCCATGCCAAATCGTCTCAGAGCTGTTATTAGGAACAAGGGAGGCCACATAGATTACTGAGTATGTCTTAGATCCTTTTTTTTATCCTGTTTGAGTGTTTTTGCATAAGTAATTACGTTGTTCGGATTAATTTGCACGCTACTGTACTTTGTGACCTGGTAGAGTGTAAGAAAAGGCCCTATGGCCTTAACTCTGCCAGTATAAATAAAGAATTATTATTATTATTATTATTATTATTATTATTATTATTATTATCATTATGCTTTTTTTTACTTGTAAATTTAATTTAGCGACATTTGACATGTTATTTGGCGACTTTGAGATGACAATTGTTGGCAACACTGTAAGGAAGGAGCATATCGAAAATAAATAGAAGGTAGATAGATGAACAGGAGAAAATAAAGTGAGGTTCTTATAGTAAGCGGGCAGTTAGCAAACACGTTGGGAAGGCTGAAGCATTTCCTGGTTGCCGGAGAGATAGATGATATTGATCTTACCGTGAAGAAGACAAGAAGCGCCGATAATGTGCGCACCACGCCCAATTTGTTTCCGATAAATCTGTGCATTAGGTAATTAGTGTGATGCCCAGACGTTGCGTGACGTGTCGAAAATAGCGAGTCTAGACTTCGTGCGCCGGTCGTGAAATTTTGTTGTCCCAACCTTTCACCCGCCCACCTGTTTTCCAGGCACGCCGCTTAAGTGACGATACAATTTAATCTTGGTTTCTTCTCGTGACGACACTCTAAGAAATGATTTCCGATAAAATTGTCATGAAAAATGTTCTTATAAACGTATGCCATAATAATTTTAAAATTGACTGACAAGCAACCATTATCGTGGGGGCAGATAAAAGAAGTATTTTTTTTCTTCCACCATATTATCAATGTCAGAACAAGTTCTTATAGAAATTTTGGTGATTCGAGCGTAATTATGAGCGTAATTCAGAAAGTAAGTTTTCCCGGGGCCGTTTACAGAAAGAAAACACAGTTTCACGGAAAGATTTTAGTAGGTTATTTTACGTCTGAATGAGATGAAGGTGATAATGCCGGTGAAATGAGTCCGGGGTCCAGCACCGAAAGTTGCCCAGCATTTGCTCATATTGGGTTAAGGGAAAACCCCGAAAAAAACATCAACCAGGTAAATTGCCCCGACTAGGAATCGAACCCGGGCCACCTGGTTTCGCGGCCAGACGCGCTGACCGTTACTCCACAGGTGTGGACTTCACGGAAAGATTTTTTGGAACACATACAGCAATTGAGTTGGTTTTCAACAAATCGAAGTGTTATCTAAATTAAATGCCTCTAAATTTATTTAACAAACTACCCCCCGAAACTCATTAGGTCTTACTTACTTACTTACTTACTTACTTGCTTACTGGCTTTTAAGGAACTCGGAGGTTCATTGCCGCCCTCACATAAGCCCGCCATTGGTCCCTATCCTGAGCAAGGTTACTCCACTCCCTACTTATTAGGTCTACGTTAATTTATCTAAATTCAGAAATATTTTACGGAGATGGTTTGCCGATAATGCTTTTTATAGTTGTTTAGTCACCTATCTGAAGACAGGTCTGAACCTCATAAGTGATACCAATAAGAAATCACTCATGAGGAAATTAGTTCAGGAGATAATGGGGTAGAGTGGCCAGATCCTTTCCCCCTCCATTGCATACATCGCCGACTAGCTATATATTATACTAGTCAAACTTCAGACCGGTGGGAAAAATACCTTTGGGGAGGCCGAGACGTAGATGGGAGGATAATATCACAGTCTACTATATACAGTCTCGAAGCTTGAGGTGATTTTTTGCAAATCTCGTGATAAAACGCTCCAAGCGGTTAGCAACTAGAAACAATAGACTGTCCACGGTCGACTTTGGACTGTGTCGTATTTCCATCGAGTGCTAGCTCGTTGCGTATTTCACATTGATGCTTGTGAAATGTTCGTTATTGGTTGTAATGATAATGTTAATGGCTAAAATACAATAATTGGAATAATAATATCTTACTAGAGACGTAGAAAAATTAAGTTTGTTGTAGTGAAATTTATTGATCACGTTTTATTTCCGATTCTGGTGTGATTATTATTGCTTAACCTCAACTAAGTAAGCCTACACTACAAGTACCGGTGCACATACATAAGTTAATCCATTAATTCATATTTCCATTATTATTGTTGTAAAGGGAAATGCAAATTAATAATTATTGGTTTCATAGTTAATTATCGCTATAATCTTGAATGAGTGAAGCGATTATAGTAAATTTCAGTTAGTTTTGCACAAACAAAAATAATATTAACCTATTTCTTGCAGGTATCTTCGAGTTTATAGTGGAATTTAATATACTTCATTAAAATAATAAATTAACTTTATGCATTTAATATTTCAATAATGGAAGGAAGGTGTTAATTTTTCCAAAAGAACACAACGAAAGTATAACATATTTTGTCGGCTGCTAGGAGAGAGATCTGCGATGATGAGGCGATAGTAGCGATCCTAGTGGTGGGCAACTATCCGTGTTGGCATTTTTATTACATATTGAGCTTCGCGACTGTATATAGTAGACTGTGATAATCTTAAAATGGATTTGAGGGAGGTGGGATATGATGATAGAGACTGGATTAATCTTGCACAGGATAGGGACCGATGGCGGGCTTATGTGAGGGCGGCAATGAACCTTCGGGTTCCTTAAAAGCCATTTGTAAGTAAGTAAGTCAAACTTCAGATGTATACAAACAATATTGTTCTTTCTATGACACATATCGTCAAGTGAGATGTACTGCCTGATAATAGATGTGTATATCAGCCAGAACCTCAATCAGAGGATACCTTTCTTTTTTAGTGTGGGTGAATATTTGTTACTTCTCATCTTTTACAGTCTCCACCTCGCGACAATGGAATTCCATGCTACAAAGTATTAGGGGCTGCAAGACAATAAACATTTTTAGAAATAGCTTAAAGGATAACCTTCTTAGCAATTCACTCTAATTATATTGACTTAACAATCATTGACTATATGGTAACTTCTTTCTTTAGACATGCATCCTGATAGCGCTGTATTTTCAAAGTTCTCATAATAAACTCTTCCTATTATCTAACATTATTTGAAATATATTAACATTTTATGTATTTTAGTATCTGCTACACAGTTTGTATTTCATTCTTTAATTAATAGGCTACTTCATAGTATTTTACTGTTTAATTCATAAGTAACTCTTGTATACTCGTAACTTTCAATGATTTTTTTGTAAATTCATATTATGTATGTATACTTTTTGCTGATTGAGTGGAAACGAAGGCTTTACGGCCTTAACTTTTCGTGCTAAAATATATTATTATTATTATTATTATTATTATTATTATTATTATTATTATTATTATTATTATTGTATTCGGCAGATAATGCAGAAAAAATGGGAGTACAAGGCTACAGTACATCAGTTATTCATAGATTTCAAAAAGGCGTATGACTCGGTTAAGAGAGAAGTTTTATTTAATATTCTTATTGAATTTGGTATTCCCAAGAAACTAGTTCGATTAATTAAAATGTGTCTTAGTGAAACTTACAGCAGAGTCCGTATAGGCCAGTTTCTGTCTGATGCTTTTCCAATTCACTGCGGGCTAAAGCAGGGAGATGCACTATCACCTTTACTTTTTAACTTCGCTTTAGAATATGCCATTAGGAAAGTTCAGGATAACAGAGAGGGTTTGGAATTGAACGGGTTACATCAGCTTCTTGTCTATGCGGATGACGTGAATATGTTAGGAGAAAATCCACAAACGATTAGGGAAAACACGGAAATTTTACTTGAAGCAAGTAAAGCGATCGGTTTGGAAGTAAATCCCGAAAAGACGAAGTATATGATTATGTCTCGTGACCAGAATATTGTACGAAATGGAAATATAAAAATTGGAGATTTATCCTTCGAAGGGATGGAAAAATTCAAATATCTTGGAGCAACAGTAACAAATATAAATGACACTCGGGAGGAAATTAAACGCAGAATAAATATGGGAAATGCGTGTTATTATTCGGTTGTGAAGCTTTTATTATCCAGTCTGCTGTCAAAAAATCTGAAAGTTAGAATTTATAAAACAGTTATATTACCGGTTGTTCTGTATGGATGTGAAACTTGGACTCTCACTCTGAGAGAGGAACATAGGTTAAGGGTGTTTGAGAATAAGGTGCTTAGGAAAATATTTGGGGCTAAGAGGGATGAAGTTACAGGAGAATGGAGAAAGTTACACAACGCAGAACTGCACGCATTGTATTCTTCACATTAAATCCAGACGTTTGCGATGGGCAGGGCATGTAGCACGTATGGGCGAATCCAGGAATGCATATAGATTGTTAGTCGAGAGACCGGAGGAAAAAAGACCTTTGGGGAGGCTGAGACGTAGATGGGAGGATAATATTAAAATGTATTTGAGGGAGGTGGGATATGATGATAGAGACTGGATTAATCTTGCTCAGGATAGGGACCAATGGCGGGCTTATGTGAGGGCGGCAATGAACCTTCGGGTTCCTTAAAAGCCATTTGTAAGTAAGTAAGTATTATTATTATTATTGGGGAGGCTGAGACGTAGATGGGAGGATAATATTAAAATGTATTTGAGGGAGGTGGGATATGATGATAGAGACTGGATTAATCTTGCTCAGGATAGGGACCAATGGCGGGCTTATGTGAGGGCGGCAATGAACCTTCGGGTTCCTTAAAAGCCATTTGTAAGTAAGTAAGTATTATTATTATTATTATTATTATTTATGTATCTCTATTAATTATTGCAGACCTGGTTGAGTGGAAGGGAAGGTCTCAAGGCCTTAACTCTGCCAGACAAATAAAATTAATTATTATTATTATTATTATTATTATTATTATTACTATTATTATATTTTGAATAATCATGATCTCTTCAGTTTCAATTTCAATTTTATGTTAATTTTATATTGATACGTCAATAGCATAATATATTTCTATTTTTTTTTATTTTATTGGGTTGTTTTACGACGCTGTAAAACATCTAGGTTATTTAGCGTCTGAATGATATGAAGGTGATAATGCCGGTGAAATTAGTCCGGGGTCCAGCACCGAAAGTTACCCAGCATTTACTCGTATTGGGTTGAGGGAAAACCCCGGAAAGAACCTCAACCAGGGAACTTGCCCCGACCGGGATTCGAACCCGGGCCACCTGGTTTCGCGGCCAGACGCGCTGACCGTTACTCCACAGGTGTGGACAATATATTTCTACGTTTATGACTAACTAATTAATTCAGTTTAATTTAAATTGAGTGACATATTGATACAAAACATAATTCTTATGTTTGATGTAGTAAATGTACTCGGTACGTTGGAATGTGCAACCCAGGTCACATGAAATCCAGCGACGTGTTTGATGGCAAAGACAACTTACAAAATAATCAGATGGTTTCCGTCGGGTGGGTCTTCCCTCGATATAAATAGCAAGGTCCTTGATTCCGTCACTGTATGACACAGTATTTCCGTTCTTCAGACAACACAGACAGGGAATTGAACCCAGTTCCCTAAATTAGAACACTTACGTCTTGAGCTATCTTTATCGCTGGTACAAACGCAGAGGTGCGCCGTTGAAGAATGTGAAGGAGACAAATGGACGAGTTGATGCTGTGCAGATACAGCCGGGCATTCCAGAGTTGCTAGCTCTGATTGAGAGGAGTTGAAGTAATATGACATGATGAAGAGGAAAAGAACGAGCGAAGGAAAGAAAGAGAAAATAAAGAAGGAAGGATAGAAAGAGAGAAAGGAAGTAGAAATAAGGAAGAAAGAAAAGGGAAGAAAAAATAATAAAGAAGGAAGTATAGAAAGAAGAAAGAAGGAAGGAAAGGAAGTAGGAAGGAAGGATAGAAAGAAGGAAGGAAAAAAGGGAGAAAGAAGGAAGAAAAGAAAGGAAAGAAATTCTTCATCGTACATGAAACCGACATTTTCTGACTACACAAACGGAGTAACAATTGAAGGAAATTTACTTCGTCTTATTAAAAAAATATGTTTGCTTGATATACGTCTACAAAATTATTGATTGGACACTTTAATACACTTATCTTCATAACTAATACATAAATGAACAAATGGACACCAGTAAAAACAAAAGAAATAAGTATAATACATAATATGAAATCTGGTGTGTAAAGAAATACAAGAATAAAATAAATTACAATAGGGATATCCTGAACTAGCACCAACAGATAGCGCGCATGTACTTTGAGGGATGCGTTTTGAGTGTGCATTTGTTTTCCGGTATATTAACATTCAGGATTTACGTAGTGTATTAGTACATTTTAATACTCTTAAAAACAACTCAAAATGCCAAATTTTTTTTGTGATCCTGTATGTAAAAACCAGGGAAAGCCTTTTGTTTTCATTCATGTCCCGAAATATTCTGAATATATGCTTTAAACCTTAAAAAATTTAACTAATTAAATTGTGCCTCAAAAATGCTAGCTATTAAACAAAGTAACTACTTCAAGTAATGAATTGCTGACTACAGTTTCATTTTGGAAGAGAGAAAAGAAAAATTAATAAAAACATATGCAACCTTGACAGCAAGTTATGTTAGCTTAGATTATATTCAGTACTTCTAGGAATCTCCGAAGTTTACGCCAGCATTTTACGCCTGCAATAAACTCTCGATTAATTGGGATGTTTATTATCCAGGACAATCCATAGTGAAATCCATTTCGTGAATAATGCTTTAATGTGCTGTAGACTAATTATTAAAACCGTGTTTTTACTTCAAATTTTCAAAATCATCCTACATAGTATTCAAAACTGCATGTCCTTAACCTACAAAACACAGGAATAATCGTGATACTACTGCGATCATATTATATCATCTTATCAAACAATCCATTTGATCTTTCTGCAACTAAAGAAAAAAATACGAGGAATTCAATCTCGATAGTATGAAAAAAACACATTGGTGGCTGCATATCATATTTTTAGCGTACGGTACTTACAGTACTAATGATTAAAGAGGTAATATTCACCTTCGATAAAGTTCCTATTTTATTTATTTTTTTTATTCGTGCACCTCGTTCTCAAAGTTCTCGTTCAGGTTCATGAACATTCAATTTACTCGTATCTATATTCTGCAAATTTCCCCATCCATCTGTTAAGGGGAATCACTCAGTATTATACAAGTTTATGCTATTATTTATTGTAAATTAAATTAAATTATGAGGTAAGAAAATACTGAATTATATTAAACTAGTGGCTTGTGCAGCAAATGCTGCTGCAAAGTAAGTTCGTTAGAAGTTCAAATAAAAAATTTTCAGATTTATTTTCAATGAAGAATACTTGTCTCTTTGATAGTTATTTGCTTCCATAATTATGAAACATTTTCTCTCTGAATGGATTTTTTAGGCCAAATATTTTTTCTTGAACCTATACAACTTCAGTTTTTGAGTTTCAACGCGAAAACGCAAGTATCAATGTCAGGACGATAGCAGTAGCTATTTCAGGTCATTGTGGATTATAGGCAAAAGTTAAAAAAAATGTCAGGTTTGCTGAGCTTTCGAACAATAGCATTTTCGTATAGCTGCTGCATGTAGAACTTGAAATGTAGAGCGTAAAATCATTTTATCCTACTAAGAGATCTTGCTCAAATGATCTGGAGACTACAAAATTTTCTAGGCTCTTATTTTATCAGCAAATAATACCTTTTTATCTTTCCTTAGGAACTGTAATTTTTGCGCTCTCTCGAGCCATTACTGAAGACAATGACACATATCAATATCTACACTACACCGCCATTAAGTATATGAAAAAGACCCAACCCCCAAATATTTCATTTTTAATAACAATATTATTATCTTACTTAAGTTTTGTAGTTATATATAGCAGTCACTCAGTAAATTATAGAAATGAAGATCTAAATTAAGATATTCTCTATATTTACTTACATAACCTCAAAACGTTTCACTTTCATGTCATCAATATAACATCAATATTATGTACAATTAATGAAAAATAGACTCATCATGATATTAACTATAATAATATTTAATTTATAATGGTAATAATGTCATCAAACCACCTCAAGTTTCGTAGATTTTAATATCCAATACACAGCTGTACTCAGAAAATTATACACTGCAGAATCAGTTTTTAATAACAAATTGAATTGAGCTCTAAATATGTCGTAATCCTGCAGGTCATGGCCATCGTGTAATAGCCTATTGTTTATTGTAATGTGTGTTTTGTTCTGAAATTCGATCAAGTCGGCCGTGATTCAATAAAATTAGTTCTCAAAACTGACAACAGATGGATTTTGGAAAATAGGAAAATTATGTAGGAAAATTGACATTTCACTGAAAACTACTACTTTTTCGAAAAACTTTGGGTTCCAAGCTTCAAAATGAGGGGCCATTTATTAAAATCCGTTCAGCCGTTTTCCCGTAATTTCCATTACCAGTTCAAATTATATATATAGATTATACTAGGTTACACAAAATAATTATAAATATAATTTTGACATACACAGAAAACCAACAAGCGGGAGAACGTAATCAACTGTAGCATATGATATAATATAGCCCTACAATATGTTATGCCGCATGGAAATCTCCTGCCATATAACAGTAAAAGTTCGCATAAGAAATCCATATTACTTATTCAAGAGAAGAGTAAATAAGTATATACATTCTAGTATAACATTTACATTTTAAACTCAAAATGTATACCTCTAAAACAGTAGTTGTTGATATATAATGCCTTTTAATTACTCTAAAGAGCTGCATTATTATTTCATTAATAAATCATTTTTAAGACGATAGAGTGTTTTTAAAAAAAAGAAAAGTACTTTGAAGCTCAAATGCTTGTACTTTCAAGAAGCATGTTGTTGCCCTTGAAGGTGCTCAACTGTAATACTTGGACTGGATGAATGAATCAATCAATGAATATATGAATGAATCAATGAATTAATCAGTGAATCAATGAATGAATCAATTAATTCATACATGGATGAATGAATCGATAGTGCAATCGTTAATACAATATTGATAATAAATTGGGGTGGAGTAGCATCATCTGTACTTAATCCATTAATTTTATTACACAGAAGATTAATAAAAATTTGTCTAACCAAAAATATGGATTACCCAACGAATTTAAATTATACAGATTTTAATGTAATAACTATTGAAGAAATTTATAAATATAGCTTACTAACTTACTACCACAGAAATCAAATAAAACATAGATCTAATCGACATGAATATCGTACTCGAAGACAAAAGTCTACTTTCCCATTAATTGAGCCTAAATGTCATACAAGTGCAGCTCTTAAACATGGTGCTAGTTTCGGCCCAAGACTTTATAACAAAATTACAAACCAGTTTCCAAATTTGAAATATTTTAAAATTGAAGCTTTTAAGAAAGAAATTTATAAAATTATTCATTATATATAATATTAACAAATGTAGTTTTATACTTTTTATTTCTGTCGACTATATTCATGTTTTTATAGAATATCACTGGCTTCTGTCTGATTGTCAATTTACTTATGTTAATTATGTTTTTCTGCCTTTTTTCTCTTTGTTTTTTTTTCTCTTGTGTGTTATTTATTGGTCTGAATTAAGTTATTTACTGTATTTAGTAAACTGTCCTTGTAAATGTTATTTAGATTTTTTTAGATTTAGATTTATTTATTTAACCTGGTAGAGATAAGGCCGTCAGGCCTTCTCTGCCCCTCTACCAGGGGATTACAACTATAACATGAACAATAAGATTACAATTAATATTAAATTTACAATTACAATTACAATAAAAATTAAAGTACGACAAGAATACCTGATTAATGAAAGCTAGACATTTTATCATAGAAGTTAAGAACAAAGAATATTTTTGTATTTACTAAATTACAAATTAAACCTAGAATAACAACATTCTATAGTGATGAAATTACCGGATATTGAGATATTTTGTGGTAGATTAAAAGAACTATTTACAAGAAACCATGTCTGAACGAGTCTCAATTACTGACCAAGTGCCTAGTAAGTTTGCGTTTGAATTCGATTTTATTTCGACAGTCCCTGATGCTAGCAGGTAGCGAATTCCAGAGTCTTGGCAGGGCTATTGTGAAAGAGGATGAGTATGAGGAGGTGCGATGGGATGGTATTGTTGGTATTGTTTCATGGCGAGAGCGTGTGTTCAAATTATGGTGGGAAGAAAGGTAAGTGAAGCGAGACGACAGATACGAAGGAATAGAAGAGTTCAAGATTTCGAAGAGAAAGAGAAGTGAATGTAAATTTCTTTTCTTATCTAGTTTAAGCCAACCTATTGCTTCCAGGGATGGGGTAATATGATCATATTTACGAACATTCCTTACAAAACGTACACACAAATTATGAGCACGTTGAAGTTTCATTTTGTTGTCGCTGGAAAGGTCAGTCAGTAAAATGTCAGCATAGTCAAAATAGGGAAATACAAGGGTCTGCACAAGGGACTTTTTTAAGCAAGAGGGAAGATTAACATTTATCCTTTTTAGCACATGGATAATAGGATATACTTTTCTGCAGGTTTCTGTGATTTGCATGTTATGTTATATTATTGGCTAAGATCACACCGTACACGAGCCTGGCTCTTACGGTAGTGGCTAGAAACATTTTTGTTTTATAAATTTAATTCGTACTCATTAGCTAGCTAGTTAAATAAATAAAATGTATGAATGAATCGATGGATGATTGATTGATTGATTGATTGATTGATTGATTGATTGATTGATTGATTGATTGATTGATTGATTGATTGATTGATTGATTGATTGAACTGAGAGAGGAAGAATTATCAGTTAAATGGTAGACCTACACGATGATAAACGCGTCCTTGCAAGGGCTCTTGTAACTCCTGCATAGTTCAATGTCGTCTGCCTTTGCCTTCCACCCTCAAAGTATGAGAAACAACTCGAATATTTGATAAACCGAACCGCGAGATGGAGAGCTTTGCATACTGACTATAGCGCCAGGCGTTCAGTAGCAATAGGCTATATAGTTTCTATTTTTTATAACCGAATGACTAGTACACTCCGGGATCTGTAGGCCTACCGGCACGGCGAGTAGCTGAGCTACATGCAGAAGCACTATCGTTTCGAAGGATAGAACAAATGGAAACTTGATAGGCCTATGAAGGACTGGGATAAATTACCACTAGTAATTCACGCTGGTAGCCTGAAGGTCGAATAACAATTTAACACTGTGATTATTTAATGTATTATAACAAGTTTTGAATTTATTTTTACATTTAGGCCTATGACATAAATTATGCATTTTTACGCGTATTTTTGCATATAGAATGTTAGTTGGGAGGCCGGAGAGAAAAATACCTTTGGGGAGGCTGAGACGTAGATGGGAGGATAATATTAAAATGAATTTGAGGGAAATGGGATATTGTTATTGTTGTTTATTGTTATTGTTAGTAAAATAACATGTACAAAAATACAATCTTAGTTCTTCCCTGAAGGAGTAAAAACTCGTGCTCAAGGAGATATCTAAACACAAAGATATACACAAACGAAGAAATTATTTGACACAAACTGGGTCAAGAAAAAAAATTACAGGAATAAATTAAATTTAAAAATACAATTTCAATTTTAACAATTTAAGTCATATAAATACATATACATATATTCTTTAAAAATTAAATTCCTAACGCTATTTTTTACATTTCTGATACTAAAATTTTCCAAATTTGGGTATTTATCAATTACTTTATTGCATTACATTGGACAAAGTAGGTACCATGGCTCAGATAATAGAGACTGGATTAATCTTGCAAAGGATAGGGACCAATGGCGGGCTTATGTGAGGGCGGTAATGAACCTGCGGGTTCCTTAAAAGCCATTTGTAAGTAAGTAAGTAGAAATTAATTTTGTTTTACCCGTAACTTCCCAACCCTGCCTCCACGTACGTAAAGCGATGCCAGTTACGGGGACGAGAAGACGGGATTCGAGCAAACTTCGTTTTTGCATCACTGTCGGCTTTTTATCGGCCATCTCCTTGCACAGTTTCCACCCTACCCTCGCAAACAAAATAAACACTTGCGTCACGCACTCCACCCTTCTGTAAAGTCAACAAGTGGCCTGCCTCTGATTTAAGTGCGGGGGAGGCCGCTTCCTGCTGGACAGATGTATTGTATGCGTGGGACTGCCCCAACGTGTTAGTCATTCTGCAGACAGCAGGCTCTCCTACCTGTGCCCACTTCACCGGTCAGCAGATTTTCCGAGGACGTCCGCATATCACCATCTAAAAGATATTTAAGAAAAAAATAAGAGAGAATTTAAATAATACGAACAATGTTCAAATAAAATAAAATGGAATAATAGTAAAAATTAATAATAATAATTTGATATTGATATTTATTGATATTTATGTGCTGGACAACAGCCATTGGTCAATAAAAGTCCAGCACAGTGATACAAATAATGCAATAAAATGAACAACTATGGTAAACATTACATAACAGAGATAACAACAAAATGAAGAACATACATTACAATGATTAATTTACAAGAATTAATACTATTATATTTTATGGAAAGGAGTTGATTCATACAAAAGTATTACCAATATGTGTAGAAAGATAATGCAATTAATATTACCAAAGGCATTGCCATATTCTAATACTTCTATACATTGAATGGATCGAAATCGCCTACATGTAAGTTAGCATGTTTAATACATCTGGAGACCGGCGAGGAAGATTTAGAATTTCTAATATAGAAGAGTTTGTGATGTCTCATGTCCTTCATAGGAATACGAAGGCTGACACTGTTTAAGAAAGATTGACAATTAATGTCACCTTTAAGGACCTTACAATAAGAATAATTAATCGAAATCATGACGTCTGGCATACAGGCTTCGACATTTAAAGTGCTCGCATTTTTTATCATAGTTATACCACAGTCTAGTATATACAGTCGCGAACCTCAATACGTAGTAAATATGCAAACATTAGATAGTTGCTCACCACTAGGATCGCTAATATCGCCTCATTACAGGCAATGCAAAATAGTACCGTCACAGTCTATTGTTTCTAGGACCCTCAAAACTCAAGCTTCGTTACTGTATATAGTAGATTGTGGTTATACTCAGAGATATTAGGCAGGAATCGGTAAGAACATAATGAAATAAATTTCCTTTGAATATTTTCCAGTTTTGCCGAATCAGAACTAGTAATAGAGTTCCAAACTACAGATGCATATTCGAGTTTCGACCTCACTAATGTATAGTATAGTATTAATAATAATAATAATAATAATAATAATAATAATAATAATAATAATAATAATATATTGAATAAGCAGTCGCGGATTGCCCATAAGGAATGGTCCTCCAGCTTGAGGGTTGGGCGAAGGGCTAATAACCCATCACTGTAAAAAACAGCTTGTTACGAAACCCCAAAATAACCCTCGGAGTGGGACTGTTTTCTGGCATGACCACAGCAAAGGAATAAGATTATGAGAAAGTCACAAGTCTATATAGAACAGGAGGGGTAACATTAGTAGTGAAAGAACTAGCTAGATATAGAATAGGCTTTGTGGGACTACAGGTTAGGTTAGATGGGAATGGCATAACACAAATAGGAGGTTACTTGTTGTACTATGGGGAAGAAAAAATTAATCACCAATTAGAGTTCTTTATTCATAAAAGAATAATATCAGTAGTAAAAAGGTCGAATTTAGCAGTGACAGGTTATCGTATTTAGTATTTAAGGGTAGACGGTGCGATATCGTAAATGCTCACCCCGTACAGAAGGGAATGACGACCATAAAAAGAATAACTTCTATGAGAAAGAAGGATGAAATTATAGGAGAATGGAGAAAGCTACACAACGGAGAACTACACGCATTATATTTTTCACCTGATATAATTAGGAACATTAAATCCAGACGTTTGAAATGGGCAGGGCATGTAGCACGTATGGCTGAATCCTGAAATGCATATAGTGTGTTAGTTGGTAGGTCGGAGGGAGAAGGAGAAAAGCCAAGAAATTTGTATCAAAGAAGATGATTACAGAGGACTTCAAAATAACAGTAAAAGAGATAAGCCAGGAAACTTGTAACAAAGAAAATGATTACAAGGGACTTAAAAATGACAGTAAAGGAGAAAAGCCAGGAAACTTGTAACAAAGAAAATGATTACAAAGGACTTAAAAGTGAAAGTAAAGAGGAAAAGCAATGAAACTTGTAACAAAGAAGATGGTTACAAAGAAATTAAAAATGACAGTAAAGGAGAAAAGCCAAGAAACTTGTAACAAAGAAGATGATTAAAAATGAACTTAAGGAGGAAAAGCCAAGAAACTTGTAACAAAGAAGATGATTAAAAATGAAAGTAAAGAGGAAAAGCCAAGAAACTTGTAACAATGAAGATGATTAAAAAGGACTTAAAATGAAAGTAAAGAGGAAAAGCCAAGAAACTTGTAACAAAGAAGATGATTAAAAATGAAAGTAAAGAGGAAAATCCAAGAAACTTGTAACAATGAAGATGATTAAAAAGGACTTAAAATGAAAGTAAAGAGGAAAAGCCAAGAAACTTGTAACAAAGAAGATGATTACAAAGAAACTTGTAACAAAGAAGATGATTACAAAGGACTTAAAATGACAGTAAAGGAGTAAAGCCAAGAAACTTGTAACAAAGAAGATGATTAAAAATGAAAGTAAAGAGGAAAAGCCAAGAAACTTGTAACAAAAAAATGATTAAAAAGGACTTAAAAATGAAATTAAGGAGGAAAAGCCAAGAAACTTGTAACAAAGAAGATGATTAAAAATGAAAGTAAAGGGGAAAAGCCAAGAAACTTGTAACAAAGAAAATGATTAAAAAGGACTTAAAAATGGAATTAAGGAGGAAAAGGCAAGAAACTTGTAACAAAGAAGATGATTAAAAAGGACTTAAAAATGAAAGTAACGGAGTAAAGCCAAGAAACTTGTAACAAAGAAGATGATTAAAAAGGACTTAAAAATGAAAGTAAAGAGGAAAAGCCAATAGCAAAAGAGATGATTACAGACGACTTTAAAATGAGACTAAAGCAGAAAACGGATTTGAAATTATATTCGTTGACGTGGAAGTATCAAGTGAAACATTGGTTACGATGACATTGGAATTCTGACGTCGTATTTGGATTTTCGAGCTGTGTCAGCCCTTTCAGAAGAACTGCATGACGATTTCTGGCACTCATATAGCCCGTCAGTAGATAAGATTAACCTGGGTCCAGTTTGAGGGCACGGTCTAGTTTGACTCGCTTCTGAAACGTGATTTACTCGATAACGCTCAAACTGTGTCAAAGTTGAGGGACACAAACATCAAGGTCGTCTTCCAGAGTAATAACAGTAATGAAATAAATAGTATTTGTATCGCTACTATGATAAGGGTTGGTCGGCAGCTTTGTACGCAGCTGTAAAGGCTCAGTATGGAAGCTAAGGACGAGTTTTTAATGTCGTCCAGAGCATAAATGTCTGTCTTTTGACAATTTGATGTCGTGGGCTATTTTAGGTAGAGAATGGATTCGTGCTAACACCTATTCTGCGTACGGGCTATTCCATATGAAATCGATCAGTAAAAACTCTCGCATTTTTATAATACTCAAATTTTTTCCCTATTTATACAAGGTGCTGAGGAGAGAGCATTTTCAAAAATATACTATCGAAAGTCAAATGGTTTTCATACTATTGAGTGACAAATTTAGCGTATTTTATAAAAACAAGCCTCTTTCAGCGCTCAGAACTCTGGAACCATTTACTGCAGAACATTGAACGGGAGCTCATTTTGAAGCTGACATTTGGTAGGTTATGTTAAGAAGTAATCCTTATTTTTATTATATACAGAGAGACAGATAATCTGATTTTACTTACTTTTAGGCTTTTTGGCCATTTGTAAAAATGTAAAAAAATATTGAGAAAAAACCATGCATTATTAAGAGGGATTCGGCATTGTTTGCGTAGTGGTACGGCAATAAGTTTCGAGGGTATTAAATAGATTATTTTCACACGCCTGGACTTGAACGGCGCAGTATCGCACGCACTGGCCGAGAGCTGAAGATAAGTGAGCGTTGGGCGTCATTGTCCTCCTGTGTTTATGAAAACCTGTGATAAAGCTAGCACAGTCATGACTGCTAGACGACACATCACGTGTTTATCTCCTGGCATTGCTTACCTCGCCTATCTCCCGTCTCATAGTCAGCTGGTTAGTTCACGCGCGTACTATTTATTTTCTTTATTTGATATTTTCAATACTTTCTTATCAACGGTGCACCAGTAAAAATATGTGTTTATTTGTACTTTCAAAGCGGAATCTAACCATATATTTTAAAAATATTTTTTCGTGGGCAAAGGCGTCTTAATGAAGAAAAATCTAAATTTCTCCATTTCCATAAAAAGTAAGAAAAACTGTTTATATGTCAGTATAAACTATAATTTCTCAGCATCAAAATAAACCATGATTTTCATCATTGGGTGAAAGGGTTTCGGAGCCACAACAGTTTAAAGTTGCTAATTTTATGCAAATACGATAAATTTAAATATTTTTAATTTAAACAATATGAAGTTCTCATGCCTCAAACTTTGCACAAAGCATTGTATCGCAGTTCTCTACGTACAAAACACGTTTTATTGCATTTAGAAATTGTAAAGTCAATTTTCTCTATATTTCGGTCGATTTGAGATGGAATAGCTTATTCAGTCACGAAGCTCAATACGTAGTAAATATGCATCCATAGATAGTTGCTAACCACTAGGAACGCTACTATCGCCTCATTACAGGCAATGCGAAATAGGTCTGGCACAGTCTATTGTTCCTAGCACCCTCACAACTCAAGCTTCGTGACTATATACTAGACTGTGGTTTTAATGTCGTTCAGAGCATAAATGTCTGTCTTTTGACAATTTGATATCGTGGGCTTTTTTAGGTAGAGATCCGATTCGTGCTAACACCTACTCTGCTTACGGAAGCCCCTATCTGTATTCACCTACGACATGAATATATATACATACGTACAACCACGTATGGAGGGGCGTTACTTGGGAATTGACCGTCACATAAAAATGCAACCCTCCTTGTACTCACAGTATTTCCCTTGTACTCCTTTCTTTCTTTTCTCCTCCTCCTATTACCCTTGATCTTGCATTCCCCTTGTTCTCCTCATATTCTCCTTTTTCTCTTTCACTTCTCCTTGTGTTCTCCTTTTCTTTATATTATCTTTGCTTTCCTTGTATATCTCTTCCCCTTCTAGTCCCCTCATTTTCCTTGTGTTCCCCATACTGTCCATGTATTACCATTGTTCTCCTTTTAAAACCACTGTTCACCTTGTATTTCCCTTGTTCTCCATGCAACTCTTTATTCTCTTTATCACTCATTCTTCGTATCTTCCCCTTGTTCTCCTTGCATTCCTCATGTTATCCTTGCATTCCTCTTGTTCTCCTTGCAATCCCCTTGTTCTGCTTGTATTTCACATGTTCCCCTTCTTTTCGCACTGTTATCTTTATATTCCCATCCTTTTCCTTCTATCCCCATTGTTCTTCTCTTCTCCTTGTTCTCCTACATTCCTATTCTTCACTTTGACTTCCCCTTGTTCTCCTTGTCTTCCCTTTATTTTCCTTGTATTCTTATTGTTCTCCTTGTATTCCTCTTCTTCTTTTTGACTTCCCCTTGTTCTCCTTGTCTTCCCTTTATTTTCCTTGTATTCTTATTGTTCTCCTTGTATTCCTCTTCTTTTTTTGACTTCCCCTTGTTCTCCTTGTCTGCCCTTTATTTTCCTTGTATTCTTATTCTCCTTGTATTCCTCTTCTTCTTTTTGACTTCCCCTTGTTCTCCTTGTCTTCCCTTTATTTTCCTTGTATTCTTATTGTTCTCCTTGTATTCCTCTTCTTCTTTTTGACTTCCCCTTGTTCTCCTTGTCTTCCCATTATTTTCCTTGTATTCTTATTGTTCTCCTTGTATTCCTCTTCTTCTTTTTGACTTCCCCTTGTTCTCCTTGCTCTCCCTTTGCTTGTCTTGTCTTCTTATTATACTCTTCATATTCCTCTTATTCTTCTTATATTTCCCTTGTTCTTCTTTTTTCACTTTTTCTCATATTCCGCTTGCACTCCCCTTCTTGTATTTAGTATTAATAATAATAATAATAATAATAATAATAATAATAATAACAATAATAATAATAATAATACTTAACTGGCTTTTAAGGAACCCGGAGGTTCATTGCCGCCCTCACATAAGCCCGCCATCGGTCCCTATCCTGTGCAAGATTAATCCAGTCTCTACTATCATATATCCCACCTCCCTCAAATCCATTTTAATATTATCCTCCCATCTACGTCTTGGCCTCCCCAAAGATCTTTTTCTTTCCGGCCTCTATATGCATTTCTGGATTCGCACATACGTGCTACATGCCCTGCCCATCTCAAACGTCTAGATTTAATGTTCCTAATTATGTCAGGTGAATATTACAATGTGTGCAGTTCTGCGTTGTGTAACTTTCTCTATTTTCCTCTAACTTCATCCCTCTTAGCCCCAAATATTTTTCCTAAGAACCTTATTCTCAAATACTCTTAATCTCTGTTCCGCCCTCAAAGTGAGAGTCCAAGTTTCACAATCATACAGAACAACCGGTAATATAACTGTTTTATAAATTCTAACTTTCAGATTTTTTGACAGCAGACTAGATGATAAAAGCTTCTCAACCGAATATAAACACGCATTTCTCATATTTATTCTGCGTTTAATTTCCTCCTGAGTGTCATTTATATTTGTTACTGTTGCTCCGAGATATTTGAATTTTTCCATCTCTTCGAAGGATAAATCTCCAATTTTTATAGTTCGATCTCGTACAATATTCTGGTCACGAGACATAATCATATACTTAGTCTTTTCGGGATTTACTTCCAAACCTATCTCTTAATTGCTTCAAGTAGAATTCCCGTGTTTTCCCTAATCGTTTGTGGATTTTCTCCTAACATATTCACGTCATCCGCATAGACAAGAAGGTGATGTAATCCATTCAATTCCAAACTCTGTCTGTTATCCTGAACTTTCCTAATAATAATAATAATAATAATAATAATAATAATAATAATAATAATAATAATAATAATGGTAATGGTAAGAATAACGATAATTGAAAGTAGTGATTGAATGCTCAACTTGTTACATTATTTTAAGTTGCGTTGTTCTCAAGGTAAGCATGCAGGATTCAGAGTAATTTTCTAACTACGAGCGTGCTAGATTTTACTTGCATTTAACGATCTGCACTCAAGAACCCTGGCACCAACTTTTCGCTCTCTGATAAGGATTTTATTGTTTTATTCCACATGCCTTCTGCATTGCTTGCGGTCCAGGATATTGCGAAGAAATAAAATTACCAGTAGCACCACATTCCCGTCGTGCTTTCAATTTTATATACGATTCTGTTTCCTGCGGAAAAGAAAACGTTTATCATTTATATGATATTAGGTTAAGAATTTTCACAGAGCAATATTTAATGTGTTTCATATGAAAATACATTAGTTGAAAGTTGAATTGTCTAGTCAATTCTCTCGGACTTGTAGAGCCCTAATAATTTTGAATAATTGATTAAATGGCGATCTTACTCGTGTTAATTATGTAAGCATGTGTGGCTTACAGCTGTTTCGGTGTTGCTTGACACCATCCTCAGAGCCTATTGGATCTCCACGCTATCTTAACTTCGCTGCCTGTTGTGTGGGTGCGTTCGTGTGATGAAAAGTTGTGTCAAGTAGTGTGTGTGTTATGAAATTGATCTGTGTGCTGAGAATTTGATCAGGGTGTGTTTTAGTATGTCTGTATATTTCATATTGTTCTAGTGTGTTGAGTTTTTGGTTTTTGGGATGTATGTGTAGGATTTCCATGTCTGTATTTATGTTATTGTATGTGTGGTTACATACTAGAACAATATGAAATATACAGACACATTAAAACACACCCTAATAAAAGTCTCAACACACAGATCAATTTCAGAACACACACACTATTTGACACAACTTTTCATCACACGAACGCACCCACACAACAGGCAGCGAAGGTAAGATTGCGCCGAGATCTAGTAGGCTCTGAGGATGGTGTCAAGCAACACCGAAACAGCTGTAAGCCACACATGCTTACATAATTAACGCGAGTAAGATCGCCATTTAATCAATTATTTATATTCAAGTGTTAAAAGTGATGTACGAAAGATTCAGTATGGATAATAATTTTGAATTCATTTTGTTCAGATGAGTTTTTCTGCTGCAAGAACATTGTTGTTTTCCTTTTATTTTTCTCTCTTCTTCACCATTTTTCTGTTTTTTTTTTATTTTGTTACGTTAGAGCTCTTCTTAATTTTTTTCAGTTTTCTTCTCTGTTTGTTTTCTTACAATCTTACAGAAATCAACTTACGAAGTAATAGGACATTACAATTGAAAAAATATCATCGTCCAAGTCCAAAGTCCTGGCTTTTAAAGGAAAACGTCCTCTTTAGACAGAAATAGAACTGAACACCAGCATAATTAAACAAGTTAGCAGTTTTAATTACGATGAAGACACATTTAGAACAAAAACTATCTTGATTGCATATACAGTATGTATTATCCATAGAACATTGAACTAGGAAAGATGCCACAATAAAATTCTGCGAAGTTTTTTTATCATGTTGCAATATTTTACTATATTTCATTCTATTGTGGTGTTCCATTCCAGGTTATTGTGTTGTGTTCAAGTATTTTACCTGTTATTTTATCTGTTATGATATTCCATTGCACTTTTTTCTGTCGTGTTGTATTTCACTGTGTTATGTTATTCCATATGGGAAATGCCTATTATTATTCGGTTGAGAAGCTTTTGTCATCCAGCCTGCTCTCAAAAAAGCTGAAAGTTAGAATTTATAAAACAGTTATATTACCGGTTATTCTGTTGTGAAACTTGGACTCTCACTTTGAGAGAGTAACAGAGGTTAAGGATGTTGCTTAGGAAAATATTTGGGGCTAAGAGGGATGAAGTTACAGAAGAATGGAGAAAGTTACACAACATAGAACTGCACGCATTGTATTCTTCACCTGACATAATTTTATTAGGAACATTAAATCCAGACGTTTGAGACGGGCAGGGCATGTAGCGCATATGGACAAATCCAGAAATGCTTATAGTGTTAGTTGGGAGGCAGGAGGAAAAAAAGACCTTTGGCATGCCGAGACGTAGATGGGAAGATAATATCAGAATGGATTTGAGGGAGGTGGGATATGATTGTAAAGGCTGGATTAATCTTGCTGAGGATAGGGACCGATAGCGGGCTTATGTGAGGGCGGCAATGAAACTCTGGATTCCTTAAAAGCCATAAGTAAGTATGATATTCCATTCCAGTTTATTGTGTTGTATTTTACTATGATATTCAATTTCAGTTATTTCTGTTGTCTTGTAGTATTTCACTTCATTATTATATTCCATTCCAATTTATTGTTGTCTTGTAGTATTTCACTTCATTATTATATTCCATTCCAATTTATTGTTGTCTTGTAGTATTTTACACCATTATGATATTCCATTCCAATTTATTGTTGTCTTGTAGTTTTTTACTCCATTATGATATTCCATTCCAATTTATTGTTGTCTTGTAGTATTTCACTTCATTATTATATTCCATTCCAATTTATTGTTGTCTTGTAGTATTTTACACCATTATGATATTCCATTCCAATTTATTGTTGTCTTGTAGTTTTTTACTCCATTATTATATTCCATTCCAATTTATTGTTGTCTTGCAGTTTTTTTACTCCATTATTATATTCCATTCCAATTTATTGTTGTCTTGTAGTATTTTACACCATTATTATATTCCATTCCAATTTATTGTTGTCTTGTAGTTTTTTTACTCCATAATGATATTCCATTCCAATTTGTTGTTGTCTTGTAGTTTTTTACTTCATTATTATATTCCATTCGAATTTATTGTCTTGTAGTATTTTACACCATTATGATATTCTATTCCAATTTATTGTTGTCTTGTAGTTTTTTACTCCATTATGATATTCCATTCGAATTTATTGTTGTTTTGTAGTTTTTTACTCCATAATGATATTCCATTCCAATTTGTTGTTGTCTTGTAGTTTTTACTTCATTATTATATTCCATTCGAATTTATTGTTCTCTTGTAGTATTTTACAACATTATGATATTCCATTCGAATTTATTGTTGTCTTGTAGTTTTTTACTCCATAATGATATTCCATTCCAATTTGTTGTTGTCTTGTAGTTTTTACTTCATTATTATATTCCATTCCAATTTATTGTTGTCTTGTATTTTACACCATTATGATATTCCATTCCAATTTATTGTTGGCTTGTAGTTTTTTACTTCATTATTATATTCCATTCCAATTTATTGTTGTCTTGTAGTATTTTACACCATTATGATATTCCATTCCAATTTGTTGTTGTCTTGTAGTTTTTTACTTCATTATTATATTCCATTCCAATTTATTGTTGTCTTGTAGTTTTTTACACCATTATGATATTCCATTCCAATTTATTGTTGTCTTGTAGTTTTTTACTCCATAATGATATTCCATTCCAGTTTATTGTTGTCTTGTAGTATTTTACTCTATTATATAGTATTCCGTTCTAGTTTGTTCTGTCGTGTTGTAATATCATATTCAGTCTGTTTTGTTCTACTGAGTGTTAATTCAAAGTGTGTCATGGCTCGCTGTATGCCGTCTTGTGGCTAGCCGATGAGCCTAGAGAATTCAATCTTCCTACACTTCCGCAGAGATGTATTACTTATGTGCAAGAGAAGTTGCCTAGTAAGTACAGCGTTCATTCAGAAGAGTGCTTACCGATACGTACGGTAACGCCGGTAGTGGCAGGAATGTGAACTGTTTGGAAACATGTACTGAGGTGAGCTTTTTCTTACTGTCGGGATATGTGGAGAGGGTTAAGACGATTACTTACGTATTTGTTGACATTAACTTCGACGGTCAACATGGACACGGAGCATCTGATTTGTATTGTGGAATGTTGCCGTACGCAACCGATGTACGACTTGCCCGTGCAAAACACAGTTCGAAAGAGGTTTATGGTAGCACACAGACCGTACAGACCGCCATCTGTTGCTACGACGTTCAAGTTATACCGTACACGTTCTCAAGTTCAGATTGAACAACGCCTTGATTAATAGGCAACTTCTCTGACACAAAAGCTGAAACTCGCTTCAAATCGCTGACTCATCAACAGTGACGTCATGACACACTTTGAAATGAACACCCAGTATTGTGTTGAACATTACTGCGTTATATTGTATTCTGTATTTCACTGCCTTATATGTTATACCATGCTATTATGTTTACTAAAATTACTTTGTAAATTGTTGTAACTATTTTTAGTAGATTATTTTACGACGCTGTATCAACATCTCAGATTATTTAGCGTATGAATCAAATGAAGGTGATAATGTCGGTGAAATGAGTCCGGGGTCCAGCACCGATAGTTACCCAGCAATTACTCATATTGGATTGAGGGAAAATCTCGGAAAAACCTCAACCAGGTAACTTGCCCCAACCGGGATTCGAACCCGGTGGTCCACCTGGTTTCGCGTACAGACGCTTGTAACTATATATCTATTTCACATTAACCTTTTCTAGTCTACCTTTTTTCATTCCTATCTGTTGTTTTGTATTCTATTCTGTACTAATCGTAACTGGCTGGTGAAATATGAAGCCCCTCTAGTTTTTTTTACAACTTCTGTTTCTCTTACTTACTTACTTACAAATGGCTTTTAAGGAACCCGAAGGTTCATTGCCGCCCTCACATAAGCTCGCCGTCGGTCCCTATCTTGTGCAAGATTTATCCAGTCTCTATCATCATATCCCACCTCCCTCAAATCCATTTTAATATTATCTTGCCATCTACGTCTCGGCCTCCCCAAATTTTTTTTTTCCTCCGGTCTCCCAACTAACACTGTATATGCATTTCTGGATTCGCCCATACGTGCTACATGCCCTACCCATCTCAAACGTCTGGATTTAATGTTCCTAATTATGTCAGGTGAAGAATACAATGCGTGCAGTTCTGTGTTGTGTAACTTTCTCCATTCTCCTGTAACTTCATCCCTCTTAGTCCCAAATATTTTCCTAAGAACCTTATTCTCAAACACCCTTAATCTCTGTTCCTTTCTCAAAGTGAGAGTCCAAGTTTCACAACCATAAAGAACAACCGGTAATATAACTGTTTTATAAATTCTAAATTTCAGATTTTTTGAGAGCAGACTGGATGATAAGAGCTTCTCAACCGAATAATAACACGCATTTACTTCTGTTTCTCTGTCTGATAAAATGTGATCTAATTATAAATTAAACACTCGGCAGTCAGATCATTGATCTGCAATAGCGGTTGAATTTCAGTACAGAATATGTTAACTTGGACACAAATTGTGAAGCCATGTGCGATATGTGGTTGGCAGCAGCGGAGCTAGGGCTGCGAAAGGAAGGTGGGCAGCACTTCTGAATGCTGCAGGTGTGTGGGGTTCGCAGCCCCTCCGAACCCCAACATATGCGCTCCTTTTAATGGCTAGCGCACGCTGCCCATTGTGTCATGCTGCACACACCCAAGGGGAGGGGTTTATAAAGCGTGGAGCGTCCGAGGGGACCACGGATTTGCAAGCAAGCCAGGCTTTGTCTCGATCCCCAGGTTTTCATTTATATTATAAAGTTTTTCAGTACTCTGTAGCTCAGCAACTGAGTGTCGTACTAAATGATCGATATTGGAACTCCGATTCACGAACATTCTGAAAGAAATAGAAATTCAGTAACATTGTCTTATTTTCAAATGGAACCATTTTTCTGTTCTGACATTCCCTTCCCGTCATATACAGGGTAAACCATAAGTTGTGTCATTCATTTCAAGGGTTATTTTCGAGATGTTTCACACAAAAATGTTTAATACAATGTAGCTTGTTTTTTCTTCCTTTTCGAGATAACAATTTTAGTATTTATTTATTTAGTATTTATTTATTTAACCTGGTAGAGATAAGGCCGTCAGGCCTTGTCTGCCCCTCTACCAGGAGAAATTGAATGTTATGTTTCATTTAACGACGCTTGCAACTGCAGAGGTTATATCAGGGTCGCCGGATGTGCCGGAATTTTATCCCGCAGGAGTTCTTTTACATGCCAGTAATCTACCAGGAGATTCCATCTACAATATGAAGAATAAAATTACAATTAGTATTAAATCTACAATTACAATTACAAATAACATTACAATTAGTATTAAATTTACAATTACAATTACAATAAAAATCAAAGTACGAAAAGATTACCTCAATAATTAAAGCTAGATAATTTATCATAGAGAAACAAAGAATATTTTATATTTACTGAATTACAAATTAAACCTAGAATAACAAAATTGTATAGTGATGAAATTACTGAATATTGAAATATTTTGTGATAGACTAAGGGAACTATTTACAAGAAATCAATTACTGACCAAGTGTCTAGTTAGTTTGCGTTTGAATTCAATTTTATTTCGACAGTCCCTGATGCTAGCAGGTAGCGAATTCCAGAGTCTTGGCAGGGCTATTGTGAAAGAGGATGAGTATGAGGAGGTGCGATGGGGTGGTATTGTTAGTATTGTTTCATGACGAGAGCGTGTGTTCAGATTGTGGTGGGAAGAAAGGTAAGTGAAGCGAGACGACAGGTTTCATATGAAATATTTTATGGCGTGTTTTTGGAAAGCCATTGATTGAATTCCCAATATGCTGAGTCAATTTAAGAGAGCAGTGTATTATGATAATAAATTATAGAAAGAATTTTAGTTATGTTCTTTAAATGTTAAGAAATTTGATCCCAAGTAATGTAACATTGAACAATTCCTTTGCACAACGAAAAGTTAGATTTGTTCGGATCAAATTTCTGCACATTTAAAGGATAAAACTAAAATTCTTTCAATCTTTTATTATCGTAATACACTTCCCTCATAACCTCTTCAGTCCTGTTGTAGAGTATACTTACATGATTTTATTTTTATTTTTTTGCAGTGTCTTGGATGCTTCTGAAAATTTGAAAAAAATTGAATTTGATAGAAATGAAGAGTATCACTTTTGCAACATTTCTATACCAGAATTATAAATTAGAATTTAAAATTTTGGGGTACCAAGAGTCAAAATTGCCCCAAAATTTGATTTTCTGTGAAGATTTGATTTGGGATTTTTGGAACCCCAGAATTATTAAGCGACCGTTTTTTTTTCAATTTTTTTTAATATAAATTCGGGACTGAAGAGGTTGGAGTCTGTACTTCCCGATCTTACAATGTTAAATTCCTCAATTTTGGGTGCACTTTTCTCAGAAGTTATAAAAGATACAAATGTAGAAAAAAAGGACATATGTAACATACCCTTATGTATACATCCGGGTAAATAAATTTAAAACTCCACCGAGCGGTTGACAAAAGAAAAACATTTTTCTTTGATAACATTTTTTGAATTTAGAAATACTACAAATTATTTTTTTATTTTTTTCTGAAGATAGAAGTAATAATAATATTTTTTAACCTGTGTAAAATGTTATCACATTGATATTGTACATTAATTTCAGCCTTCTGGGTACAATACTTTCTTAGAAAAGTGCACCAATGTCACAAAAATAAGAAAGTACAGAAAAATGGTGTCGAAGTTTCCATATCTTGCAATGTTAAATTCCTCAATTTTGGGAGCACTTTTCTCGAAAGTGATGAAAGATACAAATGTAGGAAAAATAGGGCAATTAAAATGTTATGTTTTATTTAACGACGCTCGCAACTGCAGAGGTTATATCAGCGTCGCCGGATGTGCCGGAATTTTGTCCCGCAGGAGTTCTTTTACATGCCAGTAAATCTACTGACATGAGCCTGTCGCATTTAAGCACACTTAATTGCCATCGACCTGGCCCGGGATCGAACCCGCAACCTTGGGCACAGAAGGCCAGCGCTATACCAACTCGCCAAAATAGGGCATATGTAACATACTTTTATGTATAGAATCGGCTAAATAAATTTAAAATTCCACTTAGCGGTTGGCCAAAAAAAATTTAATTGACTATTACACTCTTACTACGTCATACTACTTTTGACCAATAAAACGGTACGAAAGGACGTATTTCAACCAATCATGGCTGCTTATCGCACAATTTTATCGCGTCCCTAACATTTGTTTAATTTTATCGCGTCCCTACCATTTGTTTCTTTGTTTGCCAACATTTGAAACTGCGCTGGTCTGGACGTCAAATATATATATATTACAAACCATTCCAGTCGATGCACAGCAGTTTCAAATATGACTCTCATTGGCATTCAAGAACAAGAATTAATAAAAATCACTGATCATACCTATGCATCTTCTGAAATCCTATTTACAAATAAATGAAGAGCACCATTCGGAAATCCTGAATAAGTTCAATACACCATGTAGGCCTAAATCAACGAGTTCCACTTCTATTACGCACACGTCCAATATAACATCAATTGAACCACCAACCATATTCAAATTTGAAAATTGTACATTCAATAATTATTCCTTTTAAAATTATTCATTCGGAAATTCTGAATAAGTTGAATACACCATGTAGGCCTAAATCAACGAGTTCCACTTCTATTACGCACACGTCCAATATAACATCAATTGAACCACCAACCACATTCAAATTTGAAAATTGTACATTCAATAATTATTCCTTTTAAAATTATTCATGTTTATTTTTTATGTCATCGTCGTTAATTAAAACTTTTCTAACACTTGTGTATATTAGTTAGGTTATAGCTTCTGCTATATGATATTATGGATAGTCACGTATCAGAGATTGTTTAATATTAAGATTTATTGAAAATCATCTGTCAAGTGACGTTGATTACTGGGATTCGGATAATTGAAGTGGAATGTTGCATTTTAATAAAAATGAAACTGAATCAACAAAGCCTTCTTGCCTAGTAACATTGCCATCGTGTATAATAGATCGAGAACTTCTCGACGAGAAGGCATTGCTCACTACTGCCATCTAGCATGCATCTAGCGTAATATTTGTAATGAATTGATGGTACAATAATACATTTGAAGACAGTTGTATTTTCGTAAGTCAATTAATGTTTTATTGTATTGGAGTACTTCGTTACTTCTAATCTTCATATACTTTCTTCTAATCGTGTAATAGTCAATTAAATCCCACTCGAGTTTTGATTTTCTCTAGATAAATCTGCTCGTCTTCCACTCGCAGATTTATCGATAAAATCAAAACGTCTAGTGAGATTACTGTTGATAATATTTTTTGCATTGAAGGATTACTACAATATTTTTGCTAACGATGGGGCTAAAAGTTTACAATTATAAGAAATAGTCATATTATCATTTTACACATATTAAACTACCGAAAAACGATAAAAAAGAACAAAATTTCATTTTGTTGTCAAGATTCGGTGTACTGCCTTCCCTTAAACTGACTGAGCATATTGGAATTAAATCAATTGTTTTCCCGAAACACGCTATGAAATGTTGCATATAAAACAATTTTTATCTCGAAAAGGAAGCAAAATCGAGCAAAATAGTATTAAACTCTTTTGTTTGAAGTATCTCAAAGAATATCCACTTGAAATTAATGACATTACTTACGGTTGACTCTATTCCTTATCCTCTAATCATTATACCGTGAGAAGAAAAGGCAATGTGAGTCTTATTCTGTTTGTCACAGGAGTGTACATGGCTGGTAACCACCGGATACGCGCTGCAGCAGCAGCAGCCGCCGTCTCGGAAGATGATGCTGATAGACGAACCTCACATGCCGCTAGCTCACCCCGAGGACACCCTGGAAGGTCAGCAAACATTCATTATACAGGGTGTTATGGGTATAGGTGCAGATATTTTCATATTTATTTAAGAAAACTGCATGTAAAACAACACCCTATTTACTTTTTCCTTTTCTCTAACAAGTTTTTCATAAATGTGTCTTGTATTTCACGGTCTGATGTTTTATGAATGATAGTATACTATGAAACGCCTGACAGTTTAGACTATACGCACGTCTTTCGGTCACATGTACTCCAATATAAACACCCTCAGCCAGTTAAGGGTCATTAACCTTGCAGGGAGCTCACTCATGAACTTAACGAAATGGGAGAAATCACTTATATAACCTATATTCATTTAACAGAAATGCTTCGTAGAACCAACCCAATTAACGATCTTAACATGTTGATCCAACTTTAATTCAAGTCTGAAAGAATTTAAAGTCTGAAACAAATTTCTTCGTTTCCTGTAAAGTTATAGTTTTTGGAGCTGGTAACTTTTGGAAATGAAGTCCTCAATTATCTCTACATATTTATTTGTGATGTTTGTGGAAAGGGGACGGATACTACGAAAAATGTAATACATTGATTGTTGGAAGTTTCCTGTTTAACAGGATATTGCATTGATTACTAGGGGACGGATTTTAGCATATTTGCATGTTTTACTCCTTAGTTCTAAATCATATACTACCATTATACAGGGTGATTCACGAGGATATGCCGTCTCTTACGCAGCTTATTTCCGAAGACATTCTGAGCAAAAAATATCATATAAACATTTGTCCTAATCTCAATAATTTCAGAATTGCATTAATTTGAAGTTGTTTATAAAATACCATTATTCTTGAGTTTTGAGGGTAAAAGAATATTACAGATAAAGAATGAACGATTCAGGAGTATCATTTCTTTAAGTAGCTAGTATTCTGAAGCTAAAAATGTGATGGGAATTCCATAGTGGCTTCGTACAGATTTTTTTTTTTTTCGATTTTTAACAACAAAAGTACATTTTTTTTACTCATTTATCACAACAATTGTTACAAATCACGCCACTCTTGTGAATTCCTTAAGACTGTACATTAGGGTACATAATTAAACTGTAAAGAATCATGTTCAAAAATCGTATGATTTGTAACAATTTTTGTGAGAAGTGCGTAAGGATGATATAATTTTTAGTTAAAAATTGAAAAACAAAATCTGTACAAAGCAATTAACAATACATTTTAAATTGAAAAATGAGTTCTATTCAGTCAATACTTAACATAAACACAATAAAACATGTTATAATAACATTTACACAGATTAAAAACAAACGTTTTCGCCAATTTTGATTGGCATCTTCAAGTCGTGTAGGTCGGATGGAACATGTTATAAAAAGTGAACACTTGGTATATGACGTTAAAAACCAAAGTTACAACTGTAATATCACTTAAAAACAGAGAATATAATATAGCAAAAAGCCTCCACGATGTGTGTAGAATCACTGTGTTGAAAGAGGCGTGTGTGAACCAAGGAAACAGCAAAACTCTTCTGTCATTGCAGATACAGTTTTCAAGATAGATTTGAAGATGCTACGAACAGGTCGGTCGTGTGGCCGTTATGGAGAGCAGGAAAAATCCTGTAAATTGTTTATGGTAAGTATTGACTGAATAGAACTCATTTTTCATGCTTCTAAATATTCTTTCATTCTATCCTTACAATTTACAGGATTTTTCCTGCTCTCCATAACGGCCACACGACCGACCTGTTCGTAGCATCTTCAAATCTATCTTGAAAACTGTATCTGCAATGACAGAAGAGTTTTGCTGTTTCCTTGGTTCACACACGCCTCTTTCAACACAGTGATTCTACACACATCGTGGAGGCTTTTTGCTATATTCTATTCTCTGTTTTTAAGTGATATTACAGTTGTAACTTTTGTTTTTAACGTCATATACCAAGTGTTCACTTTTTATAACATGTTCCATTCGACCTACACGACCTGAAGATGCCAATCAAAATTGGCGAAAGCGTTTGTTTTTAAAATCTGTGTAAATGTTATTATAACATGTTTTATTGTGTTTATGTTAAGTACTGACTGAATAGAACTCATTTTCCAATTTAAAATGTATTGTTAATTGCTTTGTGCAGATTTTGTTTTTCAATTTTTAACTAAAAATTACATCATCCTTACGCACTTCTCACAAAAATTGTTACAAATCATACGACTTTAGAACATGATGATTCTTTACAGTTTAATTATGTACCCTAATGTACAGTCTTAAGGAATTCACAAGAGTGGCGTGATTTGTAACAATTGTTGTGATAAATGAGTAAAAAAATGTAATTTTGTTGTTAAAAATCGAAAAAAAAAATCTGTACGAAGCCACTATGGAATTCCCATCACATTTTTAGCTTCAGAATACTAGCTACTTAAAGAAATGATACTCCTGAATCGTTCATTCTTTATCTGTAATATTCTTTCACCCTCAAAACTCAAGAATAATGGTATTTTATACACAACTTCAAATTAATGCAATTCTGAAACTATTGAGATTAGGACAAATGTTTATATGACATTTTTTGCTCAGAATGTCTTCGGAAATAAGCTGCGTAAGAGACGGCATATCCTCGTGAATCACCCTGTATAATGGTAGTATATGATTTAGAACTAAGGAGTAAAACATGCAAATATGCTAAAATCCGTCCCCTAGTAATCAATGCAATATCCTGTTAAACAGGAAACTTCCAACAATCAATGTATTACATTTTTCGTAGTATCCGTCCCCTTTCCACAAACATCACAAATAAATATGTAGAGATAATTGAGGACTTCATTTCCAAAAGTTACCAGCTCCAAAAACTATAACTTTACAGGAAACGAAAAAATTTGTTTGAGACTGTAAATTCTTTCAGACTTGAATTAAAGTTGGATCAACATGTTAAGATCGTTAATTGGGTTGGTTCTACGAAGCATTTCTGTTAAATGAATATAGGTTATATAAGTGATTTCTCCCATTTCGTTAAGTTCATGAGTGAGCTCCCTGCAAGGTTAATGACCCTTAACTGGCTGAGGGTGTTTATATTGGAGTACATGTGACCGAAAGACTTGCGTATAGTCTAAACTGTCAGGCGTTTATGTTAAGTATTGACTGAATAGAACTCATTTTTCAATTTAAAATGTATTGTTAATTGCTTTGTACAGATTTTGTTTTTCAGTTTTTAACTAAAAATTACATCATCCTTACGCACTTCTCACAAAAAGTGTTACAAATCATATGTTAAGTATTGACTGAATAGAACTCATTTTTCAATTAACATTGAACGTAACGGAACCAATATGCCTTTGAAAATACATTTTTAGCTTCATAACACTAGTCAATTAAAGAAATGATACTCTGAATACTTCATTCTATTTATAATATTCTTTTACCCTTAAAACTCAAGAATAATGGTATTTTACAAACAACTTCAAATTAGTGTAACTCTGAAAATATTGAGAGTACGACAAATGTTTATATGACATTTTTTGCTCAGAATGTCTTCGGAAATAAGCTCTGTAAGAGACGGTAAATCCTCGTGAATCATTCTGTATAATATGACCATTGCATAGCTTCAAAAAACGCTCGCAACGTCATTAATGACGTCATATCCATTCTAGAAAATAATGGTTATAGTTACTGTAGTAACATTTTTATTGTTGGTACATTTTGATACTCCCTGTATTATGAGAGCAGTTTCATTGATGAAATCAACTTAAAACAAGATGTTATCAGAAAATTGAGAGAATCGAGATTTTGATGATATGATTTGGTAACAGAAGACGTACACAGCAAAAAGTATGCACAATTTTTAACGAAACTCGTCCAAATCGGTCACATTTTTTTCAATCAACTCTGAGTAGAATAGAAGCGAGATTCAGAGAACATGGACACGTACGAGACATAAAAAAGATATTTTGTTTCTATAAAAATATTCCTTCCTAAATACAAGGTTTTGCTGGCCTTCTATGCCCAAGGTTGCGGGTTCGATTCCGGGCCAGGTCGATAGCATTTAAGTGTGCTCATGTCGGTAGATTTACTGACATGTAAAAGAATTCCTGCGGGACAAAATTCCGGCACATCTGGCGACGCTGATTTAACCTCTGCAGTTGCGAGGGTCGTTAAATAAAACATAACATTTACAAGGTTTTACATGTCTGAACTATTTCTCTAAAATCCCCTCATACAATTTCAATTGCAATTATACTTTACTATTGAAACAACTTGTAATTAATAAGAAATTACATAGGTTTAGTGTGTAATTTGATGGCACCTATTATTTACATTTCGCACATTCGTGGGCGAATCTACAATAAAACCAAAAAAAAAAAAAAACAGAATATCCCGCATTTCAACATGAATTCGGGTAAGATGTCACTGCAATTTCTCCCACTCATTTGTCAATACGTAGTTGTAATTTTATAATGAAGATAGTCGTGGTATTCAGTCTCCTAGCAACTTGAGTGACGTCACATCCTGCAAAACAGTTGACAGCGCCACTCTCCGTAGCACGTGGTGATGTTTCTCATGCTTATAATTAAACAACAACCGTATAACGCAGGTCTGATGTTAGATTAGCCGTTTCCTTTTGTCAAACTGTTCAACTCAGCTTTCATCTACATGAAGAGGAAAAGGAAGATTCGGTTACAAAAATCGACATCGAAAAATAGAACATAACATATACACTAGTGTTATAAAAAGAGCGAAACAATAGGTCTACTCGTAAATAAATGCTCACACAAGAATCAGAGGGGTAAACGTGGCTGGATGTCTTTCAATCATTTTGCTGTTTTGCTGTAAATTTGCTGCGGCTGGCTCCGTCTGTCTTTTTCTCTTTCAAGGTTTTTAGCACTTTGTGAGCACGAGTTACCCATCCATAGCGAAGTCCGTCCTAGTAAACAGGTTGACGCAGGATTCTGCTGCATTTTTCCCGTAGCATCGTGTTATGCGTATTCAGAGAGTTCCCTAGGAACCCAATCCCCGCGAATATCTTAGATTGGCTGTATTTTGAGCTTTTACTTTTTCAATTTCTTCGTCTTCCTTTCAGACATTTTTGTCACACAGTTATTACACTTGACGTCATACAAAATGTTGTCCAATATTCTTTTGAGAAGATTGACTCCATATGTAGATGAAACTATTGGGGATCATCAATGTGGTTTTAGGCGTAATAGATCAACTATTGATCAGATATTTTGTATTCGAGAAATAATGGAAAAAAAATGGGAGTATAAGGGTACAGTGCATCAGTTATTCATAAATTTCAAAAAAGGCATATGACTCAGTTAAGAGAGAAGTTTTATATGATATTCTTATTGAATTTGGTATTCCCATGAAACTAGTTCCATTAATTAAAATGTGTCTCAGTGAAACGTACAGCAGAGTTCGTATAGGTCAGTTTCTGTCAGATGCTTTTCCAATTCACTGTGGGCTAAAGCAAGGAGATGCACTATCACCTTTACTTTTTAACTTTGCTCTAGAGTATGCCATTAGGAAAGTTCAGGATAACAGAGAGGGTTTGGAATTGAACGGGTTACATCATCTTCTTGTCTATGCGGATGACGTGAATATGTTACGAGAAAATCCACAAACGATTAGGGAAAACACGGAAATTTTACTGGAAGCAAGTAAAGCGATCGGTTTGGAAGTAAATCCCGAAAAGACAAAGTATATGATTATGTCTCGTGACGAGAATATTGTACGAAATGGAAATATAAAAATTGTAAATTTATCTTTTGAAGAGGTGGAAAAATTCAAATACGTGGGAGCAACAGTAACAAATATAAATGATACTCGGGAGGAAATTAAAGACAGAATAAATATGGGAAATGCGTGTTATTATTCGGTTGAGAAACTTTTATCATCCAGTCTGTTGTCAAAAAATCTGAAAGTTAGAATTTATAAAACACTTATATTACCGATTGTTCTTTATGGTTGTCAAACTTGGACTCTCACTTTGAGAGAGGGACACAGGTTAAGGGAGTTTGAGAATAAGGTGCTTAGGAAAATATTTGGGGCTAAGCGGGATGAAGTTACAGGAGAATGGAGAAAGTTACACAACACAGAACTGCACGCATTGTATTCTTCACCTGACATAATTAGGAGCATTAAATCCAGACGTTTGAGATGGGCAGGGCATGTAGCACGTATGGGTGAATCCAGAAATGCATATAGAGTGTTAGTTGGGAGCCCGGAGGAAAAAAGACCTTTGGGGAGGCCGAGACGTAAATGGAAAGATGATATTAAAATGGACTTGAGGAAGATGAGATATGATGATAGAGACTGGATTAATCTTGCACAGGATAGGGACCTATAGCGGGCTTATATGAGGGCGGCAATGAACCTCCGGGTTCCTTGAAAGCCAGCAAGTAAGTAATTCTTCTCTTTCGTTCAACTTCGCAAACAAGGTGTGCCGAAAGTGATTACATCATAACCTTGACAAATATAATGGCTCACTCTCCCATATGCTTCCACCCTTTCTAGAACTTTCAAGTGCTTGGCGCCGCACCAGTTGCTCCGCTCGGCCTATGACAAAGGAGCGTTTGAATGGGGTTCCTACTCCCCTTTCATTCTACCCCCTTTCATCCCTACATCTGGTCCGATATTTTTTTTCTGGTCAGCACTCTATAATATTACAATGGTCATTTTAGAAGTAGCCTACGCTATCAACGATGGAGAAATACAAGGGACGGATAAAACTTTTGCTTATCTGGCCAGAAATGGTTTATGCTATTTCTAAAATGCACGAAAATTGTAAAATTAGGATGAGTTTTGTTCGGAATATTTTTTCAGAAAAAGAAATTGCTCTCTTACCAAAGGAACTTTGAGCTTTGGAAAAACATGAAAAAAAAATAGTTTCTTTTAAATATTTATACGGTTTTCTTAAGCTTTAGATAAAAAAAAATTATATATAGATTGTGAATATTCCGCCATTCTTATTTTTTTAATGGTCGCTTAGCTTATACAGGGTGTTTCAAAAGTGATGGTAAAAAATTTAGGGGTGAGAAATAAAAACGAAGAGAAGTAAAAGCGTTCCAGTAAGAATGGGTCCGCAATTTAAGTGTTTAGTGTGATTAGTAGAGACGAGAATCTCATGCTAATGCATTTTTATAGGAACATAGAACATACCTGAAACTTAGGCCTACAACTTATTCATTTCATTACTTTCTGGTTCCAAATATGTGTACTTTTCCGTGCATATTTGCATGTTTTGGCCTTTTTGAGGATAAAAACATGCATAATGCATATTTAAAGAATTTTTAGCTTAATAATGCATATAATATACATTGTATTCTGTTTAAATGCATGTTTTAATGGTTTTAAGTGAACACCTTAGTTCCTCGATTTTTATGTCCCTTATTTTATCTTCAAGAATCAGGATTGACGAAGGAAAAGAAAAAAAAAAAACGAAATTACAGAAAAATAAAATATAAGATGTTAAGGTTTTCACAATAAACCAATTTAGAAATTATGTTAGTTGTTAACTGTGCAAAAAGAAAAATTGAAGTGAAATAACAATTTGGAACAAAAATGAAAGTGCCTATTTAAAGTACGCTTGATCGTGCATGTTTCATAGTTTGATAGTGCATGAATGCATGCATATTTTCGGATTTTATAGTGCATGAAATTCTCGTCTCTGGTGATTGATTTCAAAAATGCATATGACTCAGTAAAGAGAGAAGTTTTATATAATATTCTTATTGAATTTGGTATTCCCAAGAAACTAGTTCGATTAATTAAAATGTGTCTGAGTGAAACGTACAGCAGAGTTAGTATAGGCCAGTTTCTATCTGGTGCTTTTCCAATTCACTGTGGGCTAAAGTAAGGAGATGCACTATCACCTTTACTTTTTAACTTTGCTCTAGAATATGCCATTAGGAAAGTTCAGGATAACAGAGAGGGTTTGGAATTGAACGGGTTACATCAGCTTCTTGTCTATGCGGATGACGTGAATATGTTAGGAGAAAATCCACAAACGATTAGGGAAAACAAGGAAATTCTGCTTGAAGCAAGTAAAGTGATAGGTTTGGAAGTAAATTCCGAAAAGACAAAGTATATGATTATGTCTCGTGACGAGAATATTGTACGAAATGGAAATACAAAAATTGTAAATTTATCCTTTGAAGAGGTGGGAAAATTCAAATACCTGGGAGCAACAGTAACAAATATAAATGATACTCGGGAGAAAATTAAACACAGAATAAATATGGGAAATGCCTGTTATTATTCGGTTGAGATGATTTATCATCCAGTCTGTTGTCAAAAAGTCTGAAAGTTAGAATTTCTAAAACTGTTATATTACCGGTTGTTCTTTATGGTTGTGAAACTTGGACTCTCACTTTGAGAGAGGAACATAGGTTAAGGGTGTTTGAGAATAAGGTGCTTAGGAAAATATTTGGGGCTAAGAGGGATGAAGTTACAGGAGAATGGAGAAAGTTACACAACGCAGAACTGCACGCATTGTATTCTTCACCTGACATAGTTAGGAACATTAAATCCAGACGTTTGAGATGGGCAGGGCATGTAGCACGTATGTGCGAATCCAGAAATGCATATAGAGTGTTAGTTGGGAGCCCGGAGGGAAAAATAGCTTGGGGAGATCGAGACGTAGATGGAGGATAATATTAAAACGGAGTTGAGGGAGGTGGGATATGATGGTATAGAGACTGGATTAATCTTGCTCAGGATAGGGACCATTGGCGGGCTTATGTGAAGGCGGCAATGAACCTCCGGGTTCCTTAAAAGCCATTTGTAAGTAAGTAAGTGATTAGTATAGTATGTAGCTAGTCAACGATGTATCCAATGGAGGGGGAAAGGAACTGGCCACTCTATCCCATATCTCCTGACTTAGTTGCCTCATGAGTTGTGCCTTATTGGTATTACTTATGAGGTTCAAACCTGTGTTCGGACAGTTGACTGAACAACAGCGATAAAAATGCGACTTGCTATTTTTATCATATTCCTAATTGTTTTTACAGAAGAAAAAGTGTCTCCGGTTCTTCCCCGGCTTCTGTACTCGCAGCTTTTTCTCGTACCAAGGTGAACGGATAAGGTAGTTGTATTTGTAAGAAGGGACTTCCTCTTTTCTCTGCTGAACATCCTGACCGGAAAACGTATTGGTTCATTGGTTGGATTCATTACTACTCAGACATTCAGAAAAAAGCGCATTGAGGTTACGGTGAAGTGATTTTGTGATTTGTGACTGAAGCAAATAATATATTTAGAAATTAATTAAGAAAGGATTAGATTTGTGTGGATGAGTTCGCCTATTGAGATTCTGCTGACAATTAAATTAGTCTTTTCTTTAATATCAAAACAATAGCCTTTTTATTAGAAGTTACTAATGTTTCATCATTTCAAAAATGTTTAATCAGGGTAGGGTGATTAGGGATATTAATTAAATACAAACCTGCAAGTTCCCCTTGGTTGGTAGTACTTCATAAAGGCTAATAGATGCAAAAATAGTTTATTGAATACTTGTATTCAACATTTACTTGTGTTCTATTTTTCTTATTATAAATTCTATAAATAAAGATTACTATTCAGTCTTAAGCTGAAGTTATATTTTGAAATTAAAGATTTTTATTGGAATCTAGGGGAAAAAATAGGAGATAGTTTAGTTATTTTTAGTCTCAACGCGTTGGCAACATTGCAAACAATTGCTCTTCCTCTGACACAATGTCAAATGAGATATACTACCTGGGAAATCAATTAACATATCAGCCAGAACCTCAATCAGAGGTAAAATTGGAGGGCTCAGAGCCAAAGGGACCAACCCACAATTTTGTATTGTTCATTATTAAGCTTTTTTTCAAAACTATACATTGTTGTTATATATTCATGCCATATTTTTGTATTTATTCAATGTAGATCAATTAAAATAAATTGTGAAACCAATCATTTTTGTCAGGACCCTCTTAATTTCAACCCTTATTTACTCATTTTGTAACTGTGGGTTAGTCGCCTTTGGCTCTGAGCCCTTCAATATGTAAACAATAATAGTAATATACCTACTTACAAATGGCTTTTAAGGAACCCGGAGGCTCATTGCGCCCTCACATAAGCCCGCCATTGGTCCATATCATAAGCAAGATTAATGCAGTCTCTATCATCATATTCCACCTCCCTCAAATCCATTTTAATATTATCCTCCCATCTACGTCTCGACCTCCCCAAAGCTCTCTTCCGCCTTAGGTCTCCCAACCAACACTCTATATCCATTTCTTGATTCACCCATACGTGCTACATGCCCTGCCCATCTCAAACGTCTGGATTTTACTTACTTACAAATGGCTTTTAAGGAACCCGAAGGTTCATTGCCGCCCTCACATAAGCCCGCCAGCGGTCCCTATCCTGTGCAAGATTAATCCAGTCTCTATCATCATACCCCACCTCCCTCAAATCCATTTTAATATTATCCTCCCATCTACGTCTCGGCCTCCCTAAAGGTCTTTTTCCCTCCGGTCTCCCAACTAACACTCTATATGCATTTCTGGATTCGCCCATACGTGCTACATGCCCTGCCCATCTCAAACGTCTGGATTTAATGTTCCTAATTATGTCAGGTGAAGAATACAATGCGTGCAGTTCTACGTTGTATAACTTTTACCATTCTCCTGTAACTTCATCCCTCTTAGCCCCAAATATTTTCCTAAGCACCTTATTCTCAAACACCCTTAATCTCTGTTCCTCTCCCAAAGTGAGAGTCCAAGTTTCACAACCATAAAGAACAACCGGTAATATAACTGTTTTATAAATTCTAACTTTCTGATTTTTTGACAGCAAACTAGATGATAAAAGCTTCTCAACCGAATAATAACAGGCATTTCCCATATTTATTCTGTGTTTAATTTCCTCTGCACTGTCATTTATATTTGTTACTGTTGCTCCTAGATATTTGAAACTGAGACTGTATAGGATGAGGAATATAAATATGTCTTGTGACAGTGTATATTGAGCAAGTTGTGTTGAGACCTGGTACTTGGCTGATGATAACGAAGATTGGTATTTGAAGTAAGAGATGAAGAGAATGCAGAACTCGTCGTTCGTTTTGTCCTGGGTCTTAACATGTCATCTTCTTAGTTCTTATTTTTAATACAGTGAATATCGTAGTCATAGCTACTATCCAGTGTAAGTTTGTTCTTTTTGAAGAAGTATAAATAATTTTACAATAAAGCAGTACCGGACAATCACGTAATATGCATTTTCATACCAGAAATGTATGTGAGGAGACTGTTATGGCAGATCTATTGATGAATAGATTCTCACCAAAGTTTGAGGAGGTTGTTCACCCCTGATCTGGCTCACAGTCAACTTCTCTATCATGTGACACATATCAATAAGTGTTACAGTGCCACACCCACTCTACAGTGACGTTTGAATCATGAAAACTCATTTTCATTGCCGATCTATCGAAAGCCGTGACGTGGGAAGCAAAATTAGTTATTCAGGACTTCTTGTGAATGGAATTTATGTGAGTCAGGAATGTGCTGCTTACGGTAGGCTTAGTTTCTCTCATATGAAATGGGCAGATGTGGTTGAAAGGTTATTTTCTGTTGCCAGCATTTTACAACTAAGTCAGTGGCTTCATTAATATCCTCTTTGAGTTGGTTCTACCAATATCTCCTTTTCGGAATTCAGAACATTTTCACTTATTTTGATCTCATCAAACAAATTGATTGATTCGTTAATTATAGCCGCGACGCTGTTATTTCCGGCGTGACTCCTCCTCTTTGCTTACATCTTAGGAAGTGAAGGCTCTATAAAGTCTAGATAGGTAGTATCGTTCGCCATTTTTGTTCTTTCGTTGCCGAGCTACCATACGAGGAATCTATTTGCCACACCGTTAAACATTATCATGTCGTAGCTCCTATGATAATAAATCAAACGTACTGTAATTCAGCAAATAATTGAGCGGCAAATAACGTTTTCGTGTGCTTTCTGCGAACGCCAACGAAAGAGCCAAAATGGCCGGCGATTATATTAAGTATTTATCGAACCTTAAGAAATGAATAACGTCTTCGTCAGCGAATCACAAGACGCACACGTTTAAATGTAGCCGACCTGCAACGCGATTGGCTGCCGGAAATTAGAGCGACGGGACTATAATAGTGTTCTGCCCAAGGGCAGGTTTTTCACTGCAAATCCGTCTTTCTCCAGTCTTTCCTATTTTCCGCCTTCCTCTTAGACTCCTCATATGATCCATATATCGTAATGTTGTCTATCATCTGATATCTTCTTCTACCACGAACTCTTCTCCCGTTCACCATTCCTTCCAGTGTATCCTTCAGTAGGCAGTTTCTTCTCAGCCAGTGACTCAACCAATTCCCTTTTCTCTTTCTGATCAGTTTCAGAATCACTCTTTCTTCAGCCACCCTTTCCAACACAGCTTCGTTTCTTAGTCTGTCTGTCCACTTCATACGCCCCATTCTTCTCCGTATCCACATTTCAAATTCTTCTAGTTGCTTGTCTTCATTTCGTCGTAATGCCTATGCATTTTTGATCTGTAGCAGTTTGCTTCGTAGTATGAACTATTTCAATATTAATGTACCGGTATACATTCATTGCCCTGATCACATAATATATAAGAGATTGTTCAGCCCCATGTTAAAAACGGTACAGGTGGCAGAGGAAAACCACGAGGATCACCACTATCGAATGCTAACGACCGTTAGATGGAAGTAAAATTGCTCCATGCAATTCAGATCATAGTTATAACGTGACTTATTTTACAGTCGCTAGATGGCAGCATAGTGAAATTGATAAAAGTTGTTGCCTTTAAAGCCCATAAGGCTGATAAATCTGTTATATGTGATCTGTGGTTCATTGTCACCTTCAGTGTTTTTTTTTTTCTTCGGAGGAGGGCTCTGAGGTAAGTACCGCAGTCTTAGGCTTATTGTGCAACCTCCGTATATTGAGATGATTTTGAAGTCCTTAGAACCGCTCATCAAGCACGTGATTCACTGCTTAGTGCAATTTTATCGATTCCGCCACAGCATCCAGGTCTGATGAAGTCCGCGTGAACAGGAACGCCCCTCCAACTTCTTGTGATGTTCTTCTGCAGCCTCCTCAGATCGATAGCATCTGTTCCCAACTCACATGGATGAATCTGTTGCATCCTTAATCAGAGAGACACGCCGCCGTCGATTCCACGACTCACCAAGACGCCATCTATCCGAGGAAGCTACACTCACCCGCTTATTGAAGCCCCTGCGGCTTCTCTGGGTATGTGCAGCTCCCGCAGACAGATGTTATCTGTAGGTGGATCCTGAAACCGGCTTGTCATGTCCTCCAGGTCAACCTGTAACTATTGAATATGATTCATGAAATTATGCTAATGAAGGCGAAATGAGTTCGAGGTCCAACGCTGGAAGTTACCCAGCAATTCTGCTTGAAGTGGTTGCGGGAAAACCTTGGAAAAAATCCAAAGTAGGTAACTTGCCCCGACCAGGATTTGAAACCAGGCCCACTCGTTTCATGGTCAGGGAAGCTAACCGTTACTCCACAGCGGTGGACCACCTCCAGTGTTACCAATGTAGCGAAATCAGATGTCACTAAGTATGTTGGAGACTGGTATTTATAATAAAATAACAGTTGATATTGACAATTTCTTTGGCACTAAGTTTTTTAACCCACCGGCATAGCTTTGTCGGCTAAGGCGCTTGCCTGCCGATCCAGAGTTGCAGTGGGGCGCGGATTCGATTCCCACTTGTGCTGATTACCTAGTTGGGTTTTTTCCGAGGTTTTCCCCAACCGTAAGGCAAATGTTTTTATTGAATAGAACTAGACTCTTGCGGAAGTTTCTAAATAATCTTACTAAGTTATTATTTTTTCTCCTCTCTCTTTTTTTTTCCTTTTTTTATTATCTTGATATATTACTTAATCGTTTGTAACTGTATACTATATAATACGTTTTTTATATCCAACTTCTTATATCTTGTAACCCACATGTATTTTCCTATTAGTATATTAACTGTATATTATATCTTAAGTGAATTAATCGTCGAATATATCTCGAGCAGTTTATGTCTTATTTCTTGGCTTAAAAATCATTAATATGTTAAATTGGAAAAATCATATTAAAGAAATTACCCCCAAACTAAATTCAGCTTGTTTTGCTATTAGATCTATGGAAAAAAGTAGTAAATATCAATACCTTAAAAACAATATACTTTGCATACTTCCACTCGGTAATGAGTTTTGGAATAATATTCTGGGGAAATTCCACAGATAGTAATAGTATATTCCTATTACAAAAAAGAGTCATTAGAATAATAGTAGGTGCCAAATATAGGGAATCGTGTAGGACTATTTCCAGAAAACTAGAAATAATGCCCATGGCTTGTCAGTATATCTTTTCATTAATAATCTTCCTCGTATGTAATCGTGAAAACTTTGTAACTAAATTCAACAGTTCATATCATAAATACACGTCAAAAATGACTTTCATACTCCATCGGCAAGTGTATCGTGCTATCAAAAAGGAGTCCGTTATATGGCAGTAAAAATTTTTAATAGCCTCCCTATCGATATAAAAAATGAAACTCAAAACATAAATTTATTTAGGGCCAAATTAAAAAAAGTACCTAATTTCTCACGCCTTCTATTCTGTAGATGAATTCATGACATTCAATAACACTTCATGAAATTGATACTAAAACTATGTGTTGTACTAGTAGACTATATTGTAAATCTCGTCTGTATATATTTCATCTGGACTGTGACTATAAATTAAGATTTTATAATAGTATTAAGTTTTTTGACTTGTTCCATATTCTAGCTGTGAAGCAATGTATGAATACCATGGAATGTTAATAAATACAATACAATACAATACAATACAATACAATGTCTTATAAATTGTATATATTCCCCTTATGTTATGTAACTGATTTTGATTATATGTAATTTTCAACTTTATTTTATATTCTCCCTATAACATGTAACTGATCTTGACTATTTGTAATTTTCTACTATATTTTATGTAATCTCTAAGGTATCTTCTTTTGTGTTGTTTTGTATTCTATCACATAATTTTGTATTTCACGTTATTATTGAAACCTGCTTGAGTGGAAGTGAAGGCTTTATGACCTTAACTCTGCCAGGCAAAATAAAACAACAATAACTACTACTACTACTACTACTACTACTACTACTGCTACTACTACTACTACAACGGCAAATGTCAGGTAATCTATGGCGAATCCTCGACCTCATCTCGTCAAATACCATCTCGCTATCACCAGTTCCATCGACGCTAAATAACATCGTAGTTGATACAGCGTCGTTAAATAACCAAGTAAACAAACAAAGTTTTAAATACGGGACAGAAACATGTCCCGAAGATCTCTTTCGGGACAACGGGACACTTTTAAGAGAAAAGAAACGTTTCCGTATTGTACGCAATCCCAAGTAGGCCATCTGGCGATATCATTATCGGCTTGCCTCCCCACTCCGAGAAATAGCCTACTCCCATATGAGCAATTAGAGCGATCATCACTGAGGTATGAGGAGGATCGTATGAACACAAGTTGGCGTCCCCCGTTTGTCGGAATGCCCTTTAATTAGCAATGGGCTTCTAAGTGCTACACGTAAAGGGCATGCTGCTTGTAATAATGCAGTTCCCTTTACAACTTCCAGCTAGGTCCTTGCGCACAGCTTTACATTAAAGAGACCTTGGTTCGATTGTTATGTAGTACTTCAATATTCAGCGTTGTAAGCTATGCAGGAACAATAACACATTCCGTTGACGGAGCTGACCCAACAGCAAGCTCGTCTCATGATCCGAAGCTCGCTGGGGCGTTGGTTCGATTCCCGCTTGGGCTGATTACCTATTTGAGATTTTTCTCGTGAAATTTCGGTCAGTGTGTGATGAATTTCAGGCACTATGACGTCTAACGGCTGAGGGAATTATTGTGCTGACTACAAGTTAATCCCGTTGGATGATCGTTCACCTCTGCTGAGGCATGAGGACGTGGGGTCAGCAGTCGGTTGTGGGCCTTGGCCCTTCATGGGCTATCGCGTCACTTATTATGATTATTATTATTATTATTATTATTATTATTATTATTATTATTATTATTATTATTGTGTACAAAACTATATCCATGAAGTGTATAGGTTGAAATAGGATTGAAATTAATGGGTATTTAATAATAATTTAATAGTAATAAGAGTAATAATAATAATAATAATAATAATGGCAGTAGTTACAAATGGCTTTTACAGAACCACAAGGTTCATTGCCGCCCTCACATAAGCCCGCATCGGTCCCTATCCTGAGTAAGATTAATCCAGTCTCTATCATAATATCCCACTTCCCTCAAATCCATTTTAATATTATCCTCCCATCTACATCTCGGCCTCCCCAAAGGACTTTTTTTCCTCCGGTCTCCCAACTAACGCTATATGCATTTCTAGATTCGTCCATACTTGCTACATGCCCTGTCCATCTCAAACGTCTGGATTTAATGTTCCTAATTATGTCAGGTGAAGAATACAATGCGTGCAGCTCTGCGTTGTGTAACTTTCTCCAATCTCCTGTAACTTCATCCCTCTTAGCCCCAAATATTCTCCTAAGAAGCTTATTCTCAAACACCCTTAATCTCTGTTCCTCTCTCAAAGTGAGAGTCCAAGTTTCACAACCATACAGAACAACCGGTAATATAACTGTTTTATAAATTCTAACTTTAAGATTTTTTGACAGCAGACTGGATGATAAAAGCTTCTCAACCGAATAATAACACGCATTTCCCATATTTATTCTGCGTTTAATTTCCTCCCGAGTGAATAATAATAATAATAATAATAATAATAATAATAATAATAATAATAATAATGGTAGTTAGAAATGGCTTTTAGAGAACCAAGAGGTTCATTGCCGCACTCACGTAAGCCCTCTATCGGTCTCTATCCTGAGCAAGATTAATCCAGTCCCTAGCATCAAATTCAACCTCCCTCAAATCCATTTTAATATTATCCTCCCATCTACGTCTCGGCCTCCCCAAGGTCTTTTTTTTCCTCCGGCTTCCCAACTAACACTCTATATGAATTTCTAGATTGGCCCATACGTGCTACATGCCCTGTCCATCTCAAACGTCTGGATTTAATGTTCCTAATTATGTCAGGTGAAGAATATAATGCGTTCAGTTCTGTGTTGTGTAACTTTCTCCATTTTCCTTCAACTTCATCACTCTTAGCTTCAAATATTTTCCTGAGAACCTTATTCTCAAACACACTTAACCTATGTTCCTCTCTCAAAGTGAAAATCCAAGTTTCACAACCATACAGAACAACCGGTAATATAACTGTTTTATAAATTCTAACATTCAGCTTTTTTTAGAGCAGACTGGGTGACAAAAGCTTCTAAACCGAATAATAATAGACATTAGTAATAATAATAATAATAATAATAATAATAATAATAATAATGAAAAGTAGAAGGCTAGTAGGCCTAATAATAATAATGAATTTGTCGTCATGATGGTCATATTCGAAACTAAAGAGCTGATAAAGTGGCGAAAACAGCAGTTTCTAGCAATTACGATTTCGTATAAAAAATTCGCACTATCTCGTGCAAAAGTCAATAAATAAAACACAAATAATAAACACGTAGAACTCACGGTAGACAAATAGTAATCAATGGCTCCATTACTAAAGATAGTTTCTTCTCTGGTGTATATAGCCCTTTATAGTGTACATACATTATTCCATCCTGTTTTGTGGCAACACTATTTACACCCGTCCGTCCGTAGCAAATTTTATTACTCCTATTTAAGAAGATCCCAAATCACCATAGAGAATTTCAGTGGGTGCACTTATGACAGTGAAGAAACCACTAAAGAAATGAAACAACAAAATGATTGCATTCATTTCCCTGATATCCTGTATAATTGCGACATTATATTACATTTTCCAATAAAAGCCCACTTTATATATTAAAGGTTTTTAGTGGAATTATTTAATCAGTGTCCTTATTATAAGTAACAGGTTAGGGTTTGACTAAGTTATCATATGTTGAACCAAATACACAGTATGGCCAGAGTTTTTTTTAGCTAAAAAGTGGACAGGTGCTATATGTCCGTTGTTCCGCAACCTTTGTGAAAATAAGCCCATAAAACTTCAAAGTTTGTCGTTGTGTCAAGTGACACATCGTTACAACACCTGTGAACTCATTCTGTCGCCCCTCACGGACGCATTATTTAAAATAAGCGTAGAAGTTCCCTCTATCTTCAGCGAAAGTTATAACAAAACAAATGAAATACTACAGCATAATGAATATACAAAGCTTCACATGTCGTATGGGAGTTTAGGTTTCCATGGTGATTGAGTTACTTAGAAGCGTACGGAAACTCTATGTAAGGCCGGTATTCATAGTAGGATTATCATAACTTTATCTACAGTAAGTCTACTTAGTGATGATACTGTAATATTTACTTTGAAAAGTCTGACGTAACGAAGTTGAACTTTTTACAATCCATAACCACTCAAGTGCTACTTAAGTAGTGAAATAAGTTAATCTTTATCAAATTTATTCCAGTTTTAACAAAAAAATGTATAACGATTTTGAAGAAATGCCTAAGGAAGTTACTGAAATGCAGGGAATTCACGCCTCAAAGTGTTATTTGCGAATCATAATGGATTCCTTCGAATTTTATAATCTTGAATTCAAAAGAAGGTTTCGTTTTCACTAAAGGCCGGTTTTGGAATCAGTAGTTCGGAAAGTGGAACGAACTCTTGCAAAACGGAACCAGCGAGGTCTGCTATTTCCTCCAGTATTGCAACGTCTTGTTTGCTTTAGATTTTATGCCACAACTGTAAGGTTTCAGGAAAGTTTCACGTTATTAAAATATACTAATAACTGTACTATGTGCCATATTCAATATATCGGTGAGGTTGGATTTCTTTAATGTCCATAAAATAATAATATAATAATTACGACTTTTAGAAAACCAGGAGTTTCATTGCCGCCCTCACATAAGCCCGCCATCGGTCCCTAACCTTTGTAAGATTAATCCAGTCTCTATCATCATATCGCACCTCCCTCAAATCCATTTTAATATTATCTTCCCATCTACATCTCGGTCTCCCCAAAGATCATTTTCCCTCAGGCCTCCCAGCTAACACTCTAAATGCATTTCTGGACTCGCCCATACGTGCTAAATGCCCTGCCCATCTCAAACGTCTGGATTCAATGTTCGTAATTATGTCAGGTGAAGAATACGTTATGTAACTTTCTCCATTCTCCTGTAACTTCATCCCTCTTAGCCCCAAATATTTCATAAGCACCTTGTTCTCAAACACTCTCAATCTCTGTTCCTCTCTCAAAGTGAGAGTCCAAGTTTCACAACCATACAGAACAATCGGTAATATAACTGTTTTATAAATTCTAACTTTCAGATTTTTTGACAGCAGACTAGATGACAAAAGCTTCTCAACCGAATAATAACAAGCATTTCCCATATTTATTCTACGTTTAATTTCCTCCCGAGTGTCATTTATATTTGTTACTGTTGCTCTAAGATATTTGAATTTTTCCACCTCTTCGAAGGATAAATTTCCAATTTTTATATTTCCATTTCGTACAATATTTTGGTCACGAGAAATAATCATATACTTTGTCTTTTCGGGATTCACTTCCAATCCTATCTCTTTACTTGCTTCCAGTAAAATTCTCGTGTTTTCCCCAATAGTTTGTGGATTTTCTCCTAACATATTCACGTCATCCTTATAAACAAGCAGCTGATGTAACTCGTTCAATTCCAAACCCTCTCTGTTATCCTGGACTTTCCTAATGGCAAATTCTAGAGCAAAGTTAAAAAGTAAAGGTGATAGTGCATCTCCTTGCTTTAGCCCGCAGTGAATTGGAAAAGTATCAGATAGAAATTGGCCTATATGAACTCTGCTGTATGTTTCACTGAGACACATTTTAATTAATGGAACTTGTTTCTTGGGAATACCAAATTCAATAGGAATATTGTATAAAACTTCTCTCGTAACCGAGTCATATGCCTTTTTGAAATCTACGAATAACTTATACTCCTACTTTGAAAAAAAAAATAAACACACACACAATTGTTAAAATTTTTGTTTGTGTTAACAAACAGCGTGTTAGGTCATTTTTAACATTTGTTGATGAATCCGGCCCCAAGCGTATCAATTAAATTGCGAAACAAGATATTAAAGTCGAAGTGAGGACAAGAATCGAACCCGAGACTCGGGTACGCAGTCTCATTCTGTGTCTTGAAGTACGCCTTGTCCGCAAAGAAAGCCTGTAAATAGAAATGAAACAACGACGCAGCGACACTTTCTCGAAAATTGTAGCGGTCGCCTAGGAACAAACAGCTGCTGCTGATTCCCCTTTTAGGAAAGAGAGACTGCAGCCTGGTCCTAACCGGTTGTTACGTCATGCTATTTGGCTACGCAAAAACTGGCGCTATTACCAAGGTGAGGTAATTCATCCACTGGAAGCTAATACGTACGAGGGCAGCGAATGCCGCCAACCACAAAACTGCTGGAACAACAAAGTGTTTGGAAGCACGGCTACAAAGCTTTTTCTTCTGATATTGTTTTTTCTTCGAACTGTTTTCATTGTTTTAAATACGGAAGTGATGTTTGCTACACATTCCGTGGTATAGTGGTTGCTATTATTTGAGGTTCGCAGGTCGAACCCGGCAGAAGGAGATGGGTCAGTGGCTTGCGTGGGAATTTTCTGGGTGTTGCCGGTTCGAGACGAGAGGATGAATTTCTTTCGAGCGTTCTATTAACGTCATTCCTATCCCTAAACTGAAGCTCTTGCTAGGCCAAGTAGCACCCAACTTCATTTCATTTTTCTGTTGGTTTTTTAAATGCCTCGCTTAATGAGAACTCTATTCTCGTCTTGTCAAAACGCGCTAGAGAAACAACGAATGCAACCTGATTTTTAGCAACGTAGACGTCACGTCCCTGAGATGGGTTTTTGAATAGAGCGACGTGTTTTCCTTAGAAATTAAGCCGTAAAAACACCTCCCTTGCATATGAGGGCTGTAGCCCATTTAGTTTCGTCTAGTACAGGCATGTCAATTGATGCCCACAGGAGCAAGCGCGCGCTTTAGAGCCCAGGAGAGCCTGAGCGCTTTACAGCGGAAAGGAAAGAGACAGACGAAAGAGGTGGTATATGCCGCTTGGTCGAGCTATATTCAGGGATGGCCAGCACTGATTCAATAGATAAAGGGAAGAGAACTTATTAAAACTGTAGCCATGGTAATTTTTAGATTTGTCTGAGAAGTATAAGTGCATTATAAGAATGTAAGTTTTAATTTTAATGCTCATTTTTCACAAGTTTGATTTTTTTATTCAAAAGAAATATTTTCTCAACTTTTCGTATAGAAAAGTGAAAATTTCAGGTATAGGCCTATTTATTTATTAGCCTTACAGAATGTTTTCGTAAATCTAATATACCGTATATACGTATTACTGAAGATAGTGTATTGAAAATTGTGAAAATATTCGCATGGAAATTGTTTGTAAGGAAATGAATTAACAAAGCAACTACTGTTACATCATAAGCAAAAGATACGTGCCCATGTGTTGTAAAAATGTCAGCTCTATAGCTTCAGCAGATTTCGAGAAAATAATTTAATATTCTGATGATAGGAAGTTGCTCACCAATATCACCTTAAAAGCATAATGCGATAAGAGTTTTGTTACGTAATATTAGTTACACTTAAAACAGATACAGTACCCAGGTAACTTTGCTTTGTACTATAATATTGTTTTGATTAGTTTATTGATTACTTTTGTAAGGCTAAAGATACCATCAATATAAAATCCAACTTATCATGTCATACTCAATCTCTTTCTTTGGAATATCACTTTCTTTATGAATGATGTGTTTCATCGACTTAATACAGTATAATATTACACTACTATGGAATTTAAGTGAATATTCCTTCTTAACTCTCTATTATGTTATTAAGATTTAAAATAAAACTGCAATATTAAGAAATCAGTGTTAGTACTTTTGTTTTACAGACAATGTAGATAATATTAAACAGAAAGAAGCCATATAAAAATAACGACATAAAATGTCACGTTGCGTTTGAAGTTTGTGCACCACTGTTTTCTTAATCCAACAGGTTGCTTATTCATATACACAACCCCTCCTTTTTCCATACTTAGCGCTTGCTGCCCGCGCACGACGTCAAGGTCAGAAAAATGCGCTTGCTTTGACATCACTGGTCTAGTATCTTGATTTGTGGACGGATGTCTGTGCAGTATTTCCGTTATATGGTCACTTATAAATGGCTTTTAAGGAACCCGGAGGTTCATTGCCGCCCTCACATAACCCCGTCATCGCTCCCTATCCTGAGCAAGATTAATCCAGTCCTTACCATCATATCCCACCCCCTCAAATCCATTTTAATATCATTCTCCCATCTACGTTCCGGCCTCCCGGAAGGTCTTTTTCCTTCATGTCTCCAAACTAACACTTTATATGCAATTCTGAATACGTGCGTTGTATGGTCACTAGTGATGAAAATTGTCCTTAAATTTTTAAATCGGAAAATATTCAGGAAAACTTTCCTGAAAAATTTCGCTCTTGTTAAAGGGTTTTAACTTAGTTTTTTATTGGTTATTTTACGACCTTTTATCAACTGCTGTGGTTATCTACCGTCTGAATGAGATGAAGGTGATAATGCCAGTGAAATGAGTCCAGAGTCTAACGCCGAAAGTTACCCAGCAATTCTGCTTGAATTGATTCAGGGAAAAACCTAAACCTGATAACTTGTCCCAATCAGGATTTTAACCTGGGCCAGCTCGTTTCACAGTCAGACAAGCTAACCGTTACTCCACAGCGGTGACAGTAGTAATAGTAGTGGTAGTGGTAGTAGCAATAAGTAGTCGTTTATTTAGTGACGCCTTTTAGCTCGAAAAAATAGTCAAGGTTGAAATGCAATGTGGCCACCAAATAGCCGGCATTTTTTCCTGGAACCCTCTATCAGATTCTTTAGACTAAACCTACAACACCTGACCCATACCTTTACTTCTTCTTAAGGCTAGGATTTTGATGACCTATAATTCATAAAAAAAATGTCCTAAACAATGCATTTATGACCTAAAAATCTTTCAAAAATGCCCTAAAAACTGATCTTACATTCTAAAATTGGCTTAGTAGGAAAAGGAGTTTTGTGCTATTTAATATTTAGACTAGTACTTACTTACTTACTTACTTACTTACTTACTGGCTTTTAAGGAACCCGGAGGTTCATTGCCGCCCTCACATAAGCCCGCCATTGGTCCCTATCCTGAGCAAGATTAATCCAGTCCCTACCATCATATCCCACCTCCCTCAAATCCATTTTAATATTATCTTCCCATCTACGTCTCGGCCTCCCCAAAGGTCTTTTCCCCTCTGGCCTCCCAACTAACACTCTATATGCATTTTTTGGATTCGCACAGTAATTAAATTAAACAACATTTAAGTTTATTTAATTTTACACAATTTTTTCTAAGTGGTACACTTTAATTAATTATTTTACCTGATGTGGTTTCCATGTAGTCTACCACAAGGCTACTCTTATACGGAATTAGCAAGTATAGAGAAGTCTATATTGAAGGGGTGGTTGGACTGATCCATTACATGGGGTGTACTACGTTAAAAGGGCAATATTTGTGTAGAAAAACGATTAAAATGTTATACAAAATAATGGGTATTAGCCACCGGCGTAGCCCGGTCGGTTAAGGCGCTTTCCTGCCGATTCGGAGTTGCACTCGGGCGCATGTTCGATTCCCTCTTGGGCTGATTATCTGGTTGGGTTTTTTCCGAGATTTTTTCCAACCGTAAGGCAAATGTCAGGTAATCTATGGCGAATCCTCGGCCTCATCTCGCCAAATATCATATCACTATCACCAACTCCATCGACGCTAAATAACCTCATAGTTGATACAGCGTCATTAAATCATCATCATCCTTCACGAATTAGGCCTCTGTAGACCTGTTTCGGCCCCATCTAGCAGTCTTCTAAAAGGTCTTCCTGGTCGACGATGTCCTCTAGGTTTATACTGCATCATAATTTTTGGGATTCTTGAATTTTCCATTCTTCTTACATGATCTAGCCAATTTAATTTGTATCTGCTGATTTTTTCTTCTACTGACTCTACTTCTAATTGTTCTAAAATTTCTTCATTCCTTTTTCGGTCTAAAAGAGTATATCCTGCTGTCCTCCTGAAAAATTTCATTTCCGTTGCTTTGATTCTGTTCATGTCTTTTTTCTTTAATGTCCAGATCTCGCTTCCGTATAGAAGGGTGGGTAATGCTAGTGTATTATATATTTTTATTCTTGTAGATTTTTGTACTAATTTAGCTTTTAATGTATTGTTTATTATTCCTAGAATTTGTGTAAATTTGGTAATTTTCTTGTTCACATCTTTTTCATTTTGATAAGATATTTCACAACCCAGATAATTGAAATTTTGCACTTGTTCGAGGCATTGGTTATTGTGTATTATCTTACTTCTGACTGGGTCTTGTCCTAAAAATGCCATTACTTTTGATTTTTGTGCTGAAATTTCCATCCCAAAATCTTTTAATATTTTATTTAATGTATATAATCCTCTTTGTAAATTATCCTCTGAATTGGAAATTATGACTTGATCATCGGCATAGAGTAAGGTATTTAATGTTAGAGCACTGGTTATTTTGACTCCTGATGTGTAGATTTAGTTCCATTTTAAAATAATTTCATGTATATAAATATTAAATAAAGTTGGTGATGGTGGACAACCTTGTCAACCTTGTCCATTATTAACTAATTTTCTTTCGGATATACAGTTACTTATTTTGACACTTATTTTGCTGTCTGTGTAGATTTCTATTATATTTTGTAATAGCAAATTTGGAATATTTTTATCTTGTAATATGTCGAATAAAAGGTCTCTTCGGACTTTATCAAAAGCTTTCACAAAATCAATAAAAGCTATATGGGTTTGATTAAATAACCAAGTAAAAAATAAAGGATATTAATGGACAAAATATGTAGACAAAATATCAAAGGAAATAAACATTATTTTATATTAATAATGGGAATTTGTGGCCAAAATTAAATGAAAATGCAAAAAAAAAAAAAAAATGCCCTAACAAAACACTCAGTTTATCACATAACACATAATTACTAAAGCAGCTATGTTTCTGGTTTACTAGAAAAAAAGATGCAATTTCATCAAAATCCTAGCCCTATTAATGATTTTATCAACTTTTAAATTCCATCGCCTTCAGCCGGGTTTCAACTCGTGACTTCGGATCCCACGACTACTATACCGAAAATGACCTAAACTTGGTTCCGGTATGAGACATACGCAGCCAATTTTATTGCGTGTGAGGTATGGGGAAAACCATGACGACAAGCTGCAGTGCCTGTGCCTACCACACGCGGTTCTTAGCTAAAATCAATACCTGAGTGCATTCGTTACATCATCTGTGCCAATCAGCCAGGCCTCCTGCAATCAAGACGAAGCGAAGGCGGAAACTTCATATTAGAACTAACGACACGAAAGTCTCAGATGCACAAGGGAAGAATTGCTCCACCTATTACATTAGCGTGTTAACAAAAGAATGGAGACAATGTTGCCATGGAAACATTTACATTAGTAGGCCTAGATAAACAAGCTAAAGTACTGCTTGCTATTTATTTTGAGGATGATTATGCAAGCAGTTAAAAAATAACGCGTAATTGCAATAATTTTTTTTTACTAATGGCGGTTACTTGATTTTTCTGTCATTCACCCATATCAAGCCAATTTACCAACAAAGCAGACACATGAATTTAACACTTTTTAAAAGAATTAGAAAATCTGTTGGGATTTGTAATTTTTATTCATCTATCTATACTAATAATAAATCCGTAACCGAAATTTTTCTGGTAATTTTCGCTTTTCTAAAAATAATTGGTGTTAACATGTATAATTAATCATCCTGAAACCAAAAATCGCTTTTTTGAAATTTTTGTCTGTCTGTCTGTCTGTCTGGATGTTTGTTACCTTTTCACGCGATAATGGCTGAACGGATTTCGATGAAAATTGGAATATAAATTAAGTTCGTTGTAACTTAGATTTTAGGCTATATGGCTTTCAAAATACTTTATTTAAAAGGGGGGTTATAAGGGAACCTGAATTAAATAAATCGAAATATCTCGCTTATTATTGATTTTTGTGAAATATGTTGCATAACAAAAATTTCTTTAAAAATCATTTCCGATAAGTTTTATTCTTTGAAAAATTTTGATAGGACTGATATTTAATGAGATAAATGAGTTTCAAAATTAAAATAACTGCCATCTAAGGCGGTGTAATGAAATAAACAAATGAATTCGTCTATAAGTGGCCTTGGTCAACAACAATCGAAAGCTATCGATCATAGCCTACAGAGAATGTTTCTGTGTTTGTATGAAGTAATATCGGAAGCTAAATTAACCGATTTGTGTAATTAATTATTATTTCACCATTGGAAAGTGTAGTTTCTCTATATCGACATAATGCTATAATGTTATTACAGTAACTTGTGAGTGAACTGAGGACAGGTAAGATTAAAATAGCTTCTTATGCACAAAAAACTTGATAGGCTATTCTGTGTATTCGTTTCCTGTATTTCTTAAAATAATGTTTATCTCAGAGAATTAACGAACCACAAGAGTGTATTGATTTAGTATGCAGTAATAGTACGTTAGCTTAGCATTTCATTATTTTATAATTCAAATTTTAACTATGCTCAATTGAATCGTGTTAAAATACATAAAATACATATGCAATAAATGCAATGCAAAAAATTTGGGTAATGAGTGAAGCAGATTATGTTGCGCTGTTGTAAAATAAAATTTGTTCCTCCTGAGATTCAAGAGCCCCCATAACAAATTAAAAACTTACTTATCGGTGTACATCCGTTATCAACACATTTTATATAATATAATATAATATAATATAATATAATATAATATGATATGATTTAAGTTATTTGAAGGGTTCAGACCCATAGTGGCCCAAGCGCCATTTACTGAATACGTAGAAAACAAGGGTTAAAATTAAGTTATTATCATAATTCAATGGAAACATATAGCAAGTAAAATAAAGTATACACATTAAAACTAAATGATATGTCAGTCTTCATTAAAGTATGGATGAATGTAATAACAATTAAGAAACATGTTAAAGGAATTGTCATTGCACCAAATGAGTGGTCTCTGGACCAAAATGATCGCATTTTAATTTTCTAATTCAATTTAAATTAAGTAACATAATAAACGATTTATCCTTCTATCAAACACGAATGTTCCCTGGATCAAACGTCCTATTTTAATTATGTAATTACTTTATATTTATTTCTAACGGGTGCAGCGGAGCGCACGGGTACGGCTAGTGTTTTCATATTTGAATATCTCGCGAAAAATAAATTTTCATTTTGCCCAGGGTGCGCTGTTGGAGGCTGGTCTACGCTACAACCGCGATGAGATGATGATGGAGATCAATTTGTTGGGATGCCACAGGGCAACCGGAGCTTCCGGAGAAAAACCCTGTGTTATCTGGGCCATGGGCTTGCCCAACACAAGTTATAAATCGGGGGGAGGGGTACGTCGGGGATCGAACCTGGGTCCACAGGATTATAAGTTCAGCATTATAGCAACTGGACCACAGTGGCGGCTCATAAAATAAGATTTCCTAAGAGAAGATATGGAGAAGACTGGAGCGTGTGAAGTGGACAGACAATAAGAATTTTTAGTAGGTTATTTTACGACACTTTATCAACAGCTTAGGTTATTTAGCGTTTGAATAAAATGAAGATGATAATGCCGGTGAAATGAGTCCGGGGTTCAACACCGAAAGTTACCCACCATTTGCTCATATTGGGTTGAAGGAAAATCCCGGAAAAAACCTCAACCAGGTACCTTGACCCGACCGGGAATTGAACCCGAGCCACCTGGTTTCGCGGCCAGACGCTCTAACCGTTACTCCACAGGTGTGGACGACAATAAGAAATGAAGTTGTGTTGGAAAGAGTGGGTGAAGAAAGAATAATGCTGAAACTGATCCGGGTCTCTGGCTGAGAAGAAACTGCCTACTGAAGGATGCACTGGAAGGAATGGTGAACGGAAGAAAAATTAGCGGCTGAAGAAGATATTAAATGATAGACATTAAGATACAGGGTGTTAAAAAGTATCCAATATTTTAGGAGGTGATAGTATGCATCAAAACAAGAATATGTCTAATAAACATGGGTCTTACAACACATACTTTCTGTTATCTGAACACTTGTTCATAGGAGGTGCTCAATGTGACGTCCATTCATGACAATGCATTCCTCTGCCCTTCGGCGTAAGGAATCACGCACCCTTTGAAATTTGTTTTAATACGTTAATAACAAAGGCCTGATAACGATCCCCAGTTAATTTCTGTGGTAACACATATGGCCATATTAATCTATCGCCAAGAACGCCTGCCCATAAGTTGATTGAGAATCGGTGCTGATGCCTTGTTTCTTCAACTGCATGGGGATTTTCATCAGCCCACACATGCTGATTACGAAAATTCACAACACCGTCTCTGCTGAACCCCGCTCATATCCGCAACCAGACTTTTCTTTTCAGTATTCCTTGCGACGTATCAGTATTCCATGCCAGGGGTGTCAACTACGGTATGATTATCTGGTAGTCTGCTGTATTGTAGGGCAGAGAAATGCATTGCCATGAATGGACGTCACATTGAGCACCTCCTATGAACAAGACTTGTTCAGATCTCAGAAAGTATGTGTTGTAGTACCTATGTTTCGATATGTATGTATTTATTCACACTGCAAATGAGTATATACCCGGTAGCAGTGGTAACTAATTACACTCAATAATGACAATTAATAATAAACACAACTAATAAAAAAAATAATAATAACAAGCAGCATCCTAAAATGCTGGGTAACTTTCGGTGCTGGACCCCGGACTAATTTCATCGGCATTATCACCTTCATTTCATTCAGACGCTAAATAACCTAGATGTTGATACAGCATCGTAAAAAAACAATAAAAAACATCCTAAATTAAAATGAAGCATAGTCACTTAAAATAACATTTAAAGTAAATCTAATTTGTATCTTAACCCTAAGCTCGAACTAAGACCCACGAGTCTGACAGTTCATACCTGCACAAGTACCTTTCGGCACTACACTTATTTCGCTGTCAACTCATTCATTGCACTGATTCTACCTGAGTTCACTAACACTTCTAACCATTTCACTGTTCAAATACTTTGCACAGCCACTTCACTGACACCAACACACTTCACTTACACAATAGACTTCACTGACACTACACACTTCAGTGAAACAACACACTTCCTCACTGATAGGACACTTCAAATAACAAGATATCAATTACACCCTTTAAATAGTGTATATAATATACTACCGTCTATTAGTAAAGTACTACCATCTATTAGTAAAGTTTATTAGACATTATTTTCTTGTTTTGGTGCTTACTATCACCTCCTAAAATATTGGATACTTTTTTAACACTCTGTATATGGATCATATGCGGAGTCTAAGAAGAAGGCAGAAAATAGGAAAGATTGGAGAATGCTGGGTTTGCAGTGAAAGATCTGCCGTTTGCCAGACAACTATGAATCAATAATGAATGAAATACATATATATTTATTTGTTTCCTTCTACTGATGAGTAAAGACTTGAAATTTTACTCGTACATACTGTACATAGATGGTCCTGAACTGTCACATCTTTTTTGTGACGATTGAGGAAACTCCTTTCTAAGTAAACTGAAATGCTCACAGCCTAAATATTGGTGCTGTGAATGTTATTTCCACATAAATCGTAACTAGAACCCTTTGAAAGCAATAAGCATTGATAATGTGTCCCCGGGACACAACCTTTGTGTACGTTTTACTCGAATAAACGAAATCGCAGAAGAGCAATGACAGCAAATTGAAAGGGCATATCGCGTCATATATTTCTGTTGTTGTTGTTCATTGGAACAGTGGAATTTTTTGCCAGTCCAAGTTCTCTGTGTTTATTTTGCAACAGTTCTAAAAACCCGAATTACATTTATATACAGCGAACGTAAACAAACAGCTTTATCTATTGGTACTTTGTATCGGTATCGGGTTGGGATAGTAGGGCGCGGCCAACTTATTTTTAACGCCTGGATTCTGCGCATTAATAGAATAAAAGTCCCAAATCTGCCGACAAAGAATTGAACGATTATTATTGTATCAATCCGCAGCTAAAATACCCCTAACCGACGTGACTAGATAATAGTGAAACGCGTCTGAATACAACTGTAATATTAACACGGACCAATTCCGAACTGTTACCCGAACACAAGGTTACCATGGTTACCACCTAGCCAGTCAAACTGGATTTATAGTGAACGAAGTTGATACTGAGGAAGGATTTTATCGGATTACTTCTGTTCCCCTTTCCACATTTCGCAATATATATGATATATACATAATACATAAGTGCATTACATACATTTAGTACATATTGCATATATAATGGACACACATATACGAATATATACATATAAATGTAGCAGGTCCGTCTTAACAGACACAATGTTGATGGAAATAAATATATTAGGGTATTATTCATTCATTGATAGTGTTCTGCCCAAGGGTAGGTCTTTCACTGCAAACCCAGCATTCTACAGTCTTTATTTTCTGCCTTCCTCTTTGTCTCCTCATATGATCCATATATTTTAATGCCGTCTATCATCTGATATCTTCTTCTGCCCCGAACTCTTCTCCCGTTCACCATTCCTTCCAGTCCATCCTTCAGTAGACAGTTTCTTCTCAGCCAGTGACCCAACCAATTCCTTTTCCTCTTCCTGATGACTTTCAGCATCATTCTTTCTTCACCCACTCTTTCCAACACATCGTCATTTCTTATTCTGTCTGTCCATTTCACACGCTCCATTCTTCTCCATATTCACATTTCAAATGCTTCTATTCGCTTCTCTTCACTTCGTCGTAATGTCCATGTTTTTACCCATACAATGCTACACTCCTCACAAAGCACTTCACTAGTCTCTTTCTTAGTTATTTTTCCAGATGTCCGCAGAAGATGCTCCTTTTTCTATTAAAAGCTTCCTTTGCCATTGCTATCCTCCTTTTGACTTCCTGGCAGCAGCTCATGTTACTGCTTATAGTACACCCCAAGTATTTGAAGCTGTCCACTTGCTCTACTGCCTCATTTAGAATTCGCACGTTTACCTTCTTTATATTTCTTCCTATGACCATGGTCTTCGTCTTGTTGACATTTATCTTCATTCCATACTGCTCACAGCAGTATATTATATTATATTATATTATATTATATTATATTATATTATATTATATTATATTATATTATATTATATTATATTATGCATAAAGATTATATGGATGATATGCAGAGACTAACAGAAATCAGAAAATAGGAAAGCTTGGAGAATGCTGGGTTTGCAGTGAAAACCTGACATTTTTCTTTATATAATATATTATATTATATTATATTATATTATATTATATTATATTATATTATATTATATTATATTATATTATGCATACATACACTAGGCTTCCCATTCGTCTCGTTTTTCCTGGAGGGTCCTATTTTTCGGTAACATGTTCGGCGTCTCGAATGTTTTTCAGTGGTCCCGCTTTTTTTGTTTAATGTTCTTCCTGAAAAATAAATTTACTGTAGGCTACAAACTTTATTACGTTCATAAATACTCGTATAAACCATCTAGCTAACTTCACTGATGGGTAATACATGTAACACTGTTAACTAATTTGTATTACGAACTTAGCAATATTTTGGGGATGCCTTTTTTCTCCGTATACTTGTGTTGGCAGTACGTTTTGAAGGTGCATTTGTTCTAGCGGTATTTATAAGTGTGTATGTTTGTGATTTATACTTATTTTAAAGAATAATTTATGTTAATGTCTGTATTTTTATACCAGTAAGACTAAGTTAACCCGGTTCTCTTAATTTTTAACATGTCCCAGGTTTTTCAAGTAAAAATTTGGAAATGTTCCAGTTAAAAAAAAAAAAAAACATTATTGGAACCCTAATATTCACTCAGATGGGCAGGGCATGTAGCACGTATAGGTGAATCCAGAAATGCATATAGAGTGTCAGTTGGGAAACCTGATGGAAAAAGATCTTTGGGGAGGCCGAGACGTAGATGGGAGGATAATATTAAAATGAATTGGAGGGAGGTGGGAATGGGATATGATGATAGAGACTGGATTAATCTTGCACAGGATAGGGACCGATGTCGGGCTTATGTGCAGTGTTGCCAACTGGACGGGAATTCAGTCAAAACTGACGGAATTTCAACGTAGCGGACGGGAAAAATTGCTTTTTGACGGGTGACGGATTTTCTGGTGGAAATTACGATTTATTTATTTATTTATTTATTTATTTATTTATTTATTTATTTATTTATTTATTTATTTATTTAACCTGGTAGAGATAAGGCTATCAGGCCTTCTCTTCCCCTCTACCAGGAGACATCTACATCGTCTTTTGACATTTTTAACTGCTGTCATTTTTAATTGTTTAATTTTTGGGAGATTTTAATTTTTATTTGAACAGCCCAGCCTGTTTCGTAACATGTTTAAGAATCTCCTGTTTCAGATTTCCTCGTAATCAAGATGTTGACGAATTATTATTATTATTGTTATTATTATTATTATCATTATTATTATTATTATTATTATTATTATTATTTTAATCAGGATTGGTAAGTTGTGTTAAAATTTAGATGTTGACGAATTATTATTTTAATCAGGATTGGTAAGCAAGTTGTGTTAAAATTTGCTTTATATATTGGGTCTTATTTTTTTTTAATTTCGACGGATTCTGACGGATTTCTGGGTGTTATACTGACGGGGATACAATTTATGTGTTGGCAACACTGCTTATGTGAGGGCGGCAATGAACCACAGGGTTCTCTAAAAGCAATTTGTAATACATACATACATACATACATACATATATACATACATACATATGTAAAATATTTTATAAAGTTTGCAGGTAGTATAGACTTTGAACAACTACAGTAGGCTGGCTAGTATATAAGGATAAGTTATTTGGGAAGACAAAGGGTTAAAAGTCAGAATTAAGTGATAAGGGTCCAAAATAGGTTACTTATATTCTGTAAATAAGCTAGAATATTAGAGGATATAATTTATCTGAAAATAGGCTCATCAAAAAGATAGTAAATATGTAAATACTTTAAATATTTAAATGCTAAAATATGTAAATAGATTCTTGTACTTCATAGGTTAGGAATAAGAAAATAAGTTAGATTAAGAAGTACCAATATTATCTTGGCAGTTACACATAGTAGATGAACTACACTAATCCATATATAATCTAGAACGGCAACATAATAATATATAATGTAAATGGATTATGTACTTGAAGGTAAACCTAGGCATGTAGTATTACTTCTCATTTGTAATGGAACATGCTGCTCAAAAAAGGTACGTACATACATACATACATACATACATACGTACATACGTACGTACATACATACATACGTACGTACATACATACGTACGTACGTACATACATACGTACATACATACGTACGTACGCACATACATACGTACATACATACATACATACATACGTACGTACATACATACGTACATACATACATACATACATACATGCATACATACGTACATACATACGTACATACATACATACATACATACATACGTACATACATACATACATACATACATACATACATACGTACATACGTCCATACATACATACATACGTACATACGTACATACATACATACATACATACGTACATACGTCCATACATACATACATACGTACATACGTACATACATACGTACATACGTCCATACATACATACGTACATACGTACATACGTCCATACATACATACGTACATACGTCCATACATACATACGTACATACGTCCATACATACATACATACGTACATACGTACATACATACATACATACATACGTACATACGTCCATACATACATACGTACATACATACGTACATACATACATACGTACGCACATACATACGTACATACATACATACATACATACGTACGTACATACATACGTACATACATACATACATACATGCATGCATACATACGTACATACATACGTACATACATACATACGTACATACGTCCATACATACATACATACGTACATACATACGTACATACATACATACATACGTACATACATACATACATACATACATAGTGTAATATTTTGATATACGAAATTAATGAGTTTTGTGTCAAAATGTGCGCTAGCATCCCCTATTAATTAGGCTCAATAATGTACGGATTGCCATAGAGTCGCACGCAGCCTGTTGTTTCTAGAGGACTGCAGCCCGCGCCTATAATCCTGTTTGTAACGAGTTCCGCGGTAATTAAAACGAACACAAATCACAATCAGCGCTTACAAATTGATTGCGCACAATGATCGCGGGCATAACAATCGTAGACGCCAAACGCTAACAAATGAACGTCGCCATAAATCTTGTTTGCGACAATACGCCGCATTGTTTTGAGCGGGAGAGCATAAATAATCCATGCTGCAGTTGCGTAATAAGATTCTGTGAGGAGTAATTGATGGTACTGGGACAGCGAAATTGTTATCATTTTTAAAATGTAGTACATGTACAGTGTGTGCCGCGTGCAAGAGGGAAGCTGTTCCAATTTTCTATTTGTCCAACTGAATTAAGCTATTATTATTTATGTACCCAAAGCAAGAACCAAACTAAAGTATCACTTCGCCGTGGTAAACAGAAAAAAATTAGCACACATTAATGTATACGAAGGATCAAGTAGGACTGTTATTGTACAAAAAATCAATCTTCTGCTATAATTTTTATATCAAAGCAAAAATATGAAGCACTCGGAGTTAAATGTATTTGTTACTAGTGGCTTGTGCAGCAAATGCTGCAAACTAAGTTCATTAGATGTTCAAATGAAAATTTTTCAGATTTATTTTCAATGAAGAATACCAGACATTTTGAAAGTTATTTGCTTCCATAATAATGAAACATACTCCCGCTGAATGATTTTTTATGTCAAATACTTTTTCTTGAACCTATACATCTTCAGTTTTTGAGTTTGAACACGAAAACGCAAGTAACAAAGTCAGGACGATCAGTGGGTTTTTCATGTGTGAGTAAAGCAATACCTAATCATTGTGGATTGTAGGTGAAAGTTAAAAAAAAGTCAGGTTTGCTATGCTTTAGAACAATAGGTATAGCTGCTGCATGTAGAGCTTGAAATGTAGAGGGTAAAATCATTTTATCCTGCTAAGAGATCTTGCTGAAATGATCGGGAGACTACATAATTTTGTAGGCTTCCTATTTTATCAGTAAGTAACAGTGGCGGCTCGTGGGTATTGAATTAAGGGGGGCTGCATACAAAAATAAACCAAGCAACTTACTTTATTTAAAGATTAGTTCCATGCGCCTTATCTTGTAAATTGTGTTTAAATGAGACAGGCTCATGTTAGTAGATTTACTGGCATTGAAAAGAATCCTGCGGACAAAATTCCGGGCGACGCTGATATAACCCCTGCTGTTGCGAGTGTCGTTAAATAAACCATAATTTAATTTTTTATATGCAGATTTGAACCTTAGAAATATGTAACTGGCGATGTTGTAGTTGGTTGTATAATGTATATACATGATACATCAATAAATGAAAAAAATAACTGAGCCAGAAATTGAATTCAGAATATTCAAGAGTCCGCACCAGGGCGCTTCTCTCATTTATTGTGATGTTAGATGTTTTAGATTCCATTATGGTTTGAAAACATTCTAGCAATGGCTCCTTCTTCTCATGAACAACATTTACTGTTCTTATTTTAAATCCATCTTGTTGCCCCAGCTGATGGAATTGTCTTTGAAACACATTAATCTAATACAGACGGTATGAAGATCGTGAGAAGAAAGCAGGGATACTGGATAAATTATCAAAAAATATGCGAGCCTTTGTATTTTGTTTAGCGGCTCTTTCCATTGTGAGATTCAACTGATGGGCACTTAATTTCACATTTCTCCTGAATTGTTAAGGTAGTGAACTGAATAGACTGTAAATACTGTACAGAATTAAACATTGTTGCACTTGTTATACTCACAACGTTAAAGAAAATGTATTTAAAACTGCGCGCTACTGACAAGCTGCTGCAAATTTTGCAGCGCCTGGAAACTCTGGATTCACGGCGAGGGGCAGCAGGGGGAGGGGTAAAACTAACGCGCAAAGCATCCGAGACGAGACTGGCAGCTCCAGGGGAGGAAGTGGCTTCACCCTATAGTCCTTGTCTCTGGTTTCGCTCTGGCAGCACCAGGGGAGGAAGTGACTTCAGTAACGATTGCGTGCATGTCATTGAGAGCGAAATATTTTTAAAAATTCGAGCTGCTAAATAGAGACTGTATAATAAATGTTTCTCACAACATAAAACGAGACAAGAGCCACGAATGTCTGGGGGTGCTGCAGCTCCGCAGCCCCTCTTCGAAAGCCGCCCCTGGTAAGTAATACCTTTTGGTCTTTCCTTAGGAAGTGTAATTTTTACGCTCTCTCGAGCCAATACTGAAGAGAATGACGCATATAAATATCTATACCACACCGCCATTAAGTATATGAAAATGACCCAACCCCACTTGATTAATGACTATATCCATCTTCGTCAGTTTTGGAAAATAATGGCTTGTAGTAACTTGTAATGTACAACACTATACCTTTGTGGAATAATCCCCTGTGATTTTGAGTATAGTCTATTTATATCTTCTCATCAATAACCATTATTGCTTCTCCCAACCTTTAAATTGGAATTTTGCTATGTTTATGGTTAAATTTACGGAGAATAGGTGACTTATATATCATTCTTGACTATGTTTCACTTCATAAGTGTGTTAAATAGTCCTGTTACATGATGTAGGTGATAGAAGAAGGTAGTAGCTTGTTTATGTAGTCATAGAAACAACGTTATGAAGCATATCAAATGTGACGTTGTGATACATGCTCTTGTCTGCAGGGATACTTGGAAATGAACGCCCCTTCTTCGAAAAAGACCTCCTCCCTTCATTGTGCTTAGTCTTTGTAATTATTCGTGGAAATTCGTTCGAGAGACCTTGTAAATTGGACGAGAATAGAGCTGATCATTGTTTTACTGCCATCTGCTCATAAGACTCTAAACTACCAAGTTCTAGTCACAAATACTGCAACAAATACAAAACTTCATTATTATACCGGGTGATTCAGTAATTCTTTCATTCAGTGTTCTGCCCAAGAGCAGGTCTTGCACTGGAAATCCAGTTTCCCCAATTTTTCCTATTTTCTGCCTTCCTCTTTGTCCCCTCATATGGTCCATATATCTTAATGTCGTCTATCATCTGATTTCTTCTGCCCCGAACTCTTCTCCTGTTCACCGTTCCTTCCCGTGCATCCTTCAGTATGCAGATTTTTCTCAGCCAGTGACCTAACCAATTCCTTTCTTTCTTCACCCACTCTTTTCAACACAGCTTCATTTCTTATTCTATCTGTTCACTTCACACGCTTCATTCTTCTCCATATCCACATTTCAGATGTTTCTATTCGCTTCTCTTTACTTCGTCGTAATGTCCGTGTTTTTGCTCCATACAACGTCACACTCCATACAAAACACTTCACTAGTCTCTTCCTTAGTTCTTTTTCCAGAGGTCCGCAGAAAATGCTCCTTTTTTTATTAAAAGCTTCCTTTGCCATTGCTATCCTCCTTTTGACTTCCTGGCAGCAGCTCATGTTACTGTTTATAGTACACCCCACGTATTTGAAGCTGTCCACTTGCTCTACTGACTCATTTAGAATTCACAAGGTTACCTACTTTATTTTTCTTTCTATAACCATGGTCTTCGTCTTGTTTGCATTTATCTTCATCCCATACTGCTCACAACTGTCATTTAGCTCCAGTAGCATATCCCTTAGTATGGTCTCCTCTTCTCCTAACAACGACATATCATCAGCAAATCTTATGCACTTTATTCTTCTACCTCCTACTATCACCCCTCCCATGTTCTGAAAACAGTTCTTCACAAAATCCTCCAAGTAGATGTTGAACAGGGTTGGTGATAAAGGGCATTCTTGACGTACTCCTCTCCCTATTTCCTTTCCTTCTGACATTTCTTCTCCTATCCTGACTTTCACTCGTTGTTTCATATAAAGGTTACTGAACAGCCTTCTCTCTTTCCAATCCATACCAATTTTCTTTAGGATCTCTATCAGTTTATTCCAATCCACTCTGTCAAAAGCCTTTTGTAGGTCAACTGTACTATACAGGGTAAAAGTTGCTAATAAGGTGGGTGCTCCTGTTATGGTCATGTTCCTGATATGGCCACCCCTCTATTGTGAGTTAGTTAACCAAAAAATCCGCTAAATTGCAGCAGCATCCAGTGAAAGGGCATCCTGGTATGTTACTTGATCGTTTTCCATCCAGTCAGGTTGAGCAATATGGCGTCAGTTGCCTGTTTTGCGGTTTTCATGTGACCTCTTCTTATTTTTCTCTCTTTGTTTTATGCATGTTTTTCAAAGACTTGTTTCATGAAAATCATCGTACTCCATTCAGTTTTTAATGTTCTGTTGATTGGTGTTGTAGTTGATGGCGTATCTTTTACGAGTTGTTCATAATCAAACGATTTTCGTGAAAGCTTACCTGCTCCTGATATGGCCATATCAAATGCACCATGGCCATATCAATTTCATTTCACTTATATTTTTTTCACCTAGCAAATTTACATGCCTTATAGCTGGGATTACGCAAAAATGTTGTATTTTAAGAAAAATAATTTAATTCTTTACGGAAAACCCTGTTTTGACTACTCTTTTGAATTATAAAAAAGATTATTAAGTGTCATTTTTATTCATTTTACACCAAAATTATTTAATTTTAACACAACTGCGCTATCAAACTGAAAACAATCACGATTTGTAGAACATGGAACAAGGGTGGCCATATCATGTGCACATGTTCCTGATATGGCCACTAGGTAGACTTTTGGGATTTGGGACTTTTTGGACAATTAAAGCTATTTTTATGGGGAAAGGAAATTGTTTTAAGAAAGTCCATTAGACTGAGAACGAGTAAGAAAAAAGTGGTTTACATTTTTTTTCAAAATGGCGGCTAGAAAAATTCTCAAACCTTAGCATGGCCATATCAGGGACACCTACCTTACTGTGATACGGGTAATATTGTGACAGTTCTTTTTGAGAATTTATTACAATCTTACTGATCGAGAAAATGACCGTTTTTGTTCAGGAACTTGTCCACTAACATTCCCTTAATACGTTGACGCAAAAAACCGATCTTCTTCTCGCTCAGTAAACTTGTAATAAATTTTCAAAAAAAAAAAAACTATCACAAAATACTCATATCACAGTATTAGACACCTTTATACCCTACACTATTATTTATTCTTCTCTAGGTATCTTACGCCGATTTTTCGTAGGAGTCCAATTGCATCTGTCGTACCTTTTGCCTTCCTGAAGCCAAACTGCTCTTCTTCCAACTGTTCTTCCATCTTAGTTAAATGTCGTGATTTAGTAAAAGCGTGCAAAAATTAAAAAGGAAATAGAGAATGGTGTATACTGAACATTTTGAGATGGTAGACTGAAAAAGAGCTAAATAAACTGTACATAAATAGTGATGATAAAACTTGTAATACATATATATAGATCATTTTCTTAATTAACAACAGTGTATATCTCCAATAAATGATTTCTTAGCATCGCCACAGATACACTTGATTGTACTTGTCACTATATCTTGTCACTAGAGAGTTCTTGAAATTTATATTTTCCCGGCCATTCATAAAATATTTTGATATGATACCTCTTGCACAGAAGGGGAGATCTATAATTGAAACTTGATTAATATATTTCAGTATTATTTGTATTTATCCTGGTAATAATCAACAGTTTGACTCGTAGACATTTTGTTTTTCAGCATTAACTTCCCATGACTGTATGAGAAGATTCGAAGAGAACGGCAGTTACGTAGACCTTCGGTCCCCCCTACTACCAATAATGCACAACACAATGTCAATACGGCGGTTGCTGTAGTCTACGATGCATCGAACTTTTCTGTTGATTTTCGAGTTCGTCATTTTTTTTTCTGGTTATTATATGCTTGTTTAAGTTGTGGTAACTCTCGCTAGTGGTTTTATATTTTATTTTATCCGTCTTAGTATTTACTTTATTATTGTAAATATTTTTATTTTATTATTATTATTATTATTATTATTATTATTATCATTATTATTATTATTATTATTCATGAATTAATTTGTATTACTACCTTTGTATCATCTCCGTCACGGCTATTCTATTATTATTATTATTATTATTATTATTATTATTATTAATGAATTAATTTGTATTACTATCTTTGTATCATCTCCGTCACGGCTATTCTATTATTATTATTATTATTATTATTATTATTATTATTATTATTATTAATGAATTAATTTTATTACTATCTTTGTATAATCTCCGTCACGGCTATTCTATTTTTATTATTATTATTATTATTATTATTATTATTATTATTATTATTATTATTATGTAATTGGCCTTTTGCTGTTGTTTCGCACATTAATATTCTAAATAAATAAAAAATAAATAAATTAATTAATTAATTAATTAATTTTATTACTATATTTGTATCATCTCCGTCACGGCATAATGAATTAATTTGTATTACTATCTTTGTATCATCTCCGTCACGGCTATTCTATTATTATTATTATTATTAGTAATGAATTAATTTGTATTACTATCTTTGTATCATCTCCGTCACGGTTATTCTATTATTATTATTATTATTATTATTGAATTAATTAGTATTACTATCTTTGTATCATCTCCTTCCCGGATATTCTATTATTATTATTATTATTATTATTATTATTATTATTGAATTAATTTGTATTACTATCTTTGTATCATCTCCGTCCCGGATATTCTATTATTATTATTATTATTATTATTATTATTATTATTATTATTATTAATGAATTAATTTGTATTACTATCGTTGTATCATCTCCGTCACGGATATTCTATTATTATTATTATTATTATTATTATTATTATTATTATTATTATTATTAATATTAATGAATTAATTTGTATTACTATCTTTGTATCATCTCTGTCACGGATATTCTATTATTATCATTATTATTATTATTATTATTATTATTATTATTATTATTATTATTATTATTATCATCATCATTTGTTGTTTTGTTTTGTTCTTTATCGTGCTAAACTGTAATTGGCCTTGTGCTGTTGTTTTGCACGTTAATATGCTAAATAAATAAATAAATAAATAAATAAATTATTATTATTATTATTATTAATGAATTAATTTGTATTGCTATCTTTGTATCATCTCCGTCACGGATATTCTATTATTGTTATTATTATTATTATTATTATTATTATTATTATTATTATTATTATTCTTGTTACTATTGTTTCTAACATCAACTTTATTATTGATCTCTTTAAAATTTATGTAGACTACTGGACTGTACCCGAGCACGAGCATATTCTCATTTCGGGTATATATTCATATGTATCATTTCAAATGTAAATTGTGAATAAATTTGAATTTGAATTTGATGAGTAAAATACAACGAAGAATGAGATATTTATTAATTGTTTTATGTAATCGGCTGCATAGGTAAGAAATCTGATGATAAAAGTTATCTTCACATTTCCGTACTACTTGTCTGCCTTAAGTCCTACCTCTGAGTTAATTGAGTAAATTGCACATGTAAGGTTGATGGCCAAGTACTGAAAGCATATCAACAATTAACAAAGTCTGTCAGCTGAGCACTTCGAGTCCTGAATAATGACCGCAGAAACTTCTGGTTGTCCACACACCAACGCTGCTGCGGACCGTTTTTTGTACTGCGTTGATCGCCCGCTGACAGGTAATCGATAGGAGTTGAGTTTAATTTCGGTCGGTAAATTTTCACACAATTCTCAGGGAATTTTATTCCTGCTTGCTTGAGAATAAACGATAAGGAAATTCTAAATGTTCACTGAACTCATTTCTCCTATTATTATTATTATTATTATTATTATTATTATTATTATTATTATTATTATTATTACTTACTTACTGACTTTTAAGGAACCCGGAGGTTCATTGCCGCCCTCACATAAGCCCGGCATTGGTCCCTATCCTGAGCAAGATTAATCCATTCTCTATCATCATATCCCACCTCCCCCAAATCCATTTTAATATTATCTTCGCATCTACTTCTCGGCCTCCCTAAAGGTCTTTTTCCCTCCGGCCTCTCAACTAACACTCTATATGCATTTCTGGATTCGCACCTGCTACATCCCCTGCCCATCTCAAATGTCTGGATTTAATGTTCCCAGTGATGTCAGGTGAAGAATACAATGCGTGCAGTTCTGTGTTGTGTAACTTTCTCCGTTCTCCTGTAACTTCATCCCTCTTAGCTCCAAATATTTTCCTAAGCACCTTATTCTCAAACATCCTTAACCTATGTTCCTCTCTTAAAGTGAGAGTCCAAGTTTCAAAACCATAAAGAACAACCGGTAATATAACTGTTTTATTAATTCTAATTTTCAGATTTTTGACAGCAGACTGGGTGATAAAAGCTTCTCAACCGAATAATGACAGGCATTTCCCATATTTATTCTGTGTTTAATTTCCTTCCGAGTGTCATTTATATTTGTTACTGTTGCTCCAAGATATTTGAACTTCTACACCTGTTCAAAAGATACATTTCCAATTTTTATATTTCCATTTCGTACAATATTCTCGTCACGAGACATAATCATATACTTTGTCTTTTCGGGATTTACTTCCAAACCTATTTCTTTACTTGCTTCCAGTAAAATTCCCGTGTTTTCCCTAATAGTTTGTGGATTTTCTCTTAACATATTCACGTCATCCGCATAGACAAGCAGCTGATGTAACCCGTTCAATTCCAAACCCTCTCTGTTATCATTATTATTATTATTATTATTATTATTATTATTATTATTATTATTATTATTATTTCACGCTTTGTGTTCGTCACCTAACATAATTATGAACATTAAATGCAGACGTTTGAGATGGGCAGGTCATGTAGCACGTATGAATGAATCCAGAAATGTGTATACGTAGAGTGTTAGTTGGGAGACCTGAGGGAAAAATACCTTGGGGAGGCCGAGACGTAGATGGGAAGATAATATTAAAATGGATTTGAGGGAGGTGGGATATGATATAGACTGGATTAATCTTGCTCAGTATAGTGACCGATGGCGGGTTTTGTGAAAATCTCCGAGTTTCTTAACCCTTAAATTGGCAAAACTTCATTTCTCACACTAGTTAATTAAACCTTGTCGGACCGTAAAGAAAACTATCGCAATGTCCATATTTTATATGAAGAGTCCACTGCAAGATTGATGGATGTCACTTTCTTGTCGAAAATGAACCAAGACTGTCAATGCATAGCTTAAGACATATAGATGTGCATAGAGAGTTATATGGCATTAATACTGATAGTCATTGTCCAGTAATGATCGGAAAATCACAGTTAAGCTTTGAGCGCTAAGCATTTCAAACTTTCAATTGCTTCTCCTGCAAAATGTATTCCAAATGACATCCATCATTCTTGCAGTGGACTCTTCATATGTTGTACAATATTATAGTATTGTCACAGTCTAGTATATACAACCACGAAACTTGAGTTGTTGAAGGAACTAGAAACTATAGACTGTGCCGGTACTATTTTGCATTGTCTGTAATGAGGCGATAATAGCGATCCTAGTGGATGCATATTCCCTACGTATTGAGCTTCGTGACTATATATACTAGACTGTGATATTGTGAAATTTTAGTTTTACTTACTTACTGGCTTTTAAGGAACCCGGAGGTTCATTGCCGCCTTCACATAAGCCCGCCATTGGTCCCTATCCCGAGCAAGATGAATCCAGTCCCTACCATCATATCCCACCTCCCTCAAATCCATTTTAATATTATCTTCCCATCTACGTCTCGGCCTCCCCAAAGGTCTTTTTCCCCTCTGGCCCCCCAACTAACACTCTATATGCATTTCTGGATTCGCACATACGTACTACATGCCCTGTCCATCTCAAACGTCTGGATTTAATGTTCTTAATTATGTCAGGTGAAGAATACAAACCAATTTTTTTTTATATCTATCTATTAAAATTATAGCAAATAGCCTATTAACCTGTTGTATCCTATAGGATACTTTGTCAATTTAAGAGTTAAAAGTCATTTGTAGGTTATTATTATTATTATTATTATTATTATTATTATTATTATTATTATTATTATTATTATTTTCATCATCATAACCACACTCTTTGTTCTTTTAATGCTCTTTCTAATGTGTTCTTTGTTGGAATTCCTCTACCACACTAATTTTAGAATCCCAACTAAGACCAAGGAACGTCCTTAATGCCACTTATCCGTAATATTACTGCTTCTCTGTCTCATATAGCACATTGGTAATTCTGTCATAAGACACGCCTACATCAAGCGCAAGGTTATCTAACGTCTTTGAATTTGATGATAACAAGATTATATTTGGCGAGATGGGGTCGAGAATTCCCCATGGAATTACCTGAGATTTGCGTCAAATTTGGGAAAAACCTCGAAAACAACCAACATCGTAATCTGCACAAACAAGATTCGAACCCACGCTCGAACACAGTCTTAGACCTCGAAACACTTGTCATTCAGGGTTATATTTTTGTAACTTATTTTTGAAGTGACACGGATGTATTCCATAGATCTTACTTTAGCTTTGAAGCTTTAAGATGTGGAACAAGTCAAAATTTTACAAGTTTACAATTCTTTAGCGAGATGAAGTGAGGTGAGGCCGAGGATTCGCCATAGATTACCTAATATTTGCCTTCTGGTTGGAAAACCTAGGAACAAACCCAAACGGGGATCTAATCCAAGATCGGGAGTCTGCCGACTGAGCTACGTTGTTGGCTCTAAAAAATATACAGGACATAGCACCCAGATGATTTAATTTACAAATGTAAAACTATTATTCATCAGTTGAGCTATAAAAATAATACATAGCAAGTAAATTAATTCAATCAATTGACGTATACAAAAATTGATCATACATATCATGCAAATTACTTCACATTACAGTCATAAAGAATTCATCAGTTGAGCTGTACAAATTACTAGTCAATTTAAAGCATAGTCAGGGTAAATAAAAATAGACAATACATAGTAAACACATTCATTCAATTTAGAAACTTACTTTTGTTAAGCTGTACAGAATTGTAAAATTCATATCAAGTAAATTAATTCATAGACTACATCTTGATTACACAACTTTTAACACTGTATCACTTCGGAATATGTATGATAAGAACTTTCTTGTGTTAAATTTTAACGTACCTTATTAACATGTTTCGACCTATTTTGGGTCATCTTCAGAACTGGTCGTTGTTGGTTTTGGCGCCTCTTGTTTCCTTTGAGGATGCGTTCGTAGTGTAGAGTCAAAGAGTGTATGTGTTTTGAAATTGAGTTGTGTGTGGAGAATATCGTTGGGTGTGTTTTCGTGTGTCTGTATATTTCATATTGTTCTAGTGTGTTGAGTTTCTGGCTTTTTGGTTGGATGTGCAGTATTTCCTTGTCTGTGTTGATGTCTCTGTAGGTGTGGTTGGCATTTGTGATGTGTTCTGCATATTTGGGGGTGTTTTGTAATTTTGTTATAGGACAGACAGGCAGATCATTTCAAACACGTTACAAAGAACACATCACAGCCATAACAAAATTACAAAACACCTCCACATATGCAGAACACATATGCAACAACGACCAGTTCTGAAGATGACCCAAAATAGGTCGAAACATGTTAACAAGGTACGTTAAAATTTAACGCAAGAAAGTTCTTATCATACATATTCCAAATTACCTTTCGTCTCGTTTCTCTTATCTATATTCTAACCACGACGTAAATACCAGATCACTTATCTGTGGCACGCTAAATATACCTCTTCATAGAACATCTTGTTATTCCTCATCTTTTACAATATCCACCTCGCGTCATTGGAATTCCTTGTCACAAAGTATTAGGGGCTGCAAGACAACAAACACCTTTAAGAACAGCTTAAAAGATAACCTTATTAGCATTTCACTCCAATCATACTGATTTAAAATATTACTGACTACACTGTTGCTTTTTTCTTTAGACATCATCCTGATTGTGCTGCATTTTCAAAATTGTCTCATAATAATCTCTTTCTATTATCTAATATCATTTGAAATGTATTAACATTCTATGTATTTTAGTTTAATTCTGCTACACAGTTTATTTCAGTGTTTAATTAATAGTTCATAGTATTTTGTTGTTTAATTCGTAAATAACTCTTGTATACATGTAACTCTCATCTAAATCAAATTGTTGAATTCTTTGTAAGTTCATGCATATGTATATACACTTTCTGCTGGTCGAGTGGAAGAGAAGGCCTTACGGCCTTAACTCTGCCAGCTAAAATAAATCATTATTATTATTATTATTATTATTATTATTATTATTATTATTATTATAAATAAAATTAATTCAGTTTATAAGCATAAACAATTCATCTGTTAAGCTATACGAAAATACACAATACATAGTAAACAGACTACAAACCCAGCATTCTCCAGTCTTTCCTATTTCAGCACTGGCTGAGAAGAAACTGTCTTCTGAAGGATGTACTGGAAGGAATGGTGAACGGGAGAAGAGTTCGGGGCAGAAGAAGATATCAGATGATAGACGACATTAAGATATATGGATCATATGCGGAGACTAAGAGGAAGGCAGAAAATAAAAAAAGACTGGAGAATGCTGGGTTTGCAGTGAAAGATCTGCCCTTGGGCAGAACACTATGGATGAATGATAGGCAAAATTGGAAATGAAAGCGTTGACCATAATAGGCTTAAGGACTTTACTAATAGACGGTAATACATTATGCAGACTATTTTGTGGTTTTACAAGTATAGTGAGTAAGCAGAGAAACATAGTGAATCACCAGTGATTTATATTGGGTGTGCAGTGTGTTGTAGTGAAAGGGCGGTGAGCTTAAAAGTAAATTCTGAGAGTTATAGTGGCAGAGAAATGAGATAGATTTATAGTGAACGGGTGTGAGTTATAGTGAACGTCCTAAATTGCTTGTAATGGGGTCTAGGCTAGCGATTTGAAGTTAATATAGTAAGTACAGTTCTACGGAATAATAAGGGTGTAATTGATGTTTTGTTATTTTACGTGTTTTATCAGTGAAGAAGTGTGTTGTGTCAGTGAAGTGTGTTGTGTCATTGAAGTTTTATAGCTTATAGTGGCAATGCAAAGTATTTGAACAATGAAATGTTTTTGAAGTGTTAGTGAAATCAGGATAGTGTCAGTGAAATGTTTTTCATAGTTTCAGTGCAGTGAGTGAATTGATAGCGAAATGAGTGTAGTGCTGAAAAGTACTTTTGTGCGAGATCGTGCGTATTTGCTTGGTTTCCGCACAAAACCAATCCGCGGAAAGTCTAAAATTCCACATTCAGTATTCCCAGCCTAACACACATAACAATTTCCCTCTTCTTACCGCTTAAGTGACATATTGATTTTACTGCTTTAGGCTTTTAACATATTATTTTTAGAGACGTTCAATATAGTAATAATTATAAATTGGAAACTTACCACTGCAATTTCACCTAAATTGCACTGTTAATTATTGTTTTTAAATATTTGCAAAAATTAAGTAAACTCTACAACTCCACTAAAGTTACTGCATTCGTGATGCAAGTAACATTAAGGAAGCCGTGAAAAAATCAACAAGATCCCAGACTCATCGTAGACTGGGGGGAAAAAAAGACAGACGTTTATCACGGCCTGCTGGAGTATAGTAAACACAGAAAACATTTTAAAGCAACAATGTTGAAGATAGATATTTTTGTTTTGCAAATTTGCCGTCATTGAACAGAAACCAAGATGGAGATTTCATTGCAACTAATTAGAAATTCCTCTTTCAGGTATGTAATAAACGATCTTCGCACAAAATAATGTACGATACACGAGCGGTATGTTTGTTTTCATGTTCTCGGAAATTAAAAAAGCTCAACTACGTTTCGCTTTATCAAACTTTTCCTCGAACATGAAAACTTCAACATACCTCTCTTGTAACGCATATTACTAGTACATGTATGAACATATATCATATATACTCGTGGGTTTAAGTTCGAACTTAGGGTTAAGATACAAATTAGATTTACTTTAATTAATTAAGTTATATTAAGTGATTCATTTAATTTAGGATGCTCCTTGTTAATATTATTATATATTGCTATTATTATTTTATTATTAATATTATGAATTGTAATTTATTATTAAGATAATTATTGAGTGTAATTAGTTACCATTGCCACGGGTATTTACCCATTTTCAGTGTGAATAAATACATACATACATTCATACACATTTCGCCAATCGCAAATGTCTTCAGACAGTGTTCTGAAGTTAAGCTTATTCATATGAATTGCTTTGGAAAATGCACGTAACCTTAGTCTATATGAATTAGAGCAAGAAGTTTACGTTCAGAAACTATGTTTGAGATACATGATTATCAGTTGTTTAAAAATTGTGGCAAAACCCGTCTTCTTTCAGTTCCTTGTTGTGTGTAAAGATAATCGCAGCTAATTATTTTTTTCTAAACAATTTATCACTTCCCGATAATGAATTTACACTGTTCTGTCTTTCTGTAAATAAATTAAGCTAAAGTTCCGTAAACCATGGTTAAGAAAATGGCAAAATGGATGCGAAAATGGTATGAAACAGTAAATTTACCCAACATTACTTGAAATGGCGTTTGTATGTAGTTTCTATGTAAAATTCTTAGTGGAAATGCTGTATTTAAATTATAGTTTCATAATAATTACATTTTCCGGGGTTATAACCCAGAACCGTAGCGTTTAGGTCGCATTCTTACACTGCAGTAACAGTGCAAACGAAAACACAATAGTCTGAAGCAAAAATGAATATAGGCTCTAAGATAATGAGAGAAATTTTGCAGAATGGAAGCGTCTACGTAGGGAATATTTTTTTCCTCTCGAGTACATATTATTTTCAGTTAAAGAAATCCATTGTAATGAGAATTCCACTGTGTGTTGTAGCTGAGGCAATATTTTTTTTTCAATGAAATTTGGGATCTAATTCTGATACAGTTACAATTTTAGACACAAAAATGACCGATCTCCTGTAGCGTGAATTTGTCCACTTCGGGGAGTTCCTGGTTCATACGACTAGGGAAAGGATTTTCATTCTGCACCTAATCCACCCCTTGAATATATTTCTTGTAAAATTAGTTATAACACTTGACCTATAAACAGACAGAAAAGCAACCAACAAACAAACAAAAGAAGGGAAAACATAGCGGCGTCGTGTACAGTAGCGTGCAAATTAATCCGAACACGACATATTTTTACATTTTCTGTCATTGTTGGCCTCACAGCTGCTCATACCGCTTTAATTGACATCTGTGGTACGTGTAATTCCATTGTTGAAGATCTGTCATTATTTTTTTATAATATGTGACATTTTGCCTGTCGTTTTGTACTTATAAGCATTTCAGTTGTGTTGAAGACTTAATACTGCAATCCTGTGTACATTCTGTCGTCTTCACAAATGGATACAACTCCACGAAAACGGTCTAAAATTATAACATTAGCAGAGCATTCTTCTATGACACAGAGGCAAATTGCTGCAGAATGTCACATCGGTTTGGCTACTGTTAATTCGATCATAAAACGATACAGGGAGACTGGATCCATCACATCCCAGAAAAAAGGAAACTGTGGCCGGAAAAGGAAGACTTCACCTGCAGATGATCGTTTAATTGTCAGGAAAAGTAAATTAAATCCTAGACTAACTGCTGTCGACTTAACCCGCGAGTTAATAGCTACCACTGGGGCGAATATTCACGTCACAACAGTGCGGCGTAGGCTTTTGGAAGCTGGACGAAGGGCTCGTAAGCCTATTAAGAAGCAACTGCTAACCCCTGTTATGTGCAAAAAACGCTTAATGTGGGCAAAATTACATCAACACTGGACAGTGAATGACTGGAAGAATGTACTTTTTAACCGATGAGTCTCATTTCGAGGTCCACGGCCACCGTGTTTCTTACGTACGGAAAGGATCCGAAAAAGTAACAGCAGCTCATCTCCAATAAGCACCCAAATACCCCCCCCTAAAGTAATGTTTTGGGGTTGTTTTACACATTAAGGGCCTTGAGCATTAATACCTATCAAGGGAATGATGAATTCTGACAAATATATTCACTTATTGGAAACCAGAATCGTACCCCATGGCAGAGGTGCGTTCCAACAAGACCTGGCACCATGCCATACGTCTCGAAAAACTACAGAATTCTTCAACAAGAAAAATATTCAGGTACTCCCCTGGCCAGGCAACTCACCCGACATCAACCCCATTGAGAACTTATGGTCAATTTGCAAAAGAAGAATGCAAAACATGGATTATTCTACAAAGGAGAGTATGATTTCTGCCCTCATTGTTGTATGGTTTCGCGATGAAGAAATGAAGAATATTTGTGGGAAATTAGTGGAATCCATGCCAAATCGTCTCAGAGCTGTTATTAGGAACAAGGGAGGCCACCTAAATTACTGAGGTATGTCTTAGATCCTTTTTTTATCCCGTTTGAGTTCGGATTAATTTGCTCGCTGCTGTATAAGAAATTCGTTCACGTGTAAATCTAAACTCTCACCGAATCAACGGGAGTCTTCCGAAGGGGAGTTAGCGTGTGGCACTCGGTAATTTATTTGTCTAAGATTATTTATACATTTACCATATTGTTTATTTCAAACTATAGTACATAGGAAATTAACATTGCCATAAGAAATCTATGTATAAAAATTGAAAGTGAAATTTCATGTAGCTGGCCATGTGTAACAAATTAGTAGGCTTTGTAGAAAAGAAGACCATCTACTGATTATTGCCAACTTATCATACGTGATACTTTTACAACTTAATATCAGTTTTAGGTTAAGTGATTCAAAATTATTATATCATGGTGTTACTATTATAATTTCAGTTGTGTATTTAATTTTAAAGTTTTTTTTTTGTCGTCAGGTTATTTTTGTCACAAAGACAAACAACAATTTTAGCCATATTATTAAAAGTTTCATAGTATTGTGGGATGGAACTCTTTTACCAGGAAAGACCCCAGCAAATGCGTCTCCTGCCTCCCTAAAAGAATTGCTTTCATAGAGTTCAATAAATAAAATCTTTTCTTCTGTATTATAATAATCCATTGATTCAAGATTAATGCCATCAAACAGAATTTTAGTTGGCAATAATCAGTAGACAGTCTTCTTTTCTACAACGCCAACTAATTTATTACACATGGCCAGCTACATTAAATTCAACTTTCAATTTTTTTTACAGCATGTATTGTTAATGGTTGCATTCAATGGAATAATTCCTACAATTCGTTTCAAGCGTTGTGTTTACTTGAGTTGTGAATGAGGTTTCTCAGTTACGTAATGCTTAGGTAGTATTTTATTTATTTATTTATTTATTTATTTATTTATTTATTTATTTATTTATTTATTTATTTATTACATAATAAAGCAAACTTTGTCACAATTTATAAATCTCCAGCGATTGATCCAATAACAATCGCTCTTCATCTGTCACTTTTTTTCTGTTTGTTGTTAGCATCGCACAAACAGTTGAAAGTCGATGTTGTCGCAGGAAGCTTTGTATGTTATCTCTTCCTTATGTGGCTACGTACTGATAACTTCGTAATTGTAATGCGTAGTAGAAATGACATGGTAAACAAGATTACTCCACAAAATAATTTATCCCTCAAGGTTGTAACTCTTTTTTATTTTCTCGTGAGTCACGTATGCCAACTGTTATTGTAGCACTTCTTTTTTTTTTTCTAATATAGCTACCGTAAATTGAGTGCACTATTCATAGATGGCTCGTTATCGTTTCGACGTGTGCCCACGAACAGTTCATTATAGGTCATTCGCTTTTGCATTAATCATGGTTATCGTCTTTGTGCATAAAGAAGTCGCTTATTCAGTTTTTACTGTCTTGGACTAGTTAATGCTCGTGATAATTGGGAGATTGTAAAAATGTCCTAAGTAGAGCATCGTAAAATAAGTTAAAATGACCAAACTTAATTGAATAAGAATCTATAAAATGACTAAACCTTATAAATAGCATTAATACTTAGGGGATAAATGTGTTTTTATAAGTATTGGAAATAGTTATTTAACATTGCCATAAAGAGCCTTCGTATAAAAACAACGAAGAAATAATTATCAGGCAGGAATTTAGGGCTGTGGTTCTCGTTTACGAGACACTAGGACAGAAATTTATACAATTTTAACCCAATTTATTTCATATTTTAACTGTTTGTTAGATGCACTAAGAATACTGTTCTCCAACCAGGAGATCAACCGTGAAAGGAATGTGCTTACTATTGCGTCATCTATTGGAGCGAAGAAGATAATATTACCGTTATGACGTCAGTTTAGAAACCATGCGCTCTCCTGCATATGTTATTTCCTGTATGGAGAGATTAAAACACCAGGACATTAACAGTGATCTAATTTTGTAACTAGGGTAGTATCAGTATGTGTGTATCAATGTTATTGTTTATGCTGTGAGAGCTAGCCAATAGAGATACGAGTACCCACGTGTGTGACCTTATGACATCAACATTCATTCACAGCATTACCCCTCTTCATCTCAGTCCCCAAAGACTTTCTCGTGGTTGGAGTACAGTAATGTTTGTGCATATTTTCAGCTCAATCGGACTGCTAGTTTCGAATGTTATTTCATTTTAATTATGCGAATTCGTAATATAGATAGGGGCTCTAATCGAAATGTTTTAGGTGCATTACAATTAAATACAGCAAATTCATTTTTTTTTTCATTTCAACTCTCACGGTAAATATTTTAACCTTAAGAAATTCTTGGTATCTAGGTTAGTTTGGGCAAAATAAATTTTTGAAATCAGACTTCTTTTATTCATATTTTTATTTACATATTTTTTAGCTCTTAATTTTCAGGATACTTAAGATTTCTCAAAGTTAGGTCAGTTAATATACCTATGCATGGGCACGTACGTGGACCTGATCAGGAGCGTAGGACAAGCAAACAGTGAGTGCTTGTCGCTTCCCAAGTCATTCCCGATGCTCTATTCCAGGGCATTGGAAGTCACTGAGGCTCCTTACTAGTAAATAGGGAATGGAGCGTGGCGGACCGCGTAGAGAACTTCTGTTTCCATGGTTGCTCAATTTAAATAATTGCTTCACTTGGAGTAAAACGTGTATCTTTTAACAGGAGAAATAAATATACTGCTAGTTCACAGGTCTAACGGCTTCAAAGCTGGTACCTGGTTCTAATAAAGCGCACTGGTACACTAATTAACATGGAGGCATGAGACAATTACTCTGCCATTATTTTATTTTGGCTCCACCCCTGTCTGACTGATTGATTGATCGATCGATCGATCGATCGATCGATTGATTGATTAATTACGTGAAACTTTCCATGTCAGAACTTTAGAATGTTATTTTAATTTTTTTCGAGCATTGACATCTCACGTATAAAATGTATTAAATATGACAAAAATATATCCAGGATTAATTTCCATTATTTATGTTTTATTTTATTAAAAGGAGGAGATTTTTTAAAAGTCTAGAATTTGGATAGACTTTTCGCAAAATATGCTAAATTTCAAAGTGTAGGTTTAAACTTTTTTTTACCAAGCAAGAAGCAGTATTGAATATACTAGATTTGGTCAGAAAAAGGCTAAGTTGGCAATATTTGCGGCTCTTGTTTGTTCTGGATTGCTGACAGAGGACATTGGCGCTCAGGAGATCAAAAACAAATGAACAACGCAAGTCGACGTATTGCTTTCGTGTCATATCGGTTATGGCCATTATCACACTTTGTTTCCAAGGTAACTGCAGAGCGCTGTTCTTAGTTTAGCGTTACTGCCGTGTACACTAGCTGGACTGATACAATACAAAAAGCGGAGTTGTCAATTTTGGCTTGTAATTTCGTCATTGAACTTCGGATGGATATCTTGACGGATAATTTGCAAATGTGGGTGTTTTCGGGTAATCGATATTTCTGTAAAATAAGATGTTTTGCGTCATAAATATTGAATTCTCATTTCCATGGTTATATTCGCTTGAAAATACGCAGATTCTAGACTGCATACATTACTGGGCGTTAGACCCAAAGTTCGTAGGTTGAAACCTTGCTGAAGGAGATGAATTTTAAAGGACGATATTTTAACATGGCTTCATCTGGGAGGGAAGTAAAGTTGTGAGGTCCCTGAATGGATTTACTGCACGTCAAAAACACTCTGGTTCCTGGCAAAATTAGTTGAATTTCTGTGGAGAATTATTTCTGCAATTGAAAAATTGTTGCTTGCTGATAAGATTGCGTACTGATACAGTGTTTGTAGCTTAACAAAAATATATGGATTACAGGTCGCTTCTGTACCTCATAGGGCCTTGTTGCCACATCTCGCTTATTTTAATCATGTACAGTAGAGGCAAAAAAAAAACCGGACCGACCCTTGTAGCTGATTTCAGAGCCTTGTTCACTCAGAGCACAATAGACTGGTAACTAAGACTTTCGTGGTTCGAATCCTGCCTGGGAAGGAAACTTTATTTGTTCCTTATTCAAATTTATTCCCAATACTTTTTGATTTCAGCGATATTTTACTACTTAATTAACGTATTATTCCTAGAACATGAATTTTACCAGCAATCGAAAAGTATTGGGAATAAATTTGAATAAGGAATAAAAAAAAGTCTTCTTCCTGGGCAGAATTCGAATCACGAAAGTCTTAGTTACCAGTCTATCGTGCTCTGGAGTGAACAAGGCTCTGAAATCAGCTACAAGAGTCGGTCCGTTTTTTTTTTTTTGCCACTACTATACGTACTTAATTTAGCAATAGGCAATGAAAAGTAGATGGCATAATTTTGCTAAGCGCATCTTTATTATACAGAATGTTAAAAAAATTCAATATTTTGAAAGATGATAGCACTCATCAGAAGAAGAAAAAACGTGTAATAAACATGGATTCTAAAGTAATATCTTCCGAGATATGAGTACTTGTCCATCAGCCTCGTAGGAGATGATCAATATGATTTCCATTTAAAAAGGAATGTTCAATATCCTCAGAGCAAACTCATGTTTATTACACATTTTTTTCTTGTTTTGATTAATATTGCCACGTCTTAGTATATTGATTACTCGTTTTAATGAAAATAAAATCGAGCATATCTTAAAATGTTGACGAAGTACTCATATCTCGAAAGATAATTTTAGGGCCCAAGTTTATTATACTTTTTCCCCTTTGTTTTGATGTATTGCGTCACCTCTCAAAATATTGAATGCTTTTTCTTTAACACTCTGTATATGTGGCAGTCTTGCCAACTTATCGTGAAAGAATATGTTAGATTAGTAAAAGGAAATAAGTCTTTTCGTGTTAAAATAGCTAGAATGCAAAATTTAATCGAAATCAAAAAACACCTCTAAAAATGTAACAGTATGCCAAAAATTGTGTGTGCAATAGGAAGAAGAACAAGAAAAAGACAAAAATAAGTCGGAGTCCGAAAATGGTCATCGAAAACCTATCCTTTAAAAAGAGGCCCTCCTATATGTCTGTCTGTTTCATCATGCTTCGTACTAGTTCGTTACCCAGTATTAATGGTCTGTTGTGCTTGCAGTAATTGCGCGGCATTCCCTGTGTTTTCAAACTGATTAACTTCGTTAAAATATTTTCGATCGCTTAGCAAATCGCTCCTGTGCAGTCTGCCGTCCTCTGTTAGACCTGCGGTTTGCTTGATCCCTGTGTGCAACAGTTTGCAGCGCTCATGTTATTCAATTCATGCCTCGTAAACAATACCCATACACCTGCCGCCAGTATGTTGAGTAGGCAGATTTCTCTGAAATTAATGTATGTTGCTAAACTTAAGAATTATGCACAATGTTTTGTCAGGGGAATATCTCCAATGAACAATATTTTTCAAGTATTCGATTTTATTCTACCTTCCGAATTGAATTAATTAATTAACGAAGGAACAAATTAATGAATTAACGAAGGAACGAATGAAGAGATCGAATGAATTAATGTATTAGCAATAGCATACACTTCCGATTTAAAAATCCTCCATATGTCGAAGACCATAGGGTTGAGATCAGGTGACCATGGTGGCCGTTCTATAAGGGCCCCTTCTCCCAATCCAACGTCCGGGAACCATGTCATCCAACCAACGGCATACGAATCCTGCGTAATGAAGTGGCGCCCCGTTATGCATGAACTATTCAGGACGGCCGATTACATCAAGTACTCGTTCTTTTTCATCTCCCAACATACGCAGGTAATTTTCTCCGCAGACTTTCAATTATAAAAATAGATCAATAATGTTTACGTCCCAGAAACCACAACGTAACTTTTGGAGAGCTTTGCACCTTGCTGTCGTTGGGGAATTCTGTTTGACCAGTAGACTTACCTCAAATTTTGCTTCTTCACTTCGTCAGAAACATAAAAATTTGCCTGGTCGGAGAACATGACTCCATCCAAGAAAGATAGATTTCTTTCAGCAGAAATCATTCGCACTTTTGAACTCTGTGAACAGTTCCATCTCCCGTTACAGTCAACTCTGGATATAGTGAACTCGGATATAGTGAACATTCGGCTAGAGTGAACCTAAACAGTTTGTCTTGACCCCACATACATTAAAAAGCACATTAATATTTCCGTTTATACTGAACCCTCGCTTTGGTTATAGTGAACATTAAAAATTGAAGCATGGATATAATAGGATGCGAAACTTAACGAGTTTCCCGTAACACATACTAGAGGCGCTGTTGTAGAAATTGATCTTGCTGCCATCTATTTTTGGGAGAGGCGTTACTACAAATAGCAGCGCACCAAGTAGCGAAAAGAGTAATTACTCCATGCATTTAGCAGCGCACCTGGTGACGAAAATGTTAAACTGTGCAGAAAGTATTCCCTCCCACCCTCATCGATATTCAAAACTAACCCAATTTAAAATAAAACATTTACAGTTTTATTCCTCACAGCATATTCTACTGAAAATTCTTACCGGAGCCAACAGGAAGATAAAAGAGACGATCTATTTTACACTACCCGATTAAAATATAACCAGACAGAGACAAAAAAAAGTAAAGCAAAAGGTTAGATAATTGGGATTGTATTCTTTGGGTATTTATTGTACAGCACAATGGAAAAGTCTGCAAGAACTACGTAGATAGTTCAATTTATTATATTACTCTTACTTTACAATACATTCAACAACACTATTTTTACAACGTCCATAAACATCACTGTTTAACATACACTGCTTATACACACGTATCACTTTACTTTCACTTATTAGTAGGTTTCAGTCCGCCATCTTCTCTCCTCGACTCTCCCATACAATATCTCGAACGGATAAATAGAGAACTCTGGGTAATGTACCCAACACGTAGTTCTAATGTTCACGACCTATGACGTCGGGCGCTGATCACCTTATTTCAGAGCACCAAATCTAGATGGTGCTGACCGCAGTTTCGCATCCTATTATATATTTATCCATGATTGAAGTTACAAGAGACAAATTCTTATTTGAAGTCAGACCTTATTGTATAAAATTGAAAGAATGTGTTGAGAAGAACATTCTAAGTTTCTTACTCCTTTAGTCAAAGGAAGAAGATAGGATTACTGATTCTTAGACAATGAGCTGTACTGTAAATCCAGGCAACGCGTGACGACCTTGCCTCACTCCACCGTCGATGTGTTCACATTCTGTTCTCAGGTACACTACTCTACTGTTATTTCTAATCCTCCACCGTCAAAGGGTTGCCTTTTGTTCTCAGAAACATTTCCATTATGACGGATAGCATCGAAACAACGGAAAATGAAATTCTCTTCTTTTATTAAGAGGAGACGGACATTATGTCCAGAGCATAAATGAAGGTAAGATTCCGATAGCTTTCAAACTGCATCAACCCCCTCCCATTTTTCATTAAGTGACCCGGGAAATTCCAAGGCTCAGTACGCAGTCACACCATAACAGTGTTTGTCATTTTTACCTGATCGGTCTGTTTCTAGTGTTCCAACAGTGAATGTACTGTATAAAAATGTCGAAGCGTAAAGTGTTTTCTTTGGAAGATAAAGCGAATATTATAAGTAGGGAGCGGATTTTTATGTGCTAAAAATTTAAATATATTTATTTTTTATTTGCTAAAAAGTATGAAAATATTTGTTAAAAATAAAAAAATAAAATTTCTTTTAAATATGACAAAAATACCTTACTTAGCTTGGAAAAAAAAATGTTACGAAGTAGTCACCAACCACACTTGAGTGCTAGTAGTTGGCCGAGAATTGCAGTGAACAACAAAGGTCATCTCCAAATTCTCCATCACAAATTCATGCCGATTATCTCTGAACAACGACTTATACTGTGAAAACGATCTTTCCACGTCACAGGACGTCAGGCGTGCATATTTAAAGAGAGGAATGTCACAAACACAAACACCGTCAATTTCACCTACAGGCACATCCTACAATACTTGTGCAACTTTACACATTTTTTTTATATCCACTGTTTTTCCCAAACACATTCTGGAATTTGTCCCTTAGTACTTGTACTTCTGAACCTGGTAGCGAGTCTAGTTTAATTTCCACGGCACGCACCTCCCTGTTTCAGACAACAGGTTTTTGGAAGTTTCGAATTTTTTATGGTGTCACACAAAAAAACTTAGATTTGCTAATAGGAAAGCCAAATCGTTTTTTAAACAACCATCTTTCAGTATATCCTGAAGGATGTCGATTGACGAAGCCTGATAACAGGGAATCACAACAAGACGTATTGCCTTACTTGATGGACATGAGCGAGAGGCGAGAGATTTGTTTAAATTAAATAATGTTCATACCCAGCTCTTATCTGTTGTGTTTCACAAACAAAGCGTGGAATGAAATCATCTTCAGCAACAACAAACATTCCTAATTATGTGTTTCAAGATCTCTCCTCCTTGTCCATGTTAATTTATTTTCTAATAATAACACTGATATGCTGCCTAGCAGTTCTCAGAACTTGAGGCGATACTATTACGAAAATGGATCACGGATACACCACACAACGCTTAGAAACACGAAGCAACCAAGAATTCTTAAAAAGACAACGTACTTCTAAGTGTCATAATTGATTTAGTTTTAAAATATTTGAAAGTTCTTGTAAAAAAGTTATTTAAGTAAAACAACTCCAAGATTTATGTGTTTATAATAGATTTCCTGAAAATATGTATTTACATAATTTTTTTGTGAAAATATGTGTTTTTATGTGAAATAAAATTCGGGTTTTAAACTTGAAACTTCATGTTCGGAATTTTAACTTTGTTAATTGTGTTTCATCACACGCAAAAATAATATTTAATTACATAGGAGTCCGCTCCTTAATTATGAGTGACATTGAACGTGGTCTTTCGCAACTGGACGTGGGTCGACAGCACAGTTTAAGTAAATCAATTGTGAGTAACAGTATACAGTGTAATCCATTCCACAAAAATGAAATACATTAATTACTGTATAATATTTTATTTTCTTGTTCACAGTTTCATTCATTCCTGTCATTTAAGGCTAGGGGAGAGACACTTCGGATATAGTGAACGAAACATGCAAGTCCGCAGAGGTTCACTATATCCGGAGTTGACTGTATATCCACTTTGTCGTCTTTTGTCAGTGCCATAGCTCACTTGTAACAATAAGAAAAGAATTCTCATATTGGCTCCAGACTTTATGGACACCCTGTAGAATGAAATATCTTATGCATGGAATCATGAATGAGTTTGAATATTGTGAAACAAAGTGCTGATAAGGTTTGGGGAGATATCGGCAGGTGTTCAAAAAATAATCACCGGTTTCCTCGTGTCGCCGAGGACAGAGGCCCTTAGGATATCATCACATTCCACAACTCAAGTACTGCACCCATTATCGCTCAACAGCCATAGAAACAGATGGCGGATGAAGTACAGTCATCCAATAATATGTCCGGGTTACATAGGTACTTAAATGGCTTGCGAAATAATGTAAAAAAATGCGATTATGTTACGCAAGTTTTGTCGGTGGTTTCAGACTACAAATCATTGAAAGAGTACCTCTGTTAGATTATTAAATAAGTGGGTAGAAGCAGCTTCCGTCCTCGATAAGAAAAAAACGTTATCCGAAGTACAAACATAGGCCTAGCTATTTTTTATCTAACGAAAACATTTCTGCGAGAGTTAAGTTTTTGTACCAAAAATAACAGCGGAAGAATATTAGCCTAAATAAAAAAAGTAAATACGTAGCAATATGTATTTAGTGGAAGGAGTTACGACGTATTTTTAAGTAAAGCTTTAAAGATGAACGTTGTAATTGAAGGATTAAAAAAAAAACCTTCAAATGTATTCGAAATCAAGAAGACCAAAACTCCACTCTCAGTGGAGCAGTATTCAATTGGTTGTCCTTCTGAGAACAGAGAAGGTAATGATTCCTTTACTGAGACACGAACTTTCCAAGAAACATCTGAATTTATCATTTTGTTCATGCTTTATTTCCATAGCAACAGACTTCTAAGTGGTCGAAATATCATGAAGAGAACGTAAATTACGTCCGAGAACGGATTTTCCTTAATCTTTAGACGAACAAGATTTGAAGCAATATAGGGATTTCCACAGACTTGATATCAAAAAAGTCTACCTGATCTTCTGGCAGTTTTCACTTCAATTTACTTAAATATATCTCGAAACGCGGTACCATTCTTAAGAAACTATTTCATGCACTACACAGCCCTTGAAACTATAATGGAGTTAAGACAACCGACTTGTGACATTTGAAGGTGTCTTAGGGTCTCCATGGCAACATTGCTTCCCCTCTCTCTCTGGCCAGTAAGACGTTTCCGTTCGCTCTTTCTACAGATTTTATTGGCTACTTAGAGGAAGAAATGTTGCCATGGAAACCCATGGACAATTTTAAATGTCACAAGTCTGTTGTTATGTTAACTTCACTATAAGAGACTCGTGATTTTTGTCCAGAACCGTAGTGTAAACTATTTTTTGTCAATATGGCGAACAGTAATATATTTACGAGTAATTTTTCCTTTTCGTACTTCAAAAAGTTGTTACCAATTTTTCTTTTCTGTTTGGTAGCTAAATTATGCAGACTATTACAATATAAAGATTACAATAACTTTCGTCAAGCTTGGGAATTTCTTTGTTGTATGACGAGTTTATAATATTGCTGGTGTCTTCATTTTAGCATGATATAATTTCGATTCCAGAACTAAAACTATAGTTCTGTTAACCATAAAGTGGTCGCTTCAAATTTATAAGGATCATTGTAATACAATTTAAATTTATTTTGTTTTTTTTTTTTTATTTTGTTTTCAGATCTTTCTTTTTTTTTTTTTTTTTAATTGCAAAATATTTGACCAGAGTCCGTATAGGCCGATTTCTGTCGGATGATTTCCCAATTCACTGCGGGCTAGAGCAAGGAGATACACTATCACCTTTACTTTTTAACTTTTGCTCTAGAATATGCCATTAGGAAAGTTTAGGATAACAGAGCGGGTTTGGAATTGAACGGGTTACATCAGCTTCTTGTCTATGCGGATGATGTGAATATGTTAGGAGAAAATCCACAAACTATTAGGGAAAATACGGAAATTTTACTTGAAGCAAGCAAAAGAGGTAGGTTTGGAAGTAAATCCCGAAAAGACAAAGTATATGATTATGTCTCGTGACGAGAATATTGTACGAATTGGAAATATAAAAATTGGAAAAGTATGTTTCGAAAGGTGGAAAACTTCAAATATATTGGAGCAATAGTAACAAATATAAATAATACTCGGGAGGAAATTAAACGCAGAATAAATATGCTGTCAGAAAATCTGAAAGTTAGAATTTATAAAACAGTTATATTGCCGGTTGTTCTGTATGGTTGTGAAACTTGGACTCTCACTTTGAGAGAGGGACAGAGATGAAGGGTGTTTGAGAATAAGGTTCTTAGGAAGATATTTGGGGCTAAGAGGGATTAAGTTACAGGAGAATGGAGAAAGTTACACAACACAGAACTGCACGCATTGTATTCTTCACCTGACATAATTAGGAACATTAAATCCAGACGTTTGAGATGGGCAGGGCATGTAGCACGTATGGGCGAATCGAGAAATGGATATAGAGTGTTAGTTGGAAGATCTGAGGGGAAAAAGTTATTTGGGGGGTCGTGACGTATATGGGAGGATAATATTAAAATGGGTTTGAGGGAGATGGGATATGATGGTAGGGACTGGATTAATCTTGCTCAGGATAGGGACCGATGGCGGGCTTATGTGAAGGCGGCAATGAACCTGCGAGTTCCTTAAAAGCCATAAATGTTTCAGTTAGTTTATTTGTAATGTTTAGTTTAATATTTTAAAGATGAAATGATTTGTATTATTAATTTTAATTTTTATGAAAATTTATCGAATATTTGTATCTCTGTATGTGTAATTGTATGCCTTCTTATTTTATAGGCCTACCTACTTTGTAGGTAACCTACAATGGTAGGAAGAATTCAATAAATTGCATGTTTGGCGTAGCTTCTTTGAAGTAACTTCTGTCAGATGCTATATGAGCTATCATTTAAGAACGCATCTGTGTTCTGCCGATGTACGTCTGAAGTGCATTGTTGTCACCCTGCCAAGCGATAGGGAGCGAAGATACAAAGCAGAGAGTATCCTGTATAAATTCCTATCATACAGTGGTGGCGAGCGGCCTGCGCTAGAAAGATCTTGACTCATCTTGCAGATCTTGTATATATGGTTTCCTTTGCCACACCGAAATTATCAGCCAACATTTATTGCCACAAAACGTTCAATTTCCGCTCACCTTTCTGATTAATTCTTCGTTGAAAATAAATAATTGACATCCTTATCTTGAATCGTCTTCCAGATCTCATTGATCTTCTGCGTGCTATGTGCTTAGCTACACCGAAATTATCATGCACGATTCTCAAAGTCATACTTACTTACTTACTTACTTTTAAGGAACCCGGAGGTTCATTGCCGCCTTCACATAAGCCCGCCATCGGTCCCTATCCTGAGCAAGATTAATCCAGTCTCTATGTCGGCCTCCCCAAATTGTCTTTTTCCCTCCGGCCTCCCAACTAACACTCTATATGCATTTCTGGATTCGCCCATACGTGCTACATGACCTGCCCATCTCAAACGTCTGGATTTAATGTTCCTAATTATGTCACGTGAAGAATACAATGCGTGCAGTTCTGCGTTGTGTAACTTTCTCCATTCTCCTGTAACTTCATCCCTCTTAGCCCCAAATATTTTCCTAAGTACCTTATTCTCAAACACCCTTAACCTATGTTCCTCTCTCAAAGTGAGAGTCCAAGTTTCACAACCATACAGAACAACCGGTAATATAACTGTTTTATAAATTCTATTTTTCAGATTTTTTGACAACAGACTGAATGATAAAAGCTTCTCAACCGAATAATAACAGGCATTTCCCATATTTATTCTGTGTTTAATTTCCTCCCGAGTATTATTTATATTTGTTACTGTTGCTCCCAGGTATTTGAATTTTTTCACCTCTTCAAAGGATAAATCTCCAATTTTTATGTTTCCATTTCGTACAATATTCTGGTCACGATACATAATCATATACTTTGTCTTTTCGGGATTTACTTCCAAACCTATTTCTTCACTTCATTATTATTATTATTATTATTATTATTATTATTATTATTATTATTATTATTATTATTATTATTATTATTATTATTATTATGAAAAATAATGCAAATTATACACACGAACATATAAAATAGGTACGTACATATTTTTTAAATAATTGACATTTGTTACCTCATAAATCTTTTGTGCATTGCAGTGTCGTAATGATTCAGATATTTGTGTAACAAGATTGCCATCATCTGAAGGTGAACAGCTTATCTAGAGTTCGATACATCATGCTGTACTTCTAAGAATAGATCGTTCGCAGCAGCCCTTTTCTCCAGCATGTGACGCTTTGACCATTCCACGTAGTCTACTGGTCTGTCGCCAGCATCGCGGAATTATCACATTTATCACCATCATCGCAGTGAGTGTCTGGAGGTCTCCTGTCTTATCTTGATCGAGCGTGGAAAGGGTCTCGGCCAACAGTTGTTAATGCGCAGATTTTGACACTCCATGGAAGCGATTGCCGTGGATTCATATCTTACTCGAGCGTGTTAATGTCGTACGTTGTCTTAAGGCTGGTTCACAATAAACCGGAAACGAGAATCGGAACGGAAACGAAAACGGTAAAATTGTTAAAATGTATACATTTAAATGTGAGCATTCATAATTAACGAAAAGCTTGCCGGAGCCCGGGATCGGGAACGGAGAGTTGGCCAAGTTTCAACTTTAGCGTTCACGTTTCCGATCACAGCCCACTAGATTGATTCTATTGCCATCTAAAAGCTATTTTGTCATCGTATATTTTGTAGCAAGAAGACCGTGACATAACCTATGCATCATTTTGTTCTGTGCTGTGCATCATGGAGCAAGTTTTATTTGATGAGATTCTAATATTGAGTGTTGAGGAAAATCCTCACGTTTACGATAAGCGGCGCGCCTCGTATAAAGATGATAAAATGAAGGAGAATACGTGGCTTTCAATAGCTGCATCTTTGAACACCGATCGTAAGTGAATTATATTTTATTGCTGTATTGGTTGTATTACACACTACATATTCATGCTTCAATTCAATAACTACTGTTGTGTTCATTTTTGTTCTATTACAAATGTTTCTTCTCTAATTATTTTACGTTATGGTAGACTTAAAATAGGTTGTGATAATAAAGATGCATGGGCATATTTATAGTACCGTACCTAATTAAATATTTCAGTTGAAATTTCGAAGTTGGTTAACCTGTGTTTATGATGGCTGCCTTGTACTCATGAGAGAACGCCATTGGTCAATTATACACAAATAACATCAGAATGCGTAATATCGACTTTACATATCGTTATTGACGTGCATATCGATATGCATAGTCGTCTACGTTCTCGGGTTATTGTGAATCAAAAATTTTCATATTCACGTCCTCTGCTTCTCGTTTTCATTCTGGTTCTCGTTCCAGGTTTATTGTGAACCAGCCTTTAAGGTGGAGGTCCGACACAGAGTCTCCGCTTTTGCTGAAAGTTCCACCGCGTTTGTTAAATTAGCATCTATCAATCAAGAGAAATTAAAAAAAAGAAAAAGTATATGCTGCTTCAAAATTTAAGTTTTAAATATTTTTTTATTATTTCGAAAGTATATAGAACATAAGAGTAAAAATGTCATGTTCCTAGAATCAAAATTGTAAGAGTCTTTACACTTCGAACCTGACGAAATGTGCTGAAACAAAAAGTGTCAGAAAACAGCTAGTAAAGTTGGCATGGAATTCAAATTCAAGGGTGCAGCCATTTAAATATGACGCAATTTTTATGATACCAAGCGCCCCAGAGCATTGCTAAACATATAAATAAGAAATTGCTGTTCAATTTTTCCATTAAAAAAAAAAAAGAAACGAAAATGCTATTTTTAACTGCAAATGACCAAAGTTTCACCCGTTACTCCGCTTAAAGAATAATAAATGTAGATCGTGTTCTCTCACCTCAGTATGTGCATAACTGTTATCATTCAAAGCGCTTGTCACCATCACGTTGGAATGAGTCATCTACTCCATTGCCTTGTTTCAGTTGTATCGCAAATATTTTCGCTCGCTTTAGCGAATATAATGGTCTATAACGAGCAACTTAATCACCTTGGGGGCCCTGCTCAAGGCTGCCGCCCGCTTATCGTACGTAACCCACTGGGAATGCAGTCATTGGTTACGTAACGGGAATGACTCGCACCTGTTAATGGTCACATCAGAATTTCTGACTTTCCGGGCATTAAATAAATTTTATGTGACTTGCATGTCGAGGTGAAACAATATTTTCAAACAGGTATAAGTAATTATGTTATTTTTAAGCAACTACTTCATTTTTTTTTAATTAATTGGTCATGCTTTCGAATCGTTGCCAACAGAAAAGTGCTAACAAGCATTTTAAGACACAGACTCTTGAGATTTTGTTAATAGGATTTGAATTATTAATAAAGTGAAGTAGGTAAGGACATATTAGAAGAAAAGGAATTATTAATAGAGAAAGTAGTTAAGGATATAATTGAAGAATAATTATTAATAGAGGAAATGGATAAGAATATATTAGAAGAAAATCAATTATTAATAGATGAAGTAGTTAAGGATATAATACAATAATAATTATTAATAGAGGAAATAGATAGGGACATATTAGAAGAAAATTAATTATTAATAGAGGAAGTAGCTAAGGATATAAAAAGGTAAAAGGTAAAGGTATCCCCGTAACATGCCATGAAGGCACTTGGGGGGCATGGAGGTAGAGCCCCATGCTTTCCATGACCTCGGCACTAGAATGAGGTGGTGTGGTCGGCACCACGCTCTGACCGCCTTTTACCCCCGGGAAAGATCCGGTACTCAATTTTATAGGGGCCGTTCTGAAAGTTTGGCAACGAGAAAAAATCCTGTCACCACCTGGGATCGAACCCCGGACCTTTCAGTCCGTAGCCAGCTGCTCTACCAACTGAGCTACCCGGCCGCCCAGCTAAGGATATAATAGAAGAATAATTATTAATAGAGAAAATACATAAGGACATATTAGAAGAAAATTAATTATTAATAGATGAAGTAGCTAAGGATATAATAGAAGAATAATTATTAATAGAGAAAATATATAAGGACATATTAGAAGAAAATTAATTATTAATAGATGAAGTAGCTAAGGATATAATAGAAGAATAATTATTAATAGAGAAAATAGGTAAGGACATATTAGAAGAAAATTAATTATTAATGGAGAAAATAGATAAGGATATAATAGAAAAAAATTATTATTAATAGAGGAAGAAGCTAAATATATAATAGAAGAAGAATTATTAATAGAGAAAATAGATAAGGATATACTTACTTATGGCTTAAGGAACCCGGAGGTTCATTGCTGCCCTCACATAAGCCCATCGGTCCTTATCCTGAGCAAGATTAATTCAGTCTCTACAATCATATCCCACTTCCCTCAAATCCATTTTAATATTATCCTCCCATTTACGTCTCAGCCTCCCCAAAGGCCATTTTCCCCTCTGGTCTCCCAGCCAACACTCTAGCTATATGTATTTCTTTGCTGTAGTCGTGCCAGAGAATGTCCTAAACTAAGGATATAATTGTAGAAGAGGAATTATTAATGACGAAGTAGATAAGGAGCTAATATGAAAAGTAAATAAGGATGTGTAGGATAATGATTAATAGAGGAAGTAATTAAGTATATTGTAATAGAAAAATATTAATAGACAAAATATATAAGGACCTGGTAGAATAAGTAGATTTATTAATAGAGAAGGTAGAGAAGGATATAATAGAATAGTTATTAACGGAGGAAGTGGATAAGGATGTATATAATAAAGAAGAATTATTAATAGACGAAGTAGATAAGGAGCTAATAGAAAATGTAAACAACAACAAAGATGTGTAGAATAATTACTAAAAGAGCAAGTATATAAGTATCTAATAGAATAAATAGATTTAGTAATAGAGAAAGTAGATACGGACATAATGGAAGAAGATGGAAAGAAATTGGGTATTAGCAGGCAAAAAAAATGATGGATGAAATAAAGGGAAAAGAATATTTCATTTGTCTGGAGAGATCAGGAAAATCGTAAAAAAAAATCTTAAATAAATTTCCTTCGGAATCCAATTCCGCACGTCCCGAATGTGAGGTCAACACGTGACCACGCATAATAGTGTTGTATGGAACTTCTTGTAAGACAGATGCAATGTTGTTTGCAGAAGAACGGCCTTCTGTGGAACAACAGAAGTTTAATTATGAGTAATACATTGACTGACATGTGTTACCTCAACTTCCGCGCGTGTGGATATCTGCATGTTTGTGTCGTACGAGATATCGAGCATTTTGACGGTCGATAACATCATCCAACATTGTGACTGATACTTATTTTGAGGTACACAGCTTTCTTCTGTGTGAAGTCAGTCACTCCACCTAGATCCCTGCAGCTAGTCAGGTTTGATATCACTGGTCTATCGTTTCATTGTTTTCTTTAGTAGTTTATTTACGACGCTTTGTCAACTGCAATGGTTATAAACAGAGACCGGAACTTTGGCAGAATGCCTTTTTAAATGTGTTAAATCTGTCTTCATTTTGAAAGTAAATCTGTACGAATTATACCTTTGTGATTGAAACGTCACAGCTTTATGTTACCCTTTTCTGCCTTTTTTGATATAAATGCTCAGTGACATCAGAGACTGTCGGAATTTAGTAGCGTTCAAAAGCAAGCTTATTAAGCATTTTCTTACTGCGTAGAATAGGTTTAATTTTTACTTAATCAATAAAAGAAATGCTTCTCTCTTCTTAACTTTTACAATAAACTGTCTCGCTTTTATTAATCAGTTAATCTTTTAGTACTTTGATTTTTAATGTATATGTAAATTTAATATTAATTGTAATTATAATTGTAATTGTATTCTTAATATTGTAGTTGTAATCCCCTGGTAGAGGGGAAGAGAAGGTCTGATGGCCTTATCTCTTCCAGGTTAAATAAAAATAAATAAATAATTTACCAAATAAATGTTTTTTTGGTCTTTATTTGATTATTTATCTATCATTTATTAATTTATTATTAAAATTGCCTACAGGTATATTTTAATTTATCTCTATAACCGCTACAATGAAAGTTACTTCACCGAATGTATATTATTGTCTTTCAGTCAGTTCATATTCTCTTTGCAACAATGAGTGCTGCCGTGAAAAATGTATAACAGTTATTTGACAAGGCAACAATGAGTGCGGGTCTAACGTTATTTTTCTTTCAGTTTTCATTGCGACGTTGTTGTAGCTAGCTAAATATTTCATATCGCAACATATCAGTACAACCAAACACAAAAATGCACTTTCCAAGGCTACTGGGAAGATTTCTTTGCTTCCAACAGTAATTGCAACATCGAGTCGAAAATCTCAATTTGCATTCGACTTATGTAAAGCTTTTCTTACTGCCGAAATCCCTTTGTGGAAAGTGCAAAGTTGTAGGTCTAGTGCAAGGTTTTTGTAATAGCCTTTTATTGCGTACTAGCCGTACCCGTGCGCTCCGCTGCACCCGTTAGAAATAAATATAAAGTAATTACATAATTAAAATAGGACGTTTGATCCAGGGAACATTCGTGTTTGATATAAGGATAAATAATTTATTATGATAGTTAATTTAAATTGTATTAAAAATATTAAAATGCGATCATTTTGATCTAGAGACCACTCATTTGGTCATAAAAATGATTTTAGGAAATACAGGAAACGAATGCCTATCAAGTTTTCTGTGCATAAGAAGCTATTTTAATCTTACCTGTCCTCGATTCACTCAGAAGTTACTGTAATAACATTATAGCATTATGTCCATCCAGAGAAACTACACTTTCCAATGGTGAAATAATAATTAATTATACAAATCGGTTAATTTAGCTTCTGATATTACTTCGTACAAACACAGAAACATTCTGTGTAGGATATGTTTCATAGCTTTCGATTGTTGTCCAAGGCCCCTTATAGACCTAATCATTTGTTTTTTATTTCATTACACCGCCTTAGATGGCGTAGTTATTGTAATTTTGAAAATCATTTATCTCATTAAATATCAGTCATATCAAAATTTTTCATGGAATAAAACTTATCGGAAATTATTTTTAAAGAAACTTTTGTTATGTAATATTTTTCATGAAAATTAATAATAAGAGATATATTTCGATTTATTTAATTCAAGCCCCCTTATAATCCCCTTTTAAATTAAATATTTTGAATGCCATATAGCCTAAATTCTAAGTTACAACGAACTTAATTTATATACCAATTTTCAAATAAATCGGTTCAGCCATTATCACGTGAAAAGGTAACAAACATACAGACAGACAGACAGACATACAAACAAAAATTTCAAAAAAGCGATTTTCGGTTTCAGGGTAGTTAATTATATATGTTAGGACCAATTATTTTTGGAAAATCGAAAATTACCAGAATAATTTCGGCTACAGATTAGTATAGATTTTAGCTATTTATGATGCCTTTTTGCCTGCCTATTTTAATGATTCATAATGCCTAAACTTCCGGTCTCTAGTGATAATAATATTAAAGTAATATTGATTTTATTTTGTTATATTCATCTAAAATATTTTTCTGATCAAACTAATAGACATACATCATTTACCATTTCATTACTCTGTTATTGTCAATAAGTGTTTAAAATTTCGTCCTCCTATAATTTATAGTACCTGAGAAAATGGGACATTTGCATATAAAATAACAAAATATCAACTTTTTTTACAACTTATATTTCTTGACAAATCTGCATCAGTTTTCTCAGGAACCTTGGATCATTATCCTGTAAAAAATTCAGTATATGTTCAGTAGTTCCTGAGATGAAGGGTCGTCATCATTTTCATCATCATCATCATCATCATCATCATCATCATCATCAACCTTGCAGGAATTAGGTATCTTGCCTGTTCCGTCTTCACAGTGTTAGGACCATCTTTTCCTCGGGCGCCCTATATCTCTTCTTCCTTGAGGCTGGTAAATATCTACCAGGACTGGATTCTTTCATTATTCATACGACCCAAATGGATTTTCCAGTGATCCTTAAACTCTTCTATTTTTTTCATTTATGCTGTATATATTTCATTCTTCTCGTATATCTTCATTTTGTACCCGATCCATCTTTGTATACCCTTTAAACAAACAAGCAAATTGAAAATTATTGCATTACGGGATAAGACAGTTAAACTTCCCCTTAAGTTCGAATTCTTTCTCGTTAAGAAGAGCTCAGCTGTAAATTTTATGATTTGACTATGAACACAGCGGCGAATCGCAGATGCTTAAGGAAGATATTTGACCACAGAGATCGAACCAAAACCACTCTAACGCGTTGCTCTTGTACATGCAGCGGAATGGCTGTGTTTTCTGTCAATATTTAACAAGAATGTCACGCGATCACGTCAGTCACCGCCATGCTGATGCAATGCGACTGCATTGTTGAGAATTCGTGTGAAGTTTGCCTCAGACGGTTCGATACATCCGAAAACACGTTCAGGTGGGTCGATAGTTGGTTTGTTCAAGATTGTGTCGTCTGTTAAGTTTGTTGTTGGAAGGGATATTTCGGAGTATTCTTTTTATTTATTATAGATATAATAAACTTTATATACCGGTACTTTTTTTTTTTGGATATAGGGATTTCATATTGCTATAAGAAACAATGAAAAATAACTTATAAACGGGCCATGTTTAGAAATTAGCGGACTTTGACAGTTGAATGTTGTAAAACAACAAGAGAACATCAGGTTTTGACTTAGCTTACTTACTTACTTACTGGCTTTTAAGGAACCCGGAGGTTCATTGCCGCCCTCACATAAGCCCGCCACTGGTCCCTATCCTGAGCAAGATTAATCCAGTCTCTACCATCATATCCCACCTCCCTCAAATCCATTTTAATATTATCTTCCCACCTACGTCTCGGCCTCCCCAAAGGTCTTCTTCCCTCCGGCCTCCCAACTAACACTCTATATGCATTTCTGGATTCGCCCATACGTGCTACATGTCCTGCCCATCTCAAACATCTGGATTTAATGTTCCTAATTAAGTCAGGTGAAGAATACAATGCGTGCAGTTCTGTGTTGTGTAACTTTCTCCATTCTCCTGTAACTTCATCCCTCTTAGCCCCAAATATTTTCCTAAGAACCTTATTCTCAAATACCCTTAATCTATGTTCCTCTCTCACAGTGAGAGTCCAAGTTTCACAACCATACAGAACAATCGGTCATATAACTGTTTTATACATTCTAACTTTCAGATTTTTTGACAGAAGACTAGATGACAAAAGCTTCTCAACCGAATAATAACACGCATTTTCCATATTTATTCTGCGTTTAATTTCCTCCCGAGTGTCATTTATATTTGTCACTGTTGCTCCAAGATATTTGAATTTTTCCACCTCTTCGAAAGATAAATCTCCAATTTTTATAGTTCCATTTCGTACAATATTCTGGTCACGAGACATAATCATATACTTAGTCTTTTCGGGATTTACTTCCAACCCTATCGCTTTACTTGCTTCAACTAGAATTTCCGCGGTTTCCTAATCGTTTGTGGATTTTCTCCTGTCATATTCACGTCATCCGCATAGACAAGAAGCTGATGTAACCCATTCAACTCCAAACCTTGTCTATTATCCTGAACTTTCCTAATGGCATATTCTAGAGCGAAATTAAAAAGTAAAGGTGATAGTGCATCTCTCTGCTTTAGCCCGCAGTGAATTGGAAAAGCATCAGATAGAAACTGGCCTATACGGACTCTGCTGTAAGTTTCACTAAGACACATTTCAATTAATCGAACTAGTTTCTTGGGAATACCAAATTCAATAAGAATATCATATAAAACTTCTCTCTTAACAGAGTCATATGCCTTTTTGGAATCTATGAATAACTGATGTACTGTACCCTTATACTCCCATTTTTCCTCCAATATCTGTCGAATACAAAAAATCTGATCAATATTCGATCTATGACGCCTAAAACAAGACTGATGATCCCCAATAATTTCATCTACATATGGCGTTAATCTTCTCAAAAGGATATTCGACAAAATTTTGTACGACGTCAACAAAAGTGATATTCCTCGAAAGTTACTTAGCTACCATAATGATGTTCCTAATCGTGTAATCAGTTACATGAAAACAAGCCATCTGTAACACCAGAGCCTTCTTTAGTTACAAGCCGGGGCATGGGTAGGTTTGGCAACGCAGAATGGAGGCGGGAGATTTTAGAATGATATTGTGTTTGCTCATTGCTTTCGTTATACGTAACGCGTATTTTTCAATATTACTTTATGTACAAAGGTAAGATCAAGATTCGGAGTAGTGATGTAAATTATTACGGGTTCGAAAATAGTGTTTTATTGCAATCAATTAGCTATACTTCAGACTACTTACATACAAAGGCTGCCACTTAAAATAATTACAAAAAAAAACATGTTTTTATTGATAGCACGAAGGTAAATAAATAAATAAAAAAGATATTCCTTGCACCGAAAATAATAAAATCAATAATGCTATAAAGACGTAAGTTCCTACGTAGTATTCTTAAGTTCAACAAATTTGTGGCTAGTAAATTGGCAATGTTTTGCCGCTTAATGTTGTTTCACCTCTGATGTGAAAGGTGTAGGATATCATAATATGCATTTTAATTTCATGTGATTATGTCGTTCTATAAATATTTCAGATGCCCAGGAAGCCAGTTTTAGTTTGAACCTGGCCAGTCACCATAACAATACTGTTATCCTAAATTATTTGTTATAAACTTTTTAAAATATAATTTTAAATAAATATAACTACAGAAAACAAGCTAAAAATGTAAATTATGCAAATAGGCCTAAAATAAAATGTAAACAGAAGAAACTATTGACATACCTATTATAATAAAAGTATGAGGATGTAAATACAGTTAAGCCAAGTAAAAAAATCTATGAAAAAATGAAAAAACATACCTTCAACATAATACGTAACAAAACGCAACATTATCATTAAAGTACGTGTATGTGTCAATTAGCGTAAACTCAGTGAACTTTAAGTCCTCTAAAAAAAAAATACGAAGTGAAAAGAAACATGTTTATATCTAATTTATTAAAAAATAAATAATATTAATAAAAAAAAACCTTGAAAACCAACAAAGTGATTATATGCATCTACAAATTATAGGTAGTTCTGACGTATAGCAGGCATTCCGAATCTTCAACAAAACTGCAACATTTATGGGATCACAAAACAGCTGTTTACAATGAATTTGAAAACCAACGGCGTAACTTTATTGATATAGGAGGCGAGACCCAACAATTTGACTAGAATTCTGATACAAACAAACCACAAATAAGACTATAAAAATGTAGTTATACAATATTTAATATTTAGTAGAATAGTCAATTACTTTGTCATCAATAACCGTACAAATTCCCAAAGACTGCAATCATTTTATTTTCATTTGTCTTGTTTTTTTTTATCACCAACGCGCATTTAGTCTATAATACATCAACAATTAACGTTTGGTACGACCGCGAACATAATTCCATCGACACACACTTATAATTGTAACATTAATTTACATTGGAAATCGGCATTAGCACAAACACGTGTTCTGTATGGTCGGCCTCCGGGTGACAGTTAATTACAGTGTTGCCGACGTATGGCTCCGGCTTGTAACTAAAGAAGGCTCTGGTAACACACAATAGAAAGAGAAACTCAACAGTAGTAAAAACGACCTACTGATATACTCAAAGATCCTACACACATGATATAACCACAGTCTACTATATACAGTCGCGAAGCTCAATATGTAGTAAAAATGCAAACATGGATAGTTGCCCACCACTAGGATCGCTACTATCGCCTCATCATCTCAGATCTCTCTCCTAGCAGCCGACAAAATATATCGTTGTGTTCTTTTGGAAAAATTAACACCTTCCATTATTGAAATATTAAATGCATGAAGTTAATTTATTATTTTAATGAAGTATATTAAATTCCACCATAAACTCGAAGATACCTGCAAGAAATAGGTTAATATTATTTTTGTTTGTGCAAAACGAACTGAAATTTACTATAATCGCTTCACTCATTCAAGATTATAGCGATAATTAACTATGAAACCAATAAATATTAATTTGCATTTCCCTTTACAACAATAATAATGGAAATATGAATTAATGGAGTAACTTACGTGTACCGGTACTTGTAGTGTAGGCTTACGTAGTTGAGGTTAAGCAATAATAATCACACCAGAATTGGAAATAAAACGTGATTAATAAATTTTATTGTAACAGACTTTTTCTACGTCTCTAATAAAGTAACAAATGAAAATAACAACAAAATTAACAGCTATAATTAAAAACATATCCTTTCAAAAAAAAAATAGGCCTAAGCAATAATAATCCCACCAGAATTGAAAATAAAACGTGATCAATAAATTTCATTAAAACAAACTTAATTTTTCTACGTATCTAGTAAAATATTATTATTCCAATTATTGTATTTTAGCCATTAACATTTTCATTACAACCAATAACGAACATTTCACAAGCATCAATGTGAAATACGCAACGAGCTAGCACTCGATGGAAATACGATTCAGTCCAAAGTCGACCGTGGACAGTCTATTGTTTCTAGTTGCTAACCGCTTGGAGCGTTTTATCACGAGATTTGCAAAAAATCACCTCAAGCTTCGCAACTGAATATAGTAGACTGTGATGTAACCACAGATGTTAAAGCGTGTGTAAATAAAAGTAACAAAAAAAAATCATGTTCTCTTGTTTTACAAATTGTCAAAGCCTGCTAATTTCTGAACATGGCCCACTGAATAAATTATTTCTTCATTGTTTTTATACGTATATTTCTTATGTCAATGTTAAATATATACTATAAGTCTACCTAGAAAAACACACGGTATTAATAATCTTCTGTCCATGAGCGTAAGGATTTCATTGAATTCAGTTACGCTTGTGTTAAAATGAAGCTTTTACATTTCTAAGCAAACTAAAAATAGGATGTAATTAAAACTTTTAACTCTATTTCGGGTAACTTTTTCTTTTCGAAGTTTGCTGTCCTACGTCTTACTAGAAGTCCAATTTCCGTCAAAACTTTACTGCTGTATTAGTTCAAGTAGGTCCTATTTAATAATTACAAGCATTAGTTTAAAAAGAGACTAAATATATTGACATAGGTACGTAGTTTTATTAAATGAAAATGTTAAGGTAATTCAAATATAAAAATGTTAAGTCACACATCAATAAAAGCCTAGTATTTATCACTGTTTTATTAGTTTTAATATCTAACGTCCAAAGCCACTCAAACCAATCAAACCAGCAGCACCTAAACTCAATGCACTACCCAAGATACACAAAGAAAACATACCGATCAGACCTCTAATCAACTACAGACAGGCACCAGCATACAAACTAGCCACACACATGGACAAAATCACCAGAAACAACATAAAATTCAGAGAACAGACAACAATAAACAACATTATAGACCTCGTCAACAAAACAAAACAACACATACCACACAGTGCAACACTAGCATCATTCGATATCACCAACTTATACAATAATATACCAATACAGGACACATTACAGATACTAAAACAAATGCTCACAGATAACAACACACCACAAGAATACATCGAAGAAATCATCGAAATCACAGACATCATAACAAAGCAAAACTATTTCACACACAACAACAAATACTACACCCAAACAGAAGGATTTCCAATGGGATCACCCATATCCAGCATACTAGCAGAGATATTTTTACACAACATAGAACAAACATACATACTCAACAATGAACACAACAAGTATGCAGACAACATAATATACTGGCACAGATACGTATAGACGATATACTCATACTATACAAAGGAAACAAAAGACAAATACACAAACTACACCAATACATAAACAAATTATACCCAAAACTTCAATACACACTGGAACTTGAAAACAACAACTCCATAAATTTCCTAGACATCACAATAACAAAAATCGACAACAAACACACCTTCAAAATATACAGAAAACCAACCACCACCACCACCACACACATACACAACACATGTAACCACCCCACACAACACAAACATGCTGCATTCAGGACAATGGTACACAGATTACTCAACATACCCATGAGCCAACAACACTACAATGAAGAAGTGAACACAATCAAATACATAGCACAAGAAAACGGTTACAACCCAAACATAATAGACAACATCATAAGGAAGACAAAACAAAAACTTAACAGACACAAAAATACACAAAACACAACACAAACACAAGAACTCAAGAAATACATCACACTAACATATGAAAACAAAAGCACACATAAGATCGCATCTTCATTCAGAAAACAGAAATACGACATAACATACAGAACAGAAAACACACTACAAAGACATCTCAACACACAAAAAACACAAACAAATAAATGCGACCACACAGGTATATACAAACTCAAATGTAATAGTTGCGACAAGTTCTACATAGGACAGACAGGCAGATCATTCCAAACACGCTACAAAGAACACAATAACCAGAGGACACAATACATCTACATACGCTGATCACATAACCAATACTAACCATACATAAAATAACATAAATTCGGACATGGAAATCCTACACACACAACCCAAGAACCAAAAACTCAACACACTAGAACAATACGAAATATACAAACACACTAAAACACACCCCGATCAAATCCTCAACACACAGATCAATTTCAGTACACACACACTATTCGACTCCACACTTCAACACCTTCCAACAATAAAACACACCCTCCTAACAGGCAGAGAAGTTCGAGATGACGCCGCGATCTAGTAGGCTCTGATGATGGTGCGTGAAGCACTGAAACAGCTGTAAGCCGGACAAATATTACATACTTAACACGAGTAAGTCCACTAGTTCATCAATTAATTACATTAAATGTCGTTTAATATGGATCTCAAAAAGTAAGGGTCAGATGTGAAGTAAACAAATAAAATCACATAATAAATCGTACGTTATACATAAGATGTCTCCAGAGATATAAGCTGTAAGTTTTTGTATGTATTAAAACCAAAAATTAAAGTTACAGGAAATTGCAGTCAAAAGTTTAGTGTAATTAAAAAAGCCTGTGCACCAGAGCTTCAAAAATGGAGTCACAACAGCTGAGAAGAACATAAATGCGCGTTGAATTTTGTCATGTATTTTTCACATCAAAAGAGTATTTTTAAAAAATGAAAATTTCCTGTTTTTACACCATGTTTAACCATTCTGTTCCCTTAAGGGTGATGACGGGTGTAATTTTGGTCATTTTCAGTCAAAAAACATATTTTCGTTTTCTTGTAAAAATGAATCAGCAATCTCTTATTTTATATGGTGAGCAACTTTCAATATTCTGCGGCGCTCGAAAGCATAAAAATTACGCAATATATACTCCAGTCGTGGAAGGGGGTAGCAAACGCCGTTGATCCAGAGGTATAGGCAAGTTAATATTAAAAATGTTAGTAAAAATAAAACGATGTTCCTGTACAATGTCGTTAAATAACCGGGATGATGATGATGATGATGATGATGATGATGATGATGATGATGATGATGATGATGATGATGATGATGATGATGATGATGATGATGATGTAGAAGTCTCTAGAGCAGACAGCTTTAATCTCTTCGTACTGTTTGGGTAAATTTGACGTGTAAATTCCACAGTTTGCCGTGACGCCAGGAAATTGAATAAATACAAGATATTCCAAATCTCAAGACAGCGTGGCTGTTGCATGATGTTAGACGAGTCCTTTGCCCTAACAGCTGACAGGACGAAACTGATAATGATGTGACACGTTCTTGTTATTGTGTAACACCCACAAACCTTCCTGAAATTCTGTTCAAACAATGATGAAATGTAATATTTATTCGTGACTTCGATCAACTTATCTGAAGAGAAAAAAAAGTAATAATTTATCCTTATTTATACATTTTTCAGCGTTAAAAAGCGGTATTTCTTTCTATGAACATCTTGTGTTTTGTTTATATTTATGGTATTTGATTTGTAAACTACGTTCGAACCATTTTAGCCCAAGTACAAGAGAAAAAAGAACATTAATATTGCAATAAAGTCATATTACGGTATGCGCCAAAATAAACTATTGAAATTGTCGCTCATCTGCTATCCACGTTTCCCTAGCAACGAAGTATTTATTTATTTATTGTATATAATAGTTTATCATATTGTGAATTCAGTGTTGTGTTGATTTCTGCAATAATTGCAGTCAAAATGAAAACTAATCAAGTGCAAAAAGCAAAGTTTTGAGAAAACGAAAAAGAAAAAACTGTATATTATTCAGTTTTATGTGAATAATGACCTGAAAATGTTACAAGTACAACTTATTGGCATACAGTTTACTATAATAAAGTTGAATTAATTCATACTTTCTCACATTCAGATATATGGGTCAGTTTGTTAGCTTCCTCAGAACTTTGTTTTTTTGCACTTGGTCAGTTTTCATTTTGACTGTATCAATTTATTTATTATTATAAGATGTTTATTTTCGAGCATTATTTTCGGTCATACGGAGTACTGAAATTACAAACGTACTCAGAAAATCTAGATAAGTCATTATTAGGGACCGGATTTTTATGTAGTTACATATTATATTCCTTTCAACCTAACCGTATACAAATAACAAATCTTTGCGAATCTTGTAATTACCATTAATATATTAAAATTTGATACTACATATTTTTACATAGTTACCCTACATTACATATTATGGCTTGGTATTACATAAATCTACATATTTAGGGGTTTTATTCATTTTTACTTCTCTAAAGGGGGGGGGGGACTTCTGCTGGGGAAGTTTACAATTTGAAATACAGAGATTTAAAAAGCCTTTTTACCTACTCAAGAAAGGATATATTTCGGGATGAAACATAACGTCCTTAGTTCCAGGAAGTAATAGAGGCACTCGCCCCATACCGCCCACTGTAAATATGAGTGAACAAAAGGCAACCTTTCTCATACAACTACCTTGTATTGTAAAAATCACTCAGAAAGTAGCGTTGCCTTCATGTAGGACGAGGACGACATGATTTGTCTCGAATTATAATTGTTCTGCACACGTCTTAACAAGCCGTTCCCATGCAATTTGCAACCTTACCCACCATCTCTCTTCCTAATCCTTCCAGGGAAAACCCATGTCAAGTCTGACATGAGCCGCAATAAAGTAGCTAACTTTTGAAAAGGAGCTGGAGTAAAGGAACAAACTGAAAAGATGTTGAAACATTAAAATAAATAGCTTTTCAGGTTATTGGTTGACCTCTTTACTTTAAATTTAGTAGACCTATACGGAAATGGGATTTTCCGATCAACTAGAAAGTATGGTTCTCGGCTGGAATAATCCTACCCTTCTGAATGAGACAGGAATGTCACTTTTCAAACAACAGCTTCTATAGATGCCTATAGTTTGAAGTTTTACTTGGGTGCTCTATAAAATCACAACTGGAGAGTCATACCTATCCTATACCTGCCTGACATTGATATTAAAATATATTTTCATGATTTTACATATTTTGGTACATATTCAGCTTATTTTTCTTACATAAATATGTATATACTATTTCACACCTCGATATTACATAAAAATCCGGTCCCTAGTCATTATAACATGCAAGTCGATATAAGACTGATCCCGTGCGACGGAACTTCTCCACGACAGCCAACATTGTTGTGTTATTTGGTGCCGCATTGTTAAATCGCTCTTGGTACTGACTGCTCTTTAACGTGGCTCAAACTCGGCCCATTCTGACGCCCCACTTCGTATGACCGGAAATAATGCTCGACAATAAATACATTCTTCTCTGTTGTGAAAACCATAATTGCACAGAAATCATACAGCTTTAGGAACTTGATTCTTTACAGTTTAATTATGCATCCTAATTTACACAATGTTGAAGAATTTACCAGAGTGGCGTGATTTGTAACAATTGTAATAAATGCGTAAGAAAAATGTAATTTTGTAGTTAAAAATCGGGAAAAAAAAATCTGTACGAAACAACTATGGAATTCGCAACACATTTTTAGCTTCAGAATAGTAACTAATTAAAGAAATGATACTCCTGAATAGTTCATTCTGTATCTGTAATATTCTTTTACCCTTAAAAAAAATATTTTACTAATAACTTCAAATTAGCGTAACTCTGAAAATACTGAGATTAGGACAAATCTTTATGTGACATTTTTTGCTCAGAATGTCTTCGGAAATAATCTCCGTAAGGGACGGTAAATCCTCGTGAATCATCTTGTATATTTTTTGTATTGTATGATAATTCATAGTTTTATTTCACATTTTGTTGAAGTACTACCCAGTAGTGGCTCACGTGCCACCAGTGGTACGCGTAACAAAGGTTGACAATCGCTGCTGTAGAATCCTGCCTTTAATCTGAAGTTCTACGATGTAAAGATACGCCTACGATTTATCTCTTAATCTTATTACAAATATAGTTTCTTGGAAATAGAGGGAAAAGACTAATTACTAATAATTATTGCATAAAAGTACTTTCCCAAGGGTAGCTTCCATTTGAAAATAAAAATCGTGAATAGTGATAACGCAAATGTTTATTTTATTTGTTTAATATGCTGTGTCTTTTGGCAACCCCTTACTGAAGGGCAGCTACCCTTGTGAGATTTATACATATATATATATATATATATATATATATATATATATATATATACATATATAGCCTCCTGAGTCCTAAGAGTATACTATACTATACTTCATACATGATTATGATAAAAGATGTATGTGCAGACCCCCGAAGTATATTATAATATACTTGCATTTGTGTCCTAACTGTAACCTGCAGAATTTTTTCAGCATTTTTGCTTATGTTAGTGACTTTTTTTAAGTATAGTATTATGTTGAACTTTAAAAATAAAACAACAAATGTTTGAGGAATCGGGAGAATAGCCAGCATTTGATTAAAAAGTGCTTTGAACCATGAATATTTTGTTCTAAAGCAACGTACGGATAGCTTGAGCTGCTATTACTGGAGTGACATTTATTTACAAAATACAGTCTTGCCACATTGTGGAATTAAAAATTCTTCGGACGAAATTATGTCGCTAATATTTTCATCTTCATTTTCAGACTATGTAGTCCGTATGCGAGAATTTTGGGACATCCTCTAGAGTAGATAATTACATACAAATTTTGCCGAGTAATGTATTTGATACGACCAATAAATTATTCTATTGAGGACTTTGAGTTTCCTATAGAATTAAATGCAACATGTAGTGACGCTGCTGAATATAAAAGGCAGTACCTACGCCTCCATTTACTGATTTGCAGAAGGGGGGTGTAATTCATACTTAAATTCAGTTTACGAGTGAAATTTGCATTTCCTTTTCAGGCGGAGGTACTTGTTGTGATTGAATTATTACTAAAACATGATATTAAACAGCTTACTCTGCAATACCTACAAAAAAAAACTTGTATTTTTAAGCAATGTCATGCAAATCTGCAATGAAAATGTTAACACAGAATATTTGGTTTATTCCCTAAACCGTTCGCATAAGAACAAAATGTTGTTATACTTTTTTGTTCGTCATACTTCTAGGAATTACCTGAGAAGCGATTCAATACGTTCTCTTCCACTCTATGTACTCGTGAACTTGTTTGAGATTGCCAACGTGGAACAATGCAAACGAATGGAATGACGCCGCATTCCGTGTAATATTTCATTACCATTTGTGTATGTGAACTCAGGAGCCATGCCAGGAACCCACGCCTGTAAAAACAAGACTCAACCTAAGCTAGGAATTGTCGCAGACTTTGAGTCATTCCCGTATTTCGGCCGGTGGAATTCATCCCGGGAAATATTGATGATTCTCACCTTAGATCAGATGAGGCAACGTAACCATAGTGATGAGTAGGGCTAGGATTCTTGGCTAAATAAATATTTTATTAGCACTGTAATAGAAAACTATAATTGTGTTTTAAGTTTCGGACAAGGTCACCTGAGCATATATTTTAAATTTTATTTCACATATAACACATACTATTTTAATTTTTTTTAATATTTATTTATTTATTTACTTATTTGTTTGTTTATTTGTTTGTTTCTTTATTTATCTATCTATCTGTCTGTCTGTCTGTCTGTCTGTCTGTCTATCTACCTATCTATCTATCTATCTATCTATCTATCTATCTATCTATCTATCTATCTATCTATCTATCTATCTATCTATCTATCTATCTATCTATCTATCTATCTATCTATCTATCTATCTATCTATCTATCTATCTATCTATCTATCTATCTATCTATCTATCTATCTATCTATCTATCTATCTATCTATCTATCTATCTATCTATCTATCTATCTATCTATCTATCTATCTATCTATCTATCTATCTATCTATCTATCTATCTATCTATCTATCTATCTATCTATCTATCTATCTATCTATCTATCTATCTATCTATCTATCTATCTATCTATCTATCTATCTATCTGTCCTATCTATCTGTCCTATCTATCTATCTATCTATCTATCTATCTATCTATCTATCTGTCTGTCTGTCTGTCTGTCTGTCTGTCTGTCTGTCTGTCTGTCTGTCTATCTGTCTATCTGTCTATCTATCTATCTATCTATCTATCTATCTATCTATCTATCTATCTATCTATCTATCTATCTACCTACCTACCTACCTACCTACCTACCTACCTACCTACCTATCTACCTATCTATCTATCTATCTATCTATCTATCTATCTATCTATCTATCTATCTATCTATCTATCTATCTATCTATCTATCTATCTATCTATCTATCTATCTACCGGTATCTATCTGTCTGTCTGTCTGTCTGTCTATCTATCTATCTATCTATCTATCTATCTATCTATCTATCTATCTATCTATCTATCTATCTATCTATCTATCTATCTATCTATCTGTCTGTCTGTCTAGTTATTTATTTATTTTTCTTTCTTTCTTTCTTTCTTTCTTTCTTTCTTTCTTTCTTTCTTTCTTTCTTTCTTTCTTTCTTTCTAGTAAGTTTGAAATGAATACAATGAAAGATAAACTAGCCCACTCCTGAATGAGTAAGACTCGTGCTCAGGAGGGGATTCCAATACAGACAAAAATAAAATTAAAATTGAGAGTGAATACAGATTAAAAAATGTTTAATATGTTTAAACCCAAACTGTAAATCCAATACAATTTTTTTAATTAATTTGGAGAGGATTCGTGGTTAAAATTATATTAGAATAAAATTTGTTTAATAATATAGGACCTTGACTCATGCTATGATAAAAAGCTGCATTGTTTTTACATTTTGGTTCAGACAATCGCAGAGAATTCATATTTTTAGTTCTATACTTATGTATATACCTTTCAAAGTTATTAAAATTTCTATGAAAAATTTTAATAAAATAAAATAATACATTTGTTTAATGTTGATAACTTTGAAATGTTTGAACAACAATTCAGTTGAGTAATCTTTCTGCTTTTTTAAACAAATTTTTAATACTTTTTTTCTGTAGTAAAATTGACGAATATAGGTTGGATTTATAAATACACTAGTGGCTTGTGCAGCAAATACTGCTGCAAACTAAGTTCGTTAGACGTTCAAATAAAAATTTTTCAGATTTATTTTCAATGAAGAATACTTGTCTTTTTGATAGTTATTTGCTTCCATAATAATGAAACATACTCCCTCTGAATGGATTTTTTTAGGCCAAATACTTTCTCTTGAACCTATCCAACTTCAGTTTTTTAGTTTCAACGCGAAAACGCAAGTATCAATGTCAGGACGATAGCAGTAGCTATTTCAGGTCATTGTGGATTGTAGGCAAAAGTTAAAAAAGTGTCACGTTTTCTAAGCTTTCGAAAAATAGCATTTTCGTGTATAACTTGAAATGTAGAGCGTAAAATCATTTTATCCTACTAAGAGATCTTGCTGAAATGATCTGGAGACTACAAAATTTTCTAGGCCTCTTATTTTATCAGTAAGTAATACCTTTTGATCTTTCCTTAGGAACTGTAATTTTTGCGCTCTCTCGAGCCAATACTGAAGACAATGACACATATCAATATCTACACTACACCGCCATTAAGTATATGAAAAATACCCAACCCCACTGGGTTAATAAGTATAAAAATATTTGATTTTTAATAACAATATTATTATCTTGCTTAAGTTTTGTAGTTATATATAGCAGCCACTCAGTAAATTATAGAAATGAAGATCTAAATTGAGATATTCTCTACATTTACTTACATAACCTCTAAACGTTTCACTTTCATGTCATCAATATAGCATCAATATTATGTACAATTAATAAAAAATAGATGCATTAACTATAATAATATTTAATTTCTAATGGTAATAATGTCATCAAACCACCTCAAGTTTCGTAGATTTGAATATCCAATATACAGCTGTACTCAGAAAATTATACACTGCAGAATCAGTTTTTAATAACAAATTGAATTGAGCTCTAAATATGTCGGCAATCTGCAGGTCATGGCCTTCGTGTAATAACCTATTGTTTATTGTAGTGTGTGTTTTGTTCTGAAATTCAATCAAGTCGCCGTGATTCGAGAAAATTAGTTCTCAAAACTGACAACAGATGGATTTTGGAAAATAGGAAAATTATGTAAGAAAATTGACATTTCACTGAAAACTACTACTTTTCCGAAAAACTTTGGGTTCCAAGCTTCAAAATGAGGGGTCACTCATTAAAATCCGTTCAGCCGTTTTCCCGTAATTTCCATTACCAGTTCAAATTATATATATAGATATTTTCAAATTTTCACATAAAACACATAAAAATTAAGTTTTTATGAAATAATTTTCGACAAAAGCCCCATTTCAGATTAATCACCACCCGACTGTTCAGTGCAGTTGCTTAGACGTGGCAGCTGGCAATTGTTTCCCGGAATTGCCTACCTGTGGAACTGTAGTCTGGACTTAAAACTGTGTCACTTCAAGTGGCTGGTAAGGTATTAAATCCCACTGTATGCCGGAGGATATGTTACAACAGTTTTTACCGACAAGGTCGGACATTTTTTCGTTAAGCTCTGGAAATGAGATGGTGATAGAGAAATAGCATAAAACGACGAAGGAAACTAGAACATCCCAAGAAATCTCCATCAACACCATCTACTGTACCGTACGGGCTATTCTATCTCAAATCGACCGAAATATAGAGAAAATTGACCTTACAATTTCTAAATACAATGAAACTTTTTCTGTCCGTAGACAACTGTGATACAATGCTTTGTGCAAAGTTTGAGGCATCAGTACTTCATAGTGTTTAAATTTAAAATATTTAAATTTATCGTATTTTCATAAAATTAACAACTTTAAACTGTTGTGGCTCCGAAACCCTTTCACCCAATGATCAAAATCATGGTTAATTTTGATGCTGGGAAGTTAAAGTTTATATTGACATGTAAACAGTTTTTCTTACTTTTTATGGAAATGGAGAAATTTAGATTTTTCTTCATTAAGACATCTTTGCCCACTAAAAAATATTTTTAAAATATATGGTTAGATTCTGCATTGAAAGTACAAATAAACACTTATTTTTTTACTGGTGCACCGTTGATAAGAAAGTATTGAAAATATCAAATAAAGAAAATAAATAGTACGCGCGTGAACTAACCAGCTGACTATGAGGCGGGAGCTAGCCGAGACAAGCAAGGCTAGGAGACAAACACGTGATGTTTCGTCTAGTAGCGCATAGCTGGGCTAGCTTTATCACAGGTTTTCATAAACACAGGAATAAAATGACACCCAATGCTCGCTTATCTTCATCTCTCGGCCATTGCGAGCGGTACTGCGTCGTTCAAGTTCAGGCGTATGAAAATAATTTATTTAATACCCTCGAAACTTATTGCTGTGACACTAAGCAAAGAATGCCGAATCTCACTTAATAATGCAAGGGTTTTTCTCAATATTTCTTTACATTTTTACAAATGAGCAAAAAGCCTAAAAGTAAGTAAAATCAGATTATCTATCTCTCGTATAGTACAATAAAAATAAGGATTACTTCTTATCATAACCTACCAAATGTCAGCTTAAAAATGAGCTCTCGTTCAATGTTGTGCACTAAATGGTTCCAGAGTTCTGAGCGCTGAAAGAGGCTTGTTTTTATAAAATACGCCAAATTTGTCGCTCAGCAATACGAAAACCGTTTAACTTTCGATAGTATATTTTTGAAAATGCACTGTCCTCAGCACCTTGTATAAATAGGGAAAAAATTAGGGTATAAAAATGCGAGGTTTTTTACTGATCGATTTCATATGGAATAGTCCTTACATTCAAAGTACCACTCTGACACTCGGAGATTCGAACCGGGTTCTCCGGTGTAGAAAGCCTTTCGGTTAACGATGCCTAGCTGAACCTGGGGATGGCAAGAGGAGAGAAAAGTAAAGTATCAGCTTACAGTAATTCGAAACTTGTGGGAAGCCCGGCTACTCTGAACGGGGTGTCAAACCCGTGCTTCTTAATTACTAACAAACAAACAAACAAGCGGACCAGACTAGTATGCGCATGATTGTGTACACGGCGTTATTTGTGGCGGAGTGACGCAAGCATTGCTAATAAATTTAAATTTCAAATGTGGTCACTATTGTAAAATTGTTTATAGAAAGTACTCGAAATACTAACACGGTTGGCCCTGAAATATAATCAGCACCACATTGTCTCGTGTTTGCAGAGTCATTGGTTCGATTCTCGCAATGCAAATATTGCTACAATATGATTAACAGCTGTTTTCTTAGTCGACGATGGGGCGAGTTGTCACCTCGAGGCTCACGATGGGCGCTGAAATACGTAGTTATTCAGCTGTTCACCGGTTGCATGGCAACAAGTTAGGAAACGTAAGTAACTCAGCTGACGATCTCAATTTTAGCAGCGCATAGAAGCCATGGTTATGGGTTCGACATGCTGTGTGCTCTATAGCATTTAGACGTGCGATACGTGCCTGCCGTGCGATCGCGCACGTAAAGTTCTGCAATGCTCCGTGTTGGTCACGAAGTCCAGATATTGATTCTGTTGAGGACTGTACGTAGTGAGCGCCATGGATGGAAGATTGAAGGAAACAGACGGAGAAGAAAGAATGCAGTAAAAGGAAAAGAGAGGAAGAAAAGAACGAAGAATTGAAGAAATTAAGTAGGAAAGAGAGAAAGAAAATAGGAAGTAAGAGAGGTAAAAAAAAGAAAAAGTAAAGAATAGAGGAAAAAAGAAGAGAGGAGGACAAAGGAGAAGAAAGAGAAGAAGAAAATAAGGAAGAGAGGAAGAAAATGGAAGAAGTAAGGAATAGAGGAAAAAAGAAGAGAGGAAGACAAAGGAGAAATAAAGAAGAGAACAAGAAAATAAGGAAGAGAATAAGAAAATGGGAAAGCAAGATAGGAAGAAAATAAGGAATGAAGCAAGAAAAAAAGAAAAGTAAAGAAGAGAAGAAGAAAGAAAGAAGTGAAGGAAGAGAGGAAAAAAGGAAAGTAAGGAAGCGAGGAAGAAAAAAAGAAAGAAAGGAAAAGGAAAGAAGATTTGAAGGAAGGAAGAGTGGAAGAAAATAAAGAAGAGAAGAAGGAAAAGGGAAAGTAAGGAAGAGAGGGACAAAATAAGGAAGGGAGGAAGAAAAGAGAAAGTAAGGAACAGAGGAAGAAAATAAGGAAGGGAGGAAGAAAAAGAGAAAGTAAGGAACAGAGGAAGAAAATAAGGAAGGGAGGAAGAAAAAGAGAAATTAAGAAACAGAGGAAGAAAATAAGGAAGGGAGGAAGAAAAAGAGAAAGTAAGGAACAGAGGAAGAAAATAAGGAAGGGAGGAAGAAAAAGAGAAAGTAAGAAACAGAGGAAGAAAATAAGGAAGGAAGGAAGAAAAAGTGAAAGTAAGAAACAGAGGAAGAAAATAAGGAAGGAAGGAAGAAAAGAGAAAGTAAGGAACAGAGGAAGAAAATAAGGAAGGGAGGAAGAAAAAGAGAAAGTAAGGAACAGAGGAAGAAAATAAGGAAGGGAGGAAGAAAAAGAGAAAGTAAGAAACAGAGGAAGAAAATAAGGAAGGAAGGAAGGAAGAAAAGAGAAAGTAAGGAACAGAGGAAGAAAATAAGGAAGGGAGGAAGAAAAGAGAAAGTAAGGAACAGAGGAAGAAAATAAGGAGGGAAGGAAAGAAGAAAAGAGAAAGTAAGGAAGAGAGGAAGAAAATAAGGAAGGGAGGAAGAAAAAGAGAAAGTAAGGAACAGAGGAAGAAAATAAGAAAGGAAGGAAGAAAAGAGAAAGTAAGGAAGAGAGGAAGAAAATAAGGAAGGAAGGAAGAAAAGAGAAAGTAAGGAACAGAGGAAGAAAATAAGGAAGGGAGGAAGAAAAGAGAAAGTAAGGAACAGAGGAAGAAAATAAGGAAGGGAGGAAGAAAAAGAGAAAGTAAGGAACAGAGGAAGAAAATAAGGAAGGGAGGAAGAAAAGAGAAAGTAAGGAAGAGAGGAAGAAAAGGGAAAGTAAGGAACAGAGGAGGAAAATAAGGAAGGAAGGAAGAAAAGAGAAAGTAAGGAACAGAGGAAGAAAATAAGGAAGGAAGGAAGAAAAGAGAAAGTAAGGAAGAGAGGAAGAAAATAAGGAAGGGAGGAAGAAAAAGAGAAAGTAAGGAACAGGGGAAGAAAATAAGGAAGGGAGGAAGAAAAGAGAAAGTAAGGAAGAGAGGAAGAAAAGGGAAAGTAAGGAAGAGGAAGAAGAAAGAAAGGAAGGGAAAGGAAAGAGGAAGTGAAGGAAGGAAGAGTGAAATAAAATAAAGAAGAAAAGAAGAAAAAGGGAAAGTAAGGAAGAAAATAAGGAAGAGAGGAAGAAAAAGAGAAAGTAAGGAACAGAGGAAGAAAATAAGGAAGAGAGGAAGAAGAAAGGTAAGTAAGAAAGAGAGAAAGAACGAAAAGAGGAACAAGATAATAAAGGAAATAACAAAGAGAAGGGGGAAAAAAGAAAAAGTGGACCATGAAAATTTAGAAATGAGAGAAAGAATGTGCTTTTTGTGGTAAACTTTTCGAGGATTTGTGCCATACCAAAGTGGTTTGGGGACTGCCAGACTCCATATCGGTGACAGCTGTTTGCAGTAGTGACTGGAGCAGCCAATGTCAAGGACAGCTGATGTTACGTAGCTAACGGTTGACATGCAGTGTTAAAAATACGCGTGATGCAACTTAGGTGCCACTCTTCCTTCCCCTGGAGATGACTCGCTGCAACTGCCCGCAAGTTCTGAGCGTGCACTATGGATTTCACATGCCACTGCATTATTTCAAACAGCTTCTTCAGCCAAAATTCCTCCACAGAGATGGGCGCCGTGTATGAAATGCTACGCGGATTCCACAGACAGCTCTGAGTTCCAAACTCATCTAGGACATTGATTCTCTGTTGTCTTAGGACCATTAATGTGTCGGTCTAGAGAGGAGTGAATTATGGAATCAGAATTAAAGGATATGAAAAACTCTAGGAAAAACTGCAGAATTATTTGTCAGGATGATGTTGAGTTCTTCGCACTTTAATAAATGATGTAACTTTTATTTGTGCTTCATACATATACATTATGAAGAATGTGATCCCAAAACCCGTTAAGTTCATTTTTATAAAAGGACTGGGGCTAGTTTTTTATATCCATTATTTGTGGACTGAACGAGTTTTCAAGTGACATTCACGTTTAGACAAGGTTTGGCGTTGTTTAGGAAGAAAACATGCTTAAAATATAGTGATAGAATGCTCAAACTTACATCATAAAAATGGCCAAATGGACTGATTTGAGTTTTGGGATCACACCTCTTCATATTGTGAAGCGTATTAAAATACATTGACATCTGTTGATTGTAGTAACACGTTTCATTTTCCGAAAGATTTCCGCTATCGATATGGGGAAATTTCACGTCGATAAAAAATATTATTTGAGATTAATTACCGGCATTGAATAATTAATATTTGGTAATGCTTTTATACCCAAGTCATTTTTGTGCATGCATTTCTGTGTAATATATATATATATATATATATATATATATATATATATATATATATATATACACAAATATAATTTGAACTGATAATGGAAATTATGTGTAAACGGCTGAACGGATTTTAATAAATGACCCGTCATTTTGAAGCTTGGAACCCAACATTTTTCAGAAAAATAGTAGTTTTCAGTAAAATTTTAGTTTTCCTACATCATTTTCCTATTGTCCAAAAATCTATCTGTCGTCAGTTTTCAGAAATAATGGCTTTTAGAGAATAAAACAAAACACAAACACACTACAATAAACAATATCACACGAAGGCTATGACATATTTAGAGTTCAGATGGCTCAGATTCTCTGACATCATAATACCAATATGTCGATCTTCATTTGTGTAACTTTTTCAGAATGTTTCTGTAATATTGGTTATTAAAAACTTCAAGATTTACTAAAAAAAATTACAGGTCAGATTCTGTGGTGTGTAATTTTCTGAGTACAGCTGTCTGGTGTATTGGATATTAAAAACTACAAAACTTAAGAATGTTTGATGACATTATTACCAATAAAAATGAAATATTATTATAATGAATGCCATGATGTGAGTATTTGTAACTTATTATACAGATTGATGCTTTATTGATGATATCAAAGTGAAAGCTTTTGGGGTTATATAAGTAGGCGCAGAGAATATCTGAAGTTAGGTCTTCATTTCTATAATATTTACTGAATGAAGGCTATATAGTAGTCTATACAAAACTTAAGTAAGATAATATTATTAAAAATGAAATATTTTTATAGTTATTAATCAAGTGGTATAGGTATTTTCCATATATTCAATGAAACTCAAGAACTGAAGATGTATAGGTTCAATAAAAAATATTTAACACAAAGAAAACCATTCAGAGGGGTATGTTTCATTATTATGGAAGCAAATAACTTCCAAAATGTCTGATATTCTTCAGTGGAAATAATTTTGAAAAATTTTAATTTGAACTTCTAATGAACTTAATTTTCAGCATTTGCTGCACAAGCCACTAGTAATATACAATTACATATTATACGTAAGTGAAGTTTTATGTAAGAGTGGGTCAGGTTAGAATACAACCGTAAGGAGTTAAATAAAGAATCGATAAAGCTTGTGTACGCTATATTTTTAAGTACATGTTCCGTTTTTTTACTAAAAAATTAGAAGAAAATGAATCTGTAATAAAATTAAGAAAAATGGCGACAAAAGCAACAATGCTTGTTGATTTTACCTGGTTTTAATGTGGTTGCTAAGGAACGTTAAACATGGCATATAATTTGCAACGTCCGTAGATCTGACCGTATCACACCTTCACTAAATATGCTGTCCTGGGTCCGTCTCAAAGAGCGAAGAACTATTCACTCTCTCACTTTACTCTTCAATATTCTTCAAACCTCTAACCCTAACTACCTAGCTTCTCGTTTTCAACATTTGTCCTCATATCACGAAATAGATACTCGCTCACAACACCATATTACACTCTCCATTCCTAAACACAGAACATCCTTCTACTCTTCATCTTTCACCGTCTCTGCAGCTCCTCCCCGGAACTCTCTACCACAACATGTCAGAGATTGTCGGACATTGTCTAGTTTCAAAAATAAATTAAAATTGCACTTTTTGAATTAGATTCCTTTCAGTTATAAGCCCTTTTCTCTGCCATAGTTTTGTAAAAATATAGGCTATATATTTCTTTTTCCTTTCTTTCCTCTTTTTGTTCTCTTTATCAGCCGATGAATTTATTATCATAGCCTTTTTATCGTGAATTTTATTTAATTTTCGTATTTCTTTTCTTTTTTATTATTATTTTATTACATTCCATTTTGATATATTCTTCCTTACGTTTTTCCATATTTACCATTTGTACTAAATGAGTTGCTTTCACCGTATTCCAATGTATTTTACTTTTTTTCTGTTATGGTATTATTTTCATGTTGTTTAGTGTCGATTTTATTATGCTATTATTATTATTATTATTATTATTATTATTATTATTATTATTATTATTATTATTATTATTTGTAATATGTCAGTATTCTGTTCTTTAACTTTTTGTTAAATTTTAACTGCTTGTATACTTTGTGACCTGGTAGAGTGTAAGAGAAGGCCCTATGGCCTTAACTCTGCCAGTATAAATAAAGAATTATTAATTAATTAATTAATTTTTATAACATGTTGGTGTATAATAATACTACTTTTAAAATTGAAGTGTGAATAATGGCCAGATTTACACACGTAAGTGTTCCGTTTTAACCTCAAACTGTATTTCCCGGATATTATGCTAAAATTACTTCAAACGTGCAATATTCCTTGAGTTATATCCGTAAGCATGAGTGATGGGAAGTTCAGGTAAAACTCGTGAGTCGACAATTTCGTAACGGAAGTGTCACATTCCACGTGGAGCTCAGAGGAGTTCGTATATTTGACGTGTAGGCATTACTCATCAATGTGTATGTGTGTTACTATTACCGACTGCCATTATATGTAAACGACTTCAACAATTTCATCAGACGGGCGTGCTCGTAGTCACTTATCTTACCACGCGATGCCCTCTGGGAACACTCACATGACAAGCGGAGAGGGGAGAAACGATGACTTGGAACTGGTTCGTAAAGCTGCGCTGCACGTCGTATTGCTTTCGCTCAACGTGATCAGTGTTGCCATCCGTAACATTTCAACTCATATCTCAATTAATACTACAGCACATCTATTAAATCCAACAAATTATCTCTGATTAATTAGAAGTTTTAAAGTCCGTATCTCTTGATACTAAGTAATGTGTTTCGTTTGTCTCATGGAATTTGTGTGATTCTGTGTCAAGTTTTTACTGGTAAGAGTTGGCAGTACGTCCGAGTACGACAGAACCTGGCGTGGAAATGTATTGTCTTTAAGTTTTATGTTCTTTGAAATTCATAAATATAATGTAATTGCTGAAATTACTAGAAACTTCGCGTTATGGCAATGTTACAGGCCTTGGAATGCGTGTATTTTACTGTCATCGATTAATGAGTCATTAGTTGCTGTTGTAAATTGACTTTTAAGTTTCATAATACAGAAATGTAAGTCCTTGACTACAAGAATGCATAATGAATTAATAGGCCTATACCTCAAACCTACGTGGATGTTTCTTGGCATAGAAAATGTGAGTAATTGTGATGCGGTAGAAGTTGGTTTTTAAGATAATGTCGGCTATAAAGACTGAAATCAATATACTAGATTTTTACCTTAAGATAATGGACATATTTTAAGGTTAAACAAAAATGTTAAAAGAGTGTGGGTCTTTGCTGAACATTCTGGTTTTCGACTGTGGTAATTATTTTATTTTATGGCTAGCCATTATCAGCCGGCATCCCTTCTGTTTTAACCGTGTAATTCGTAATCACAATGGCGCAATAATAGGGGAATATTTACTCCTCTAAAGAATTCATAAGAGTACATAGTATAGCTTTTACCCTTCTTTGTGACCAAAATTTCAAGTTTATAATTTATTTTAATGAGATGAAAGAATTTCAAAGCCACTTTATTATAATATAGCAAAAATTCTATTCATTGTGTGTGAGTCACATAAAACGAATACTATTTTTTTCTGTGATTCAAAACACCACAAAAATGAGTTAAAATTTCAGAGGCAGTTTCATCATTATCGAAGTCGGGAGCTCAACGTACTGTTACGTGTTAACAGAAAACCACAATCTCGAGTCACACAGAGTTTGTGTGCACTCGATGTGGGTTTCTAGCGTCTTATCAGCCCACAAGAGTTATTGTGGACATAAAGGGAAAAGTTGAGACGGTGTCGGGTGAAGTTCCTGAGTAGCTCAATTGGTACGAGCGTTGATGCGTTCAGCCAAAGGTCCCGGGATCGATACCCGGCCCCGGAACAATTTTTCCCTTGAAATTATTCACAGGTAGCTTTACCTGAAAGCTAGACTTTTATAACTTACGACAAGTGGAGTGGAGTAACGATTAGCGCGTCTGACTGTGAAACGAGCGGTTCCGGGTTCAAATCCTGGTTAGGATAAGTTACCTGGTTGGGGTTTTTTTCGGAGTTTTCCCTCAACAAATGAAGCAGAATTATTAGATAACTTTAGGCGTTGGACCTCGGACTCATTTCGCCATCATTAATTCACATATATGATTATCCATACAATATCCCGGATTAAGTTTGTGCGGTGTGCTGTACTTGTACAAGAGCGCGGCCGTTCGACTAACCGATCATTCACAGAATAGGAGTGGTAAGCACAATAATCCTCAGGCTGCAGTGTAAGCCTTCGGATTCCTCCTCCGTACAAGAGAGAAAAAAAAAACATCTACAAAATATTTACCTCACTCCCAAATAATTTACTTTGTATAATTTCAAGGGAAAAATTGTTCCGGGGCCGGGTATCGATTCCGGGATCTCTGGTTGAACGTACCAGCGCTCTGCCAACTGAGCTACCCGGGAACTCCACCCGACACCGTCTCAACTTTTCCCTTTATATCCACACAACTCGCGTGGGCTAACGAAACGCCAGAGACCCACATCGAGTGCACACAATCTCTATGTGACTTGGAATTGTGGTTTTCTGTTAACGTACACAGTGACTGGAGTTCCCGGGTAGCTCAGTTGGCAGAGCGCTGGTACGTTCAACCAGAGGTCCCGGGATCGATACCCGGCCCCGGAACAATTTTTCCCTTGAAATTATTCAAATCTGCTTTACAGGGAGCTGTACCTGAAAGACTAGATTTGCAATTTACTTTGTTGCTCCATTGCGTAACCCATGTTTAAGATATTTTATTCAATGGTTTATTTCTAAATAAAAAAGTGCCCTGGCTCTGGGATTTCGATACTGCCGGTAGTATTTGTCTTCGTCGTTGTCGTTGCCGTCTTCTTCATCATCATCATCATCATCATCATCATCATCATCATCATCATCATCATCATCATCATTTCCGCAGGGATGCTTATGGAATGTCAGACGAAAATACATGGTTTCGAATCTAGATAATTATAGAAAATGTTATGTCTACAGGGTATAGCCTAACTCATTATGAAATTATTTAAATATGAATAAAATATGACTTTTTGTAAACAACATTTTACGAAAATATCGAAATCATGAAAGTGGCCTCGCCATGCCCGGCCTCGAAAAATATTATCTTGGCACCGCCAGACCTGAAATACACCCCCTGATTATATTGTATTACATTACAGTCTGACATAATAGCGGACTATGAAATAGACCTACATGTAGGCAGAGAGTTAAACAATTCAATCGCAGTTTGTTCTCATACGGGTTCATTGTACACTGGCCTGCAAAAGAAATGCCGATACGAAATTATATTGTTTTCCGAGGACTTTAGCAAACATGACGAGGTGGAAAGATATTTTCCTGAGATTAGTTTGTTAAAAACATGTAAATACGACTTTTATAACATGTTCACGTTGCTATTTCATATGAATTGATTTTAAATTATTTATATACTTTTATTACACAACATTAATAAGAATATTACAAGAAAATAGTGAAACTGCAGTTTATATGATATTCCACAGTCTTACTTATTATCCATGGATGCTGTCATTGTTACAATCGATATATACGGCCAGTTACGTTTCATATTATATTAACAAAAAATGTTTTCTAAGCAAAGTCCTCGTATCACGATATAACCCAGTCTAGTATTTACAGTCACGAAGCTCAATACGTAGTAAATATGCATCCATAGATAGTTGCTTACCACTAGGATCGCTAATATCCCCTCATTACAGACAATGCGAAATAGTACCGGCACAGTCAGTTGTTCCTAGCACCCTCAAAACTCAAACTTTGTGACTGTATATACTAGACTGTGATATAACTACCCTATAAGGAGATTGAAGTGATAAAGAAAGTACATCACTATAGGTCTATTCTGTTCATTAGACACAATTAAGTCTTACAAATTATATCTAATTATCCAATTCTGTTACTTTAATCTAATTCCTGTATAGACGTTACATGAAATCATGGGAATTTCCTCAAATTCCCCTTCATTTTTTTTTCTTTGCCTATTTCATATTATCTTGATTGGGCAACCATGGATACTGGAATTCATTCATCCAAAAAAAATTAATAAACATCGCAGTATTGCACGATTCTTTTAATAAAATTGTGACAGCTGGGTTTGTCTAATTTTATTATAATCGAGTGTAGGCAACATGAGAAAAACACGAAGGCCGCAAGCATTGTTACCCAGACACGAACATTCCCGAAGTTGCACGACTGATCCCACTTTTTCTTTCGCCGTCTGGCCCGGCTGTACATTACCGTCATGGTTGAAGGAATTCCGTTAGCCGCTCTGACTGATCGAGAGTCAGTTGTGTCACAAGTTGGGCCACTTTATTGGACTGGATTGTGTGCAGGGAGCAAACATCACATTCACAAGGAGGAAAATTCAGAGATCATATGGTTATGATGCAAGAACACAGATATATTAGTATATTGTATACCGTAGTACTATAAGATAAAGATGAATCTTTATAAAAACAAGCAGCTTGTTGGCTTTGTGTCAGGATGGTCGAAGTTCGAATTACAGATCGCTATTATAGTTTCCAGAGAACATGGGCGTACGCAAGAGGGGGAGGGGTTACAGGGTTAGAATTAAAAAAAAAATACTTATTTAGATTTGAGTTTTTTTTTTATCCATAATCGTTTTCCCTTCTCTAATTTTTCACTCTTAGAGTAACAAAATATACATCGACATAAGCATAGCTCTACCCCTCCTTCAATTCTCCATCATGCCAATTTCATTCTTCATCCTTGGTGAGTTCCATTTGCCATTATTATTATTATTTTTTTAAAGTTGGTTATTTAACGACTAGGTACTAGGTTATTTAGCGTCGATGAAATTGGTGATAGCGAAATTATATTTGGCGAGATGAGGCCGAGGATTTGTCATAGATTACCTGGCATTCACCTTACGGTTGGGGAAAACCTCGGAAAAAAACCCAATCAGCCCAAGCGGGGATCGAACCCGCGCCAGAGCGCAGATTCAGACCGGCAGGCAAGCGCCTTAACCGGCTGAGCCACGCCGGTGGCTTGTTCCATTATTGTGTTTAATTAAATTTATTTCAATATATTTAATTGGTTACATGTATGTTCCTGTTATGTAAAGTAAAAATCTTAGGCCTACCTACTGTATTATATACAAATAACTGTTGACTAAATAAATATATATATATACATAATTATATATTATATAATTATTGTGCAAATGTAATAGTGATGATATCTCGGAAACGATTGATTTCCGATGTGGCCCGGGTTCAATTCCTGGTTGGAGCAAGTTACCTGATTGAGATTTTTTTCGGGGTTTTCCCTCAACTCAATATAAGCAAATGCTGGGTAACTATCGGTGCTGAACCCCGGACTCATTTCACCAGCATTATCACCTTCATCTCATTCAGACGCTAAATAACCTGAGATATTGATAAAGCGTCGTAAAATAATCTAACCTATGTTTAATTATTAGCGTCTATTAGGACTTTTTACCTTGTTTCATTGTCGTCTAGTTTGTACCTGTAATTATGAAACATCCTGTATATATACTGCATACAGTACATTGTATTTGCATCTGAATTTATAATTCTTAATTTGTAATATTGGTTTACTTACCACTTGCGTATTCATTGAGTGTGACTTCTAAGACTTATTTATATTATAGTCTGTAATTATTATTTAGTATGTTTGCATTATGTTCGAGCATCAGATGCGATAAGATTGCAGTTAATAGTTTTTATTGGTAAAAACTCAATAGATTCTTACATTCCATTGGCGCATTGATACATGGGCGAAATAGGGAAAGATTGTTATAAATTATATAAATCATGTACTATGCTTCCCACTCGGAGGAACACAGTGGGCCGCGGGTTCAAGACTGCTAGTGGCTTGTGCAGCAAATGCTGCAAACTAAGTTCATTAGACGTTCAAATAAACATTTTCCAGATTTATTTTCAATGAAGAATACCAGACATTCTGAAAGTTATTTCCTTCCATAATAATGAAACATACGCCCTCTGAATAGTTTTTTATGCCAAATACTTTTTCTTGAACATATCCACCTTAGTTTTTGAGTTTCAACGCGAAAACGCAAGTAACACTGTCAGGACGATCAGAGGGTTTTTCATGTGGGAGTAAAGAAATAGCTATTTCAGGTTATTGTGAATTGTTGGTTTGTAGGCCTCTTATTTTGTCAGTACGTAATACCTTTTAGTCTTTCCTTAGGAACTGCAATTTTTGCGCTCTCTAGAGCCAATACTGAAGAGAATGACGCATATAAATATCTACACCACACCGCCATTAAGTATATGAAAAAGATCCAACCCCACTTGATTAATAACTACAAAAATATTTGATTTATATTAACAATACTATCTTACGTAAGTTTTGTAGCCACCACTCAGTAAATTATAGAAAATATCGAGACCTAATTTAAGATATTCTCTACATCTACTTATATAACCCCAAAACGTTTCACGTTCGTATCATTAATATAGGATTAATATGTATAATTAATGAAAAATAGTCACATCATGGCATTAACTATAATATTTCATGTCTAATGATAATAATGTCATCAAACCACCTCAAATTTTGTAGATTTTAATATCGAATATACAGCTGTACTCAGAAAATTATACACCGCAGAATCGGTCCTGTAAGTCTTGAAGTTTTAATAACCAATTGAATTTGAACTCTAAATATGTCAGCAATCCTGCAGGTCATGGCCTTCGTGTAATAGCCTATTGTTTATTGTAATGTTTTTCTTTTTTTATTCTGAAATAAATACATATCAAGTCGGCCGTGGAAACGCAATAATTAGTTCTCATAATTGACGAAAGATGGATTTTGGAAAATAGGAAAATTATGTAGGAAAAGTAACGCTTCACTAAAAGTTACTATTTTTCTGAAAATCCTTGGATGCCCAACTTCAAAATGACGGGTCATTCGTTAATAACCGTTCAGCCGTTTTCCCGTAATTTCCATGACCAGTTCGAATTATATATATAGATTGTTTTAAAACCACGAACACGCATAAAATAACTGACGTACGCACAGTCCTTGTGAAATGGAGGTAAACCTCCACTTCTATGCAGTAATCTGGATTTCACTGCTATTTAATTTTTGCTCCATTACGACCGTAACATGTAAGAGAAATACGTAACTTAGATCTGCTCCCAAAACGTGCGTGAACTTCCCACCTTTCCCACGAAATGATGTCGGGGACGCTTACAGCGGCTGGGACTCTCACTTCGCTTCGTTCAAGCCGGTTCGTCATCAGAAGACCGCGAGTTTGAGTCAGCCTCAGGGGAGATCACTTGAGCAGAACACAGGATGAGTAAGCAACTGAAAGTAAAAGCTGTCAGTAACTGACACATACTTTCTTATTCCACGTGTTTCGCAACAATCACTGCATCAAGTAAAGATTCGCCAAATTATCTACACTTACATTCTTACAGATCTCTTTCACTTGCAGATTTTTTTTTCTAGAGCTACTGACTACAGACTGGAAGGTACTGGGTTCAAACCTGAGTGGTGGCGGAATTTTTGTAGTCTCCAAAGCCTTTCAAAACGGCTCCCAGGTTGACTTAGTCTCCTATAAAATTGAACTTATTGGAAAAATTGACTTGACAATACAGTACCGGATCTTTTCCGGAGGTAAAAGGTGGTCGAAGCGTGGTGCCGACCACACCACCTCATTCTAGTGCCGAGGTTAAGAAAGCATGGGGTTCTACCTCCACGCCATCGAAGCGTCTTCGGGCGTACATAGAGGATACATTTACGTATTATTATTATTATTATTATTATTATTATTATTATTATTATTAGTAGTAGTAGTAGTAGTAGTAGTAGTAGTAGTAGTAGTAGTAGTAGTAGTAGTATAAATTATATCATGTATCCTCTGATTGAGGTTCTGGCTGATATGTACATCTGCTGCCGAACATTGAAATCTTTCAAATCCAAGTTAGAAAATTATCTTATAACGAGTTGCCAAACTAACTTACTATTATGACAAGTGTTGTATTGCATGTTTCCACTATTCATATTTTTTATGTTCTAGTGATATTTAACTTATTTTATATTTTTGTTTTCATATTTTCCGATAATGGTATATTTATAATGTGATAAGTTGAACTATATATAATCATAATTTTCCTTACTGTGTGTACTTAAAAATATTGTATTTAGTATGCTTTGTACTGCACTATTTTATTACTACTATTATTATTATTATTATTATTATTATTACTATTATTATTATTATTATTATTATTATTATTATCATTATCAATAATTCTCTTATTTTTTATGCTTTGTATGTCTCATTTATTTTGACCTGTTGTTCACATTTTATTATGATTTTTCTTTCTTTCTGTATGTTATATATTATGTCTGATTTCTACTTACTTGTTGTTTACATTTTATTATTACTATCTTATTCAGTTTTGTGTGTAAAATTGTAGTGTGTTTTGTAAATTTGTAGTGTTTTTTGTAACGCAGTTTTACTCCTGGTTGAGTGTTAGAGATGGCCGTATGGCCTTAACTCTGCCAGGTTAAATAAATCATTATTATTATTATTATTATTATTATTATTATTATTATTATTATTATTATTATCAGGCAGTACATCTCACTTGACGATATGTGTCAGAGGAAGAACAATTGTTTGTATGCATCTGAAGTCTGATTAGTGTAATATGTAGCTAGTCAGCGATGTATGCAATTGAGGGGGAAAGGAACTGGCCACCCTACCCTATTATCTCCTGGCCTAGTTGCCTCATAAGTGGTGCCATGTTAGTATCACTTGTGAGGTTCAAACCTGTCTTTGGACAATTGACTAAATAACAACAACAGCATAATATGCATCTTTCAGGTGAAATGACTCTAGATGCTAAATGAAAATGAACAAAATATCTCCAACAGTTTAAGAGAAGGTTGCCAACTCTCCCGTGTTTCCTACTATCTCTCTATTTTGTCTTATTTTATTGCGACCTCCCGTCTCTCGCATTTTTTTGTGTTTCTCCCGCATTATTTGCACGATATAAAATTGTGTAGGCCTATTATTTTATTGTATAATCTTAGCGTTCAATTAATACCCAGGCGGTGTCAAAGTGAGCGTTTTCCTTTGAAGAGATAAGATAAGAGATTGTTTATTGATTAGACCATGTGAGATGCCGCTCCAATCACAAGGAGCTGTAATATATGTCTACCAATGATGAGTTAGCATTTTTAATTCGCGTACCGATATCAACTCCATGTGGAATATAGTATGTATAATAACATTGTCATATCTCGAGTTGATTCATGACGACAAAAGAGGTTTTCTAATTTTAATTTCAGTTTTAATTAAGAGTCATCTTATAGCTTAAAATGTATTCACTGTGGATGGTTGTAGTAGAAATCAATGTATTAAAGTCGATATAATAGTAATATGCGTTACAAGAGCGGTATGTTGAAGTTTTCATGTTCGAGGAAAAGTTTGAAAAAGCGAAACGTAGTTGAGCTTTTTTAATTTCCGAGAATTGAAAGAAAACATACCGCTCGTGTATCGTACATTATTTTGTGCGAAGATAGTTTATTACATACCTGAAAGAGGAATTTCTAATTAGTTGCAATGAAATCTCCATCTTGGTTTCTGTTCAATGACGGCACATTTGCAAAAAAAATTATCTATCTTCAAAATTGTTGCTTTAAGTTTTAAAATGTTTTCTGTGTTTACTATACTCCAGCAGGCCGTGATGTACGTCTGTCTTTTTTTCCCCTAGTCCATAAATGCGAACTTAAAACAAACGGTAAGGTTATGTAATGATTTATTTTTCATTTTAATATTTTAACAATATTATTTATATAATATATTGCAGTAATAACATCGGCATCTGGAATCTTGTTGATTTTTTCACGGCTTCCTTAATGTTACATGCATCACGGATGCAGTAACTTTAGTGGAGTTGTAGAGTTTACTTAATTTTTGCAAATATTTAAAAACAATAATTAACAGTGCAATTTAGGTGAAATTGCAGTGGTAAGTTTCCAATTTATAATTATTACTATATTGAACGTCTCTAAAAATAATATGTTAGAAGCCTAAAGCAGTAAAATCAATATGTCACTTAAGCGGTAAGAAGAGGAAAATTGTTATGTGTGTTAGGTTGGGAATACTGAATGTGGAATTTTAGACTTACCGCGGATTGGTTTTGTGCGGAAACCAAGCAAATACGCACGATCTCGCACAAAAATAATAATTTTATTGTAACTAGGGATAATCTTTACAGCGAAAATGTGGCAACACCGCTTGACATTGCAAGTATTGATGCGTGTAAAAAGATATATTCAACACTAAACCTTTCGCTAGGGTATTAATTGAAGGGCTCAGAGCCAAAGGCGACTAACTCACAATTACAGAATGATTAAATAAGGGTTGAAATTAAGAGGATCCTGACAAAAAATGATTGGTTTCACAAGTTATTTTAATTGGTCTACATTGAATGAATACAAAAATATAGCATGAATCTATAACAACAATGTATAGTTTTGAAAAAAGGCTTAATAATTAACAATACAAAATTGTGGGTTGGTCGCCTTTGGCTCTGAGCCCTTCAATTAATCGATTTTACTATAGGCTATTAGAAGATTAGTATTAAAAATATTGTAGTTTATAATTTTGCAATCGGCGTGATTTCAACTCTGTCCTTTGACGAGAAAAAATAAATTTATAGATAACGTGATAATTACTGATAAAAAATAAAGTTTAATGAGAATCTACAATTTTCTATTAAGCCCGCACATAATGGACATGATCGTTTATTTCATAGCTGACATAATGTGTGTCACATTAAAATTACTGGCAACAGAATGTTTTCTTTATTGTAAATTATCATATTTTACAGTTATAATATTGTAGATATGTTAAATTATATTAAGTCATTTATATATAAGTTTATCTATTCCTGAGTGAAATTTTCTCGAATTCTTCATTGGCAGACGACATTCCAGAACTTTTTCAGTATGATGAACAAAAAAAAAAAGCGTGCATTTCCGTGGGAGTCTCCAGTTGTCATTTTTTTTCAGTAAACACTACTTCCGCTCCGTATTTCATATACTGAGGAAGTGCATTTCCTATTTTGTTAGGCAATGCGATATTACATATCGATTAGCTCGTGAGGAACTCTCGTAATGCATGTCTGTACTCTCTTTTAAGTCCAATGAGGCATCCATTAACCTATCATTAACCATTGAAATTCTGCAAAGAAACTTTAATTTTTGTGTTGTCGTATTCGATGAATCACTAGATATTGAAAGGGCAAACATGATAGATTTTAACAATGTTGCTGTACTGAACACGTCATTTCTTCAACCGCTGCATCGATTTATGCTCAAATGTGAGCAGTCATTTGTTTCTGTTTTATAAAATAAATGGCGGTTTTCTCCTAATAAAATTATAGTATTTTCTTCATAATTTCCTGTATTACGTAGAATAAACTAGCAATAGAAGTGATATAATTTGTATAAAATGAAGATATTTTTTTTTCTCCAGAGATGTTATTAGCTACACATAATTATTTCCTGTTTTCGTTATGATTTTCTGTTTATGTTCTACTAACACTGGGATAAAAGATTAGTCGGGGATTGGGCTGCCAAAGAAATGCCGAGTCGAAGTCGCTATCGATTTGAAATATCGAGTTACGAGGACTTCGTTTGAAACAATAGAAGTAAGCTGCATCTACACGGTTAAATTTTCCATGCGCGTATACACATACAATCTGGTAAGAATATTAAAAGAATCAAGACTAAAACCCTCGTTCAATTAAGATGCATGAAGAGCATAATATATATATTCAGTAAACTGGTCTGAATTTTCTAAAGAGTTTTATTCTATGCAAAAGAGGAATGTGTAGTTAAAAGTTTCAATTAGAATCAGTTTTCAGTTCCGTATCAATATTTGTAATAAAACTGATACATTTTTAATACCGGTACTGATAATATAATATGAAACGTAACTGGCCGTATATATCGATTATAACAATGACAGCATCCATGGATAAAAAGGAAGGCTGTGGAATACCATATAAACTGAGTTTCACTATTTTCATGTAGTATTCTTATTAATGTTGTAAAATAAAAGAATATGAATAATTTAAAATCAATTCATATTAAATAGTAACGTGAACATGTTATAAAAGTCGTACTCACATGTTTTTAACAAACTAATCTCAGGAAAATACCTTTCCACCTCGCCATGTTTGCTAAAGTCCTCGGAAAACGATATAATTTCGTATCGGCATTTCTTTTGCAGCCCAATGTACGTAACAGGATCGTTATTTCTCACACAGGATTAGGAAAGTATATAATTATGTCTCGTGACCAGAACACAGTACGAAATGGAAATATAAAAATTGTAAATTTATCCAGTAAAGGTGAAAAAATTCAAATATCTTGGAGCATCTGTAACAATGTATAAATTACACTCGAGAGGAAATTAAACGCAGAATAAATATGGGAAATGACTGTTATTATTCGATTCTAAAGCTTTTGTCGTCCAGTCTGCTTTCAAAAAAACTGAAAGTTAGAATTTGTAAAACAGTTATATTACCGGTTGTTCTGTATGGTTGTGAAACTTGGACTCTTACTTTGAGAGAGGAACAGAGATTAAGGATGGTCGAGAATAAGGTGCTTAGGAAAATATTTAGAGCCAAGAAGGGTGCAGTTACAGAAGAACAGAGAAAGCTACAGAACGCAAAACTGCACGCATTGTATTCTTCACCTAACATAATTAGGAACATTAAATCCAGACGTTTGGGATGGGCAGGGCATGTAGCACGTATCAGCGAATCCAGAAATGCATATAGAGTGTTAGTTGGAAGACCTGAAGAAAAAATACCTCTGGGAAGGCCGAGACGTAGATGGGAGGATAATATTAAGATGGATTTGAGGGAGGTGGAATATGATGATAGAGACTGGATTAATCTTGCTCAGGATTAAGACCGATGGCGGGCTTATGTGAGGACGACAATGAACCTGCGGGTTCTCTAAAAGCCATTTGTAAGTAAGTAGAGAGTAGAAAAGTTTTATGTTCTTGTTTAAGTGCATAGAAAATGATTACATTTATGTCATTTGAAAAGAAATATCGAATGAACTATAAATGAGAATGTCATTCACAACATAATGAAACAAATGAATTGTTGCGGGACACGTAAAACATGCTGTATTAATGAGAAAATAATGTGACATGTCTGAGAATGAGGAAGGCTGTGGAATAGGCAGTAGAGGAGAGCTTTCTTACAATCGATTTCGATAACGTGCAAGATATTCTACTGTCAGTTTTAACTAGATTGCACGATGTGTCAGCTCGCAGACTTGTTTTTCTCTCTCGTAGTTCTAGCTAAAAGTGAACTATATCGTGGAAATATCTCGTTGGAAGACAATAAAGAAATATGGAAACACTGTCGCATTTCAATTGTTTTCTGAATTACGTTCATTTCTCAGTATTGTTTTTAGTTGTGTTTTGTCAACAACAGCTGTTCGATAATGTAACAATCTTGATAGCAGTGGAATGCAAACGATTTCCGCACTTTTTTTTAGCAAAGAGGATGGAAAGTGGAATCAGCAAGAGAGGTGATCTTTCTATATAATCGATTCTGGTAAAATACGATATGTACAAGTCAGTTTTTAACTAACCAGAATGATTGGTGAAGTACCAGATCTCCTGTTCCTCTCGCAGTTCCAGTTAGAGTGAATTATTTCGTGGAAATCTCTCCCTTTCTGATGGTGTACGGGCCAGCAGGATTCGGTTTCTAGGAAGCGGCCTGGCGCAGAGACAGGGTCCATTCCTGGACTTAGGGGAAAGGGTGGCTGGAAGTCGTCTCCACCTAGGAACTGCGTGACGAGTGCCAGATATCGAACACTCCGGTGCCTTTAAGCTTACAGTGCAGCGATTCGATTCCCGTCTGAAGAATATTCTTCCTTCTTAGTTCTTTATTCGGTAATTTGTTTTATGACCCAACTCCAGTACATTGTTAGGAATCATTAAGAGCGCTGCAACATCTATCTATCTATCTATCTATCTATCTATCTATCTATCTATCTATCTATCTATCTATCTATCTATCTATCTATCTATCTATCTATCTATCTATCTATCTATCTATCTATCTATCTATCTATCTATCTATCTATCTATCTATCTATCTATCTATCTATCTATCTATCTATCTATCTATCTATCTATCTAATCTTATCTATCTATCTATCTATCTATCTATCTATCTATCTATCTATCTATCTATCTATCTATCTATCTATCTATCTATCTATCTATCTATCTATCTATCTATCTATCTATCTATCTATCTATCTATCTATCTATCTATCTATCTATCTATCTATCTATCTATCTATCTATCTATCTATCTATCTATCTATCTATCTATCTATCTATCTATTTATTTATTTCTTTATTTTGCTACTAATTGTAACATAAAATATAATATATACAGAAAAACTTTAGCTCGCCCCTGAAAGAGTAGAACATTGAATTTGTTAATAAAATAATTTCAAGTTACTTCAGTTATTTATAAATTATTTTGCAATGTTCATTGAGACTTAACATTTATAATAATGTTAAAGCTTCAAAGTGCCTTACTTAATTATAAATAGAAAGTGCAACAGCAACAAAAATGACAGTCACTAAATTGGCAACAATGGCCACCACAAGCTACAGACCACAGCCTTCTATACTTGAAATACTGTCATTGTGAGCATTCCAGAGTTAACTTATCAAAATAAACGTGTGTAAATATTATGTTGAATACAGTTCCTGAAGACTTTGGTATAGATTTACGTAGCAAACAGATAGTACTCTTTGTTATGTATAAACAAATTTTTACGGATCACATTTTTTCATGACTGTATATCATTTTCCACTAACGGTATGTTTTCTGGCCATAGAAACCAGTGGCGGTATTCCATACCGGCGCATACCGTCTCACTTCCCTCACTGACTGTCATACACAAAAAGAAACGAGCAAAGATCTCAGATTAGAGCTATGCTGTTGTTGCAATACCAATTTTGTTACTTGTTACTTTACTTACTTACTTACGGCTTTCAAGGAACCCGGAGGTTCATTGCCGCCCTCACATAAGCCCGCCATCGGTCCCTATCCTGAGCAAGATTAATCCAGTCTCTATCATCATATCCCACCTCCCTCAAATCCATTTTAATATTATCCTCCCATCTATGTCTCGGCCTCCCCAAAGGTCTTATTCCCTCCGGCCTCCCAACTAACACTCTATATGCATTTCTGGATTCGCCCATACTTGCTACATGTCCTGCCCATCTCAAACGTCTGGATTTAATGTTCCTAATTATGTCACGTGAAGAATACAATGTATGCAGTTCTGCGTTGTGTAACTTTCTCCATTCTCCTGTAACTTCATCTCTTTTAGCCCCAAATATTTTCCTAAGAAGCTTATTCTCAAACACCCTTAATCTCTGTTCCTCTCTCAAAGTGAGAGTCCAAGTTTCACAACCATACAGAACAACCGGTAGTATAATTGTTTTATAAATTCTGACAGGAGACTAGATGACAAAAGCTTCTCAACCGAATAATAGCAGGCATTTCCCATATTTGCAAATCTAATTTTTCAGGTGAAGCTCCCTGTAAAGCAAATTTGAATAATTTCAAGGAAAAAATTGTTCCGGGGCCGGGTATCGATCCCGGGACCTCTGGTTGACCTTGAAATTATTCAAATCTGCTTTACAGGGAGCTTCACCTGAAAGATTAGATTTGCATAATATATAGGCTACGTCACTGTGTACGTTAACAGAAAACCACAATTCCAAGTCACACAGAGATTGTATGCACTCGATGTGGGTCTCTGGCATTTCGTCAGCCCACGCGAGTTGTGTGGATATAAGGGTAAAAGTTGAGACGGTGTCTGGTGGAGTTCCCGGGTAGCTCAGTTGGTAAGAGCGCTGGTACGTTCAACCAGAGGTCCCGGGATCGATACCCGGCCCCGGAACAATTTTTCCCTTGAAATTATTCATTTCCCATATTTATTCTGCGTTTATATCCTCCCGAGTGTCATTTATATTTGTTACTGTTGCTCCAAGATATTTGAATTGTTTCACCTCTTCGAATTTTTATAGTTCCATGTCATACAATATTCTCGTCACGAGACATAATCATATACTTTGTCTTTTCGGGATTTACTTCCAAACCTATCGCTTTACTTGCTTCAAGTAAAATTCCCGTGTTTTCCCTAATCGTTTGTGGATTTTCTCGTAACATATTCACGTCATCCGCATAGAGAAGAAGCTGATGTAACCCGTTCAATTCCAAACCCTCTCTGTTATCCTGAACTTTCCTAATGGCATATTCTAGAGCGAAGTTAAAAAGCAAAGATGATAGACTTGTTTCTTTGAAGTTATTAATTTTATGATGCATGTTCATTAAACTTCCTTTTTTCCTTGTTTTGATGGAGACCTACTACCTCCTCTCAAAATATAGCTACATTCTTAACAATCTGTATTTATTTACAAAATAATTCGAGCACAAATAATTATAAGAACAAAGCCATTAAACGTTGTAAAGTGACTCTGTGAAGAAAATATTATTTTGCATATACGTACCTTGCTAATATGAAATTTCAATTACGACATGGTGTAAAAGACTTTCATATCACAAGCAATCTAGACCCTTGATCACTCTTTGTGCGAAAGCAATAATGAAAGCTATTGAATAATTACATCACATCGTGAGACGTTGAACTGTTGTCCTCACACTCTGACCCTTTCGTCCTTCGGCGGGAACTTCACCTTTTGAGCGCATCGCTGTGTCCGATTGCTGACGAGGGTTGTGAAAATTCGTGATGGAAACGTTTAATCCCATGAAGAGTTGTGTGTCCAGCCGGCCCGGGTTCGATTTTCGGCTGACTAGAAGAGACCTCTGTTCCATGGCGAGTCGACCTGGTTGGCGAGTTGGTATAGCGCTGGCCTTCTATGCCCAAGATTGCGGGTTCGATCCCGGGCCAGGTCGATGGCATTTAAATGTGCTTAAATGGGACAGGCTCATGTCAGTAGATTTACTGGCATGTAAAAGAACTCCTGCGGGACAAAAATTCCGGCACACCGGCGACGCTGATATAATCTCTGCAGTTGCGAGCGTCGTTAAATAAAACATAACATTAATATTAATCCATGGCGACGGATGTGTGTTCGTTGCTTTGTACAATTTGTACCGTGTTGTCTCAAACGGTGACTGCCCCATGCTGACCGAGAAGACTAGTTCTGCAGTTCTTGGGAAAAGTGACACAAGTCAGTTTCCACAAACCTTTTTTGATAATTTATTGACAAATTGCGGAACATCTGCTCGCTTGGAAAAAGAGGCATAAGTATTTCTCCCATTACAATAATTCATTCAGAAAAAAATCAAATCGATATAAACCAGTGTGAGTTGTCAATAAATTATCAAAAAAGTTTGTGAAAAATAACTTTTGCAATTTTTCCCAAGCACTGCAGAGTTATACTCCTACTTATGAATTTGGTGGTTCGGCAGAAAACACATCTAGACATCTTGAATAGTTTAATAGTAATAGTAATAATTCATATTCATTTAACCCATAATTCCAGAGTCGGAACATAGGAATACCTCCTAGCAGAGGTTTCAATACCTACTAGGAATTTAATTAAACTTATTTGCCGACAGGAGGCAGAGGAACAAGTGGTAAGCTCATCGCCTCAAACGCCACATTGAAAGAAAAATATTGTTTGATTGTTTCTACCAACAATAACCAATATTTATAATAACAAATCCTTTATATCTCTATTGATAAGTTGTTTTAAACTGATCGATGTTGCAATTAAGATATTACCACAGTCACGAAGCTTGAGTTTTGAGGGTGCTAGAAACAATAGACTGTGACGGTACTATTTTGCATTGCCTGTGATGAGGCGATATTAGCGATCCTAGTGGTGAGCAACTATCTAATGTTTGCATATTTACTACTTATTGAGCTTCGCGACTGTATATTCTAGACTGTGGTATTACTAGGACGCAAGAGAGGAGAAATTTGGTCCGGAGGCTCTAATTTAGGCTTGGAGGTTTTAACGTGCCGGAAAACTTCGACACGGAACGGATGGCTTGAAGACCCTCCCGGAGGACTTGTACTTTGGATTTTTGCGTCTTAAAAAATTCGACTCCAGCTGAGTTTCAACCCGTAACTCTTAGGTCTGCAAGACAGCTCTTTACCCTAGACCAGTGGGGGCAACAGTAGTAGTAGTAGTAGTAGTAGTAGTAGTAGTAGTAGTAGTAGTAGTAGTAGTAGTAGTAGTAGTAGTAGTAGTAGTAGTAGTAGTAGTTATAATAATAATAATAATAATAATAATAATAATAATAATAATAATAATAATAACAGTCCGTGAGGCGATAGCCCATGAAGGTCAAAGCCGACCAGTCGGCTGCTAGCCTCCTCCGCATGCCTCAGAAGAAGTAAACTATCATCCAACTAGAACGGAGGTATCATGTGGTTAGCATGATGTTACTCCAGCCATTTTGGTAACCGGATTTCGCTATCTATCTTAGCTTCCCAAATTCATTACGATGCTGAGAATAATGATTAGTCAACTGTCCGATAAATGGTTGGAACCTCATAAGAGACACCAATAAGGCATCACTCATGAGGCAACTAAGCAGAAGATAATGGTGTAGGGTGGCCAGTTCCCTTCCCTCTCCATTGCATACATCGCTTATAGCTACATATTACACTACTCAGATTTCAGATATACAAACAATTGTTCTTCCTTTCACACATATCGTCAAGTGAGATGTACTGAGATGTATTGAAACTTATGTAGGACCTATACATAATTATGTAGGTTGTATTGTAAAATTAGGTATTTTATTTTATGTTTTATTATTATTGTGTTAAATTGTATTGTGTATAAAATTGTATATATGTTGTAAAATTGCATTGTGTATTGTAATTTTATTGTGTATCATTTTATTGTGTATTGTTTTTATATTGTGTATACCACTGCCACCGGATGCTTGCCCACTTGCAGTGTAAATAAATACATACATACATATATACATAATAGATGTACATATCAGCCAGAACCTCAATCAGAGACTGCTGGGATTAATAATAATAATAATAATAATAATAATAATAATATAATAATAATAATAATAATAATAATAATAATAGCCTCACATAGCAATAAAGAGCAGAATTGTGGTAGGCCTATGTTTAATACCAATTCCATCAGGTGGTAATCCTATGTTGCGCGTTGCAAGTTTTCAGTAGAGCAAAAGCAAAGTTTGAAATGAGGACCAACATCATTATGATGAGCTGTAAAACTGACGCTCTGCATCATTTTGGAAGAGGATGGACTTGTAACCTTTGATCACATGGAAGCCATAACTCAAAACCACTAATTTCTGACTTATCTTATCTATATTTTTACCGTGCACCATAGAATTATTGGCTTGTGCAAATACGTAAATCATGTTAGGTATACTGGCTAAGAAGGAATTACCTACTAAAGGTTGCACTGAAAAGAACAGTGAACGGAAGAAAAGTTCTGTAATTGGTAATTGACAACATTATGGGTCGTATGCGAAGACGAAAATGAAGGCTGAAAAAAGGAAAGATTGGAGAATGCTGGATTTGCAGTGAAGCACCTACCCTTGGGTAAGAAACTGAGAAGGAAAGAATGTCTTCGATGTGCTGGCTTTGTGATCAGATAATTATTTTGTTTCATTCTGTGTCTGAAATTAGACCACCTATCTATCATCATTCTAGGCTATCATTCTACGATTTAAAATAGACCACGACATCACAGCGACAACGGGCGAACGTCCAAGCCCTGCCTAGGCCTAGGCCAACTGCACCCGCATCCAGATTAATGATATCCCTACAGCGCCAGTAATCGCTCTGTGCGAACTGCCAGACGGAATTCACGTGCAGAACGCTGGGAGGGGTGTGGGCATTTGACAGATCTCTTTACGTTGTGCAAGTGTGCAGATAGTATGCTGGAATATGATCAGTTTATGTGCATCGACTGATGTAACTATCCTCTTGAAATGATCAAGAAGGCTGCGTCATGATTTCAAAGTTTTACATCACTTAGTTTTCATCAGGAAATAGACTATGATTTTTTCCTTCTTAAAACTTTTTTTTTTTTTCGTTGTTGGTAACTCTATAGCATCTATTAGGTGCTTTATGGTTGTGCTAACAGATGGAGATACTTGTCAACAATGTGATGCTGAAACGTGTGTTCAGGTTACTGCCCAGCGACAGTCCTGATGTATTTTTATATTTGTGATGATTGGCTAATTAATATTAACCCGGCACACTCACATTCATACAAATTTCCAGACTCTAGACACTAAGGGAATTCCTCTTCTTCAAGAAAACCTTCTTAAAACTTGTATGTCTCATTGTGTGTTCCTAATGACCCATTAGAGTTTTAATTTATAAATGATGACTAGCCTATATCGAATTTTAGAACCATCTATCCAAAGCACATGATTTTTCCATTTAACACACACATTATGTATCTACAACGAAGGTCTATCCCACATCGTCTTCAATGCTTTACATTCCATTGCACTATATTCCGCAATATTTTCTGCAGACGATATACTGAATTCTTTAATCAGTATTCATAATTTGCAAGTCATATATTATATGATGTGAAAAAAATCAATGTGTAGTTTATACCCCGTGTTCAGCCTTGAATAGGAATTTCCGGAACTTATTTTTACGTTTATGACATCACAAGTTTGTTTGCAAAGCCTAACCACAGACAGACGATTTTACTGATTTAATAAATAATTAATTATGGTACTTTCGTATGTCTGAGTTTCGCACATGCTATTTTAACTTTTTTTAATTACCGGTATGACCTTGTTTCAAAAAACATGTATTATTTTGTCACGTGAACAAGAAAATATTGAATTTACCTATTCGCCAGAAATTCATTCACGCAATGATCAACATCATAACGATACTACCACAGTCTAGTATATACAGTCACGAAGCTCAATACGAAGTAAATATGCATCCATAGATAGTTGCTAACCACTAGGATCGCTAATATCGCCTCATTACAGACAATGCGAAATAGTACCGGCATAGTCTATTGTTCCTAGCACCCTCACAACTCTAGCTTCGTAACTTTATATACTAGACTGTGATACTGCTCTCAATTAAAACTCCTATGAGAAAGTAAGTTTCAAGAATAAATTTATAATGCTCTGTTGTAACATTCATTTCGCCGTTAACAAATACTTAGAAAAATTAAATGAAGTTTGATTTTAATAATAACATGGACGACATTTATTTATTTTTATACCCTGCTGCATTCATTTATTGACAAAACAAAAGAAGCGTACTCAATATTAACAACAGACATGGCCTACATCGTTTATTCCTTGAGGATTAAACTTGCTCAGTGATGATGACTTGATACATAATCGTACATAAAAACATGTGCCGGAAGCTTCTATTCAAAATTGAATACGGGATAGTAATAAATAACGCTTTTTAATAATTTAAGAATTGGATTCACGTACTGTATATAATTATATGATTATTATAACGTGTAGAACTTTTAAAAAGTCAGGATTCTTTTGTTATTGTTTGGACTTAAATTACAGAAATAAGAATTACAAAAAACGTAATTCCATCGATAAGGCAGTGGATTTAACGTTACGGAATTTATATTAAATTAGACTGATTTCTATTACTTTGGCAACCTTTATTTCGAAATGTAACAAATGAAAGCTGTTGTAGATATTTTCCTGTGGGTATTTTTTTTGTATAAATTTGAAATAAACGGTATTCATTGTGTGAACGTGGATAGGTGTTCAGACGTGATTTATTGATGCAATAGAGTATTTCCATCGCCTTGAAAAAAATTTCAAACTGTAACTGGTTTCAAGTATTGGTCTTGTACGGTGTCTTTATTCTGAAAATTGTTAATAATTTAATAAAATGTCAGCATTTGAATTTTAAATAGTAATCGCTTTATACGTAAATAATCCCCATTCTTTTGTGAAAGAAGGGATTCTTTGATGTAATACATAAATCTTTTAACGAAGTTTCAACGATTCGAAGTGTCCATACATTTTGTAGTATGATGCAAATTTATAGCATCTGCAGCTTATATTTGAGTTGGTTTCTTTTTATAAACATTGTCTTTTATAAACCGATGTTGTAGCGTCTACCGAACTGCAAACCTCACATCAAACGCTTCCTGTCCGTTTGCTGTGTCCAGCTAGCAACATAAGCCTTCGCCTGTTAAAAACCAGTTTATACAATTATTGTTTCCGATCGTCGAATGTTAACGAATTCGTTGCATCATTGAAGACATTCTCACTAATAACCAATCGGATGGTTTGTCCCCTATTTGATTTATCTTCCCCATTCGATTTTATTGAGATACAGGTCAATCCAGTTTGTGAGCGCAGATGTACCCTTTATTCTTTTCTCTGCTCTTTTTCTTCTTCATTCTACCGTCAGTTAAGTTTTTTTTATCAATAAAATTTAACCTTTGAAATATCCAATCAAAGCTCTTTGCCAGGTATAGAATTTGATGTACTCGTGTCGGTTAAGGCAAAAATTTTTCAAACTGAATTACGCGTACCCAAGTGGGCACGCAAAAGTTGACGAATATCGTTAATGTTTATGTAGGCCTACAGTACATATAATTATATTTGTGCACTTAAATTAATGCAAAACGTTTTATTTGCAAATTGACTAATTTCTGTTGTCCGCTGTAATTTAATTGTTTCTTCCGTAGCTCATAATAGGAATTATTTATTATTGGTGGATTAGTTGCCTCATAAGTGGTGCCATGTTGGTATCACTTGTGAGGTTCAAACCTGCCTTCGGACAGTTGACTAAACATATTGGGTCGATTTCTAAAACGAGGTCTTTTTCATTTATCTGATCCATGGCTCGAAACCATGGTCTGAAGCAGAGACCACGGCTGGGGTAGGTTTAAAACCATGGCTTCATATATAAAAGATGGAGATAGTAGATCAGCTAAGGAAAATTTGTGTCTGCGAATATTACATCCCCAGATTATATTGATGAGAGACAGGAATAATCCTTTGTAACTATATAACGACGATAATTTCAGGCGAATATTTCTATTTTCGAAGAAATCAAGAATGCTAAATAATAATCTGCAATGAAATGCAAGAAGCGCCAGGTTGACAATTTTTTTTACATCTTCTTGTTGCTTTGAGGGAAGTAAGATATAATATTTTATATTAATTATACCTTTATGTCAATAAGACAATATAATTTAATTCTCAGTCTTTACAGTAGTTATGGACAATTTTATTTAATACTCTTAAATTACGTGAGCTTACAAGAATATGAAGCAAATGTGATTTTATCTTCTTGTTTTAAGTTTTATGCTACTGGGATCTGTTATATGTGAAAATAGAACCATACTACATTTTAGTTTTATTTGAAATTTTAATCCAGTTTATATTTAGGTTATTAATTGCTTGGAACTGGTTTTCAGATAGTTAATGTTGGTAGTAGATATAAACAAATGTTAAATTACAACACAAATGCTCGACTTGTACTAATGATTTGGTCAATATCTTTTTGGTACCTAAAAATCCGTTCCCTGTTAAATACTAGGTAATGCTAGTATTTTAAACGCACATATATTCTGTAAATTAGTAAATATAACAATAAATTAGCTGAGAACAAAAGAATGTGACTTATGCAATTCAATAAAAATATGTTGTTGTTTTCTAATGCCAGGCGTTTGACAATAAAGTCATTTGACCTCTTGCACTCCGATATTTTTCAAAGATATTATCATGACCAGCCACTGAAGCACAGATTTTGAGGTGTTCCGAATCCATTTCTTGGTTTGAGTTGCACAATGGACAGTTAGGGGACTGATATATTCCAATTCTATGCAGGTGTTTGGCCAAACAATCATGACCTGTAGCCAATCTAAATGCAGCTACAGACGATTTTCGTGGTAAATCGGGAATTAACTGTGGATTTTGATGCAGAGAGTTCCATTTTTTCCCTTGGGATTGAGTTATCAAATTTTGTTTGTTGAAGTCTAAGTATGTAGATTTAATAAATCTCTTCACAGAGTAATACGTAGATTTAGTAACAGGTCTGTAAGTAGCAGTGCTGCCCTTCTTTGCTAGTGCATCCGCATTCTCGTTTCCCAGGATTCCACAATGGGATGGTATCCATTGGAATACAATTCTTTTATTGAGGGATATTAATTGAGAGAGCATTTTAGTTATTTCTGCTGTTTGAGATGAAGGTGTGTGTTTAGAGACGATTGATAGAATAGAAATATTAATTCCGATGTTCATTTCTTTCTAATATCGACTGTTTATCAGGAATAAAAATCGATTCTTAGCTGCGTTGCCATATACAGTATAAAACCCACGAACCGCGGTTTAAATGCCGAGGTTTGGAACCACGATTTCATCCGTGTTTTAGAAATCGACCCATTAACTAAAACTTAATTATAATGAAATTATAATGAGAAACCATTCTGGCTGTTTATGAATCTCAAATACGAACTCGGGCAATGAAGCTCAGATCTTAAATGTTGATGATAATGTCGTTTATCATTATCACCACAATCATAATGAAATATTATGTTTATTAGTATCTCTATCCTTTTCAAACACGTGACGATTTCTTTCAGATTAGTTTGAGAGGTTCGTACGTGAGGTAGGACACGCGTAAGGGGTAAAAAAAAAAAAACTGGTCACGAGACCTTGTGGAATTTTCCAGGGCTGTTACTTGGCTGCGCTCTCTCTACCCCTCTATATTTCAGAAGAGGAGAAATAATAAATATCAGGATATGTGCAGCTGTCGCCGACAAGGGGGTGTTTTCATTTATTCCCGTAATTGTGTGTGTAGGAATTTCGTTTTTGTTACTTTAACTACAATAGTTTTATTAACGTTTTGAAATTATTCGAATCTAAAGAATAAAGGGTTACATGTGTACTGTAAGCAGAGTTGCCAGATGTCCCGATTTTCATATAAAAGTCCCAGGTCCCGCTTCGATTCGAGGTGGGACGCAAAAAGTCCCTCTAGAGAATTAACATCGCTTGAATAATTTTATCGTTACGTAGTAACTATTTTCTTCTAGGTCTAAATAATTACATCAAATTTCAATTAATTTTCTTAACAATGTAGGTTTGCACACTGGAAAAAAAAACTAATATTTTGGCAAGTGTAAGGTTTGTAGCAGCGAATTCAGTGGTGAATATGATATTTCTAAATATTTAAAGAAGAGACGTTCATCAGAAATGCATGGCACAGAGAATGGATAGAAGCTTGTTAAAAATGCTAAAGTTCAGTGATAAATATGTAGAAAGCCTTAAAAATATATACTGTATGTTAAATTATGGGTTTGGATCAGTAATATGTTAAGGCACAAACTATAAATATGAATTTAGGTATAAATAAATGTTATCATTGTTATCAATTAATAAACATTGAAATTTAAATATTTTGCCACATATGATGCCAGACAGATCTATTATTAAGTCATTTAAGTTAATAATTTGACATAACATAGCCTGTTATTGCCACAAGCTGTTGAGAAAGACGCCAAAGAAACGTGATGAAACTTACAACCAGATAAATATTGTTTGTACTTGGATAGCTGTATAAGATTTTATTTTATAATTGATAATTAATGGTGTTTAATTATTACATTTTATTTTATAACAATATTCATATTAATTAATTATATTTATTTGCTATTAATTTCCGGATCCTCGTGGTCATCCTTAATTAAGGCCGGACGATTCTCTCTCTCTCGCATGTCTTTTATTGAAATTGCAATTTTGAGATTCATATTACTTTCTTCAGCTGCGAGATATTTTTTTGTTTATTTATTTATTTTGTATACTCATGAAAAAGGTTAACTCTGCCCAAATTCATATCACTCTTTCTTTAAGACAAAACGTAAGTACTATATATGGTGAAAAAAGATGTCCCTCCTTGGTAGATCTAAAATCTGGCAACCCTGACTGCAAGACAGACAAAATTATCAAGGTGTTACATAGAGTCTGATTAATTATACATTAGTCAATTTTGTATATCCCTGTCCTTGTTTGAGACGTTGAAGATCAACATATTATTATAACATGAACATGTATTGTATTATCACACAGACCTGAAAATCTCTTAAATGTCTTCTAAATATATATACCTATATCGGTATCATATTATTATTATTATTATTATTATTATTATTATTATTATTATTATTATTATTATTATTATTACAATAATCATTAAAATTTTTACGCGATTCCATTATCAGGAAACCTTCGAAATTTCGTTAAAAATATAGGTTATTTATTTATTTGCCATTCCTTCTGTTTCTATTGTACATAAATCCAAAGCATATTGTATGCTATGCAATTACAGTAATAATTCAACAACCAAGTGTGAAATAATCTAGTGTGAGAAATCGTTTTCTTGCCATCAGCTGTATAAAGAGGAAAATATGTCAGTCTTCTATCTTTATATTCCGTGAAACTCAAGCAATCTTTAGGTAGGTTACGAAACAGTTCAGTTTTCCAATACACGCATTCGATACATCCACGCATTCCAATATCCTGTTTTGATAGCGATACCTGGATGATAAATTCATGGTAATGTAAACAATGCACTGCAGAAGTTCGCTGGTACGCCGTTGGCTGCAAACAACTGTGAAATGGCGTGATTCAGTAATTCTCTATCCTTGTCACGTTTCATTGTGTCTTTTCGACCTAAGCTCTTTGCGGCAGCCAATATCTACTGCTGTTACGCGTTCAGACACGCAGTCGGAGTTTGAACATCGTCGGGAGTGGTAGTAGCTGGTGTACGGATGGGTTAGCGTGTTGGGAATATCACAAAATTTGTTTTGTTTGAAGAGAAGAGTTTGTAATTTCACTCTAAATTCTGTTTCCTATTCATCAACGATGGTTGAGAAAATCTTAGAAGAAGTGCAAGGATCTGAAGCTGAGTGTAAGTGTTTTTATATTTTATTTTAATGATGTATCCATTGTTTCCTGCGCCGTATATTTGAAGCTTGAAGAGAAGCATTAATGTGTTTGGTTAATAACCGTACTCAGAATGTCTCTAGTATTATCAATATAATTTTGCATTTATTAAATGTGGAACAAATACTGAATTATGCATTAGCGGTTTTAACACATATATGTGCGAAAATAGAGCAGTGAAAATTCAATGTGTGCAGTCCTTGTTTGCCTTCGCACTCCCACCTTCACATTAAGAGGAAGTGAGAGTACAGACGATGTCACACAAAAGAATGGTCACCGAATATTGAAAATCTAGACTAGGTGTGCTGTGTGTCCATACAAGTTGTTTGTAAATACAATGGGATTCACTGTTTAACTTGGAGGTAGGCCCTAAAGGGTTGCACCATTTTTATAGCATGTTTTGTCACGTACTCAGGTTACAACTTTCATTAATTTTTTAAGCCTTTGCATCATTTTCTTTTTAATTTAAAAATTAAAATGTAATTTTGAGATAATGTAACATCCGTTACAGTATATTCCGGCATAAAACAAAACAGTTTTATCAAGGTAAGCTTTTCTAAATTAGGCCTAGGCTTACTTTTCGTTTGAAAAGAATCTATATTCTTCGGCAGAAGTATTTATTATTATTGTTCAATATTTTTATCCAAAATTACATGGACAGAAACTGGTTAGCTACAAACATTTTAATTGCATCAGCTTTCAAGTGATTTCAGAGCGATTCTCAAGTTAAATTTATTTTAAATGGGAAGTTGACAAGGTGACATTTTTTCCGAATCTGTGATAAGGTTAGTATTACCAAATATCCAAACCTTGCAAATTACACAAATTTTATTTAACGAATAATTATTATCAATTTTAATTTTCCAATTGCTTTTAATAAGGTTATATTGTAGGCTACCTGGAGCTTGAAGTTAAAGACTGTGAAGATTATAAATAGGTCATAGCTAAGCCTAAACGAAATCATTTTCTCATTTGATCGTTCTCAAGCGCAGATGTTTGTATATACAAACTAATATTGCAGTGGCAATTTTCCCTTCAGCCATGTGGTCATTCCATGCAAACATGACATTATTTCTTATGAATATTTCTGTAACGTGGTTTCATAATTAAAGAAATGGACACAAATGTTTTAAGTATGAATTGCAGAACGTGTAGGCCTAATATTTAGTTATGAAATTGCTAGTTATACTGAAATTACCCGTAACATTGTTACAAATTGCTAGTTGTACTGAAATTACCCGTAGCATTGTTACAAATATTACTTACAGCAGTCGGCCTGGTTGGCGCAGTTGGTATAGCGCTGGCCTTCTTGCACGAGGTTGCGGGTTCGATCCCGGGCCAGGTCGATGACATTTAAGTGTGCTTAAATGCGACAGGCTCGTGGCAGTAGATTTACTGGCATGTAAAAGAACTCCTGCGGGATAAACTTCCGGCACACCGGCGACGCTGATACTCTCCAGTTGCGAGCGTCGTTAAATAAAACATAACATTAACATTACTTGCTGCTATCACACCTCCAAGATTACGGACTAATATTGTATGATAACGTTATACTTTTCATTCAGTCAAATCACTGGCAGTTCCACAAAACACCCGTTTTGTAATTAACCATTTTGTCATCAAGTAAACATTATTGAAAATTAATCCTTTGCTGTTTATTCCAGAACTTCCGAATTAAAGTATTCCAGTATACCATTACTCCTTCCTTACTCTCTAAAATCTTTGGGTTTATTATATTTCTTAGATGTTTTATTCTTGTTGCTGATATGTAAGCCTACAAGTGAATGTAGCCTAAACAATGTTCCTAATATTCGTTTTTGCGAGAAATCCGCAATTTACAACCAGGAATTAAGTTAAGTATAACCGGCGTCTAACTTATCTCTGTTTCTTGGGACTTGTTCTATATGTCTTGTTCATAGTAGGTATGTAAAATAAGATTTGGATGTGAAGAAAGGAAGAAGATATCCTAACCGATTTATAAGGTGCAAAAAACGAAATTTAATATAAATAGGCTACACTTAAATACCGTTGGCCTGCTAACTTCGTGCAGGTTTACAATCTACACGTGGAATCGTTTGACATAATACACATTTATTATTATTATTATTATTATTATTATTATTTAACCGGTAATGATAGTAAATATAGTGTTTGGTATGTTTTAAAATTATAGCAAAAATCACCTCTAGCACAATTTCAATAAAATACACAATTAATTGTGTTCATACAAATTAGTACTATCAGATCATCGGTAATATTAAAATATCTTTGAACAAAGTTTCAAAAAACAGTAGTTGTTGAATTTTTCTCCAAAAATTGACAGATTATTTTGTGGCAAAATATTACATTATTATTTTTCTCTCTAAAATATTATTATGATTTTATACATTCGTTCAAACTTTAATAAATGCTCATTTCTGGGAGGTGGGGGGGGGAGGGAGTGGAAGCAGTGATGTAGGTTTAAATCGCATTTTGTCCTGTAGCCACAGAATTAATCCGTTGAGATTCTAAAATTACAAACTACTATTTGGCAATTATATTACTTCGAGTGGTAAGTTATATTCGAATTATTTCTTTCAAAATTGGTTATTAATTTTGTATGAGTCATAACAGTAGGCTACCTGTAGTTTTGGGAAGTGTAGAGCTTTGTAGTTCATGATGCAATGATGTAATATTGTGAAGAGTTACAAGAACTCGTGAAATTTTTAAGGGTATAAACCTTTCAGTTTTGACATAAGAATAATATGAGCCGTTCAGAGCAAAAGTTGTGAAACTCAAGAATGGGTAATGAGGGTTAAAGTAAACATTCTGTAAAATACAGCGCAAAGTAGCAATTTTCAATTTATTTAAACTATTAGTAGTCGGTGGATAGCAAGGAGGACATATTAATTGCTACTTTGCGCTGTATTTTACAGAATTTTTACTTTAAACCTCATTACCCAATTTTGACTTGCACAACTTTTGCTATGAACGGCTCGTAGCCTATCTACCGTAACTGCAACGTGCATAGGCCTATATTATCAGCATCAGACTTCCATTTACAATGTGTATTTTGAGGAGAGTGAAAAACGTAATGATTTTTCACACAACTCTGAATTGCTTTGATTTTGAAACTACACGCCGGTGAAGTGTAAGAGTCTATGGCCTTAACTCCGCCAGTATAAATAAATATATCCGTGTATTAAATTATTATAAAAATAATCATCAAAGCAAAACTGATAACGTTTGCTAGTTAAATATATTTGCAATTGCTACAAACATTAAAAAAAAAAATTGAAGACGAGGTATGTGTTGTTTTGAATGTGAATGCCAGAAATATCCAATGTGTAACTATTTTCAACCAGCCTGTGTTTATAACAAATTGAAAACGAGGCATCAGAGTTGTTTTGGACGTACATGCTACGATTTGGAAGCACCCTGTACTTAGTATTGTCTTATGATTTGTGATGCAGGTGAGGTTCTGTCTGCTCTGCGAGGGGACAAGACAGTGACGGGCAGCAATGAATGTCCCAACAGCGTGCAGCAGCGCAAGGAAGAGGCGCGGCGCAAGCGCAGGAAGAAGAAGAGGACGGGCTCCAGCCTGGTATCTTCCTGCTTCCAAGGTAATGGGGCAGCGCATCACGTCTACCCTCCCATTGTCTTATTTTTCCTATTCAGTATTCTTCCTCTTCCTTTCAACATTTTTTCTCATTTAAGTTACTTATAGCGTTTTTTCACTCATCTCTGCTTTTGTCCTTTTTTCCATCTTGCCTACTTTCCGTCATTTCTTCTTTCTTCTGCTCTCTTTTATTCTCTTATTTCGCATGTTTTGTTCTGACATTGCTGTTCAGTCATTAAGTAGTTATAACAAATTACAATAGACGTCCTATACAACAAATAAAATATGTGACTGGTTCTCAGTCAATAAATTACTATTAAATTGTAACAAAACTAACATAATTCAATTTAAATCCTGTCCAAATTCAACCTCGCAAATTTCTAGCGCAATAATTAACAATAGATCCCTATTAGAAACAACAACAACCAAATTTCTTGGCTTAAAAATCGATAATGTGTTAAATTGGAAAAATCATTAAATAAATTACCCCCAAACTAAATTCAGCTTGTTTTGCTATTAGATCTATGCAAAAGATAGTAAATATCAATACCTTAAAAACAATATACTTTGTATACTTCCACTCGGTAATGAGTTTTGGAATAATATTCTGGGGAAATTCCACAGATAGTAACAATATATTTCTATTACAAAAAAGAGTAATTAGAATAATAGTAGGTGCCAAATATAGGGAATCGTGTAGGGCCATTTTCAAAAAACTACAAATAATGCCCATGGCTTGTCGGTATATCTTTTCATTAATAATCTTCCTCGTATGTAATCGTGAAAACTTTGTAACTAATTCAACAGGTCATAGCATAAATACACGTCAAAAAATGACTTTCATACTCCATCGGCAAGTCTATCGTGCTATCAAAAAGGAGTGCGTTATATGGCAGTAAAAATTTTTAATAGCCTCCCTATCGATATAAAAAATGAAACTCAAAACATAAAATTATTTAGGGCCAAATTAAAGAAGTACCTAATTTCTCACGCCTTCTATTCTGTAGGTGAATTCATGACATTCAATAACACTTCATGAAATTGATACTAAAACTTTGTGTTGTACTAGTAGACTATATTGTAAATCTCTTCTGTATATATTTCATCTAGACTGTGACTATAAATTCAGACTTTATAATAGTATTAAGTTTTTTGACTTGTTCCATATTCTAGCTGTGAGCATGTATGAATACCATGGAATGCTAATAAATGCAATACAATAATACAATACAATACAGGGTGAATCGTAAATAATGCCATTAATTTCAGAGCATTATTCTTTGGAATAATCGTCTTTTGTTAAGAAAACTCCCACAAGAGAGAAAAGAAAATCATTTTCTTATGTATAAATTGTGTGGGAACAGTGAGAAAATATTTAAATTAGATTTTATGTTTTATACGTCGATATTAAATTTTTTTTTCGGTTGATGTAACCTATATCGTATAATTACAAATTTTTATAATCGATCATTAATCATATTTGATCAGAGATGGTTCATGTCTCAGTTCCATATACCAGCAGCAGTCTTCTAATGTTTTGTAGATCCTAAATAGAGCATGTTTTTAATATTGCTTACAGAAGTTATGGATTTACACTTTTTCTTTCATAAACCTCTTCAACGCGAATAAAAGAATCACCTTTTTCAAACATGAATACAGTTTTTTCTTATGATTGCGACCAAATTTCTTGGCTTACAAATCGATAGGCCTAATGCATTAAATTGGAAAAATCATATTAAAGAAATTACTCCCAAACTAAATTCAGAATGTTTTGATATTAGATCTGTGCAAAAGAGATATTAAATATCACTATCTTAAAAATAACATCGATGGCTGAGAACCAGACTATTCTAACTTTTTATAAGAAAGAAATCTGTTTCATTGTGTTCCAGTTCTGTCTGCATATATGAATCGAACAAAATTGTAAATATTCCTCTCCATAAGGTTGCTGTGAAGCTATTCCAAATTGTTTCATGAAGCTTTGAATGTCAGGAGCTTAAAATAGCGCTCCTGAAAAAAAAAAAATAAATAAAAAAAAATAAAATAAAATTGACTGGTTCTGGGCCATCGATATTTTGCATACTTCCACTCGGTAATGAGTTCAGGAATAATATTCTGGGGAAATTCTACAGATAACAACAGTATATTCCTACTACAAAAAAGAGTAATTAGAATAATAGTAGGTGCCAAATCTAGGGAATCGTGTAGGACGATTTAAAGAAACTACAAATAATGCCCATGGCTTGTTAGTATATTTTTTTCATTAAACTTCCTCGTATGTACTCGTGAAGACAAAAAATGACTTTCATACTCCATCAGCAAGTCTATCGTGTTATCAAAGAGGAGTGCGTTATATGTCAGTAAAAATGTTTAATAGCCTCCCTATGGATATAAAAAAAATAAACTCAAAATATATGATTATTTAAGACCAAATTAAAGAAGCACCTAATTTCTCACGTCTTCTAGTCTGTACGTGAATTTATGACATTCAACAACACTGCCCATGAATATTTCTGTCTTGTATTAAGTATCGATACTAACCCCTTGTGTTGTACTAGTAGACTATATTGTAAAACTCTTCTGTACATATTTCAACTAGACTGTCACTATGAATTAAGACTTTGTAGTAGTATTATTAAGATTTTTTTGACTTGTTCCATATTCTAGCTGTGAAGCAATGTATGAATACCATGGAATGTTAATAAATACAATCTCGTACAGGGAAGGCTTCTTTGGGATTTACTGATGGGAGGAAATGGGAAGGAGATATAATTTATTTACAGTATTTATAAGTTGCTTTGTATGGAACAGACGAATAAATTAAAAAGTATGACTTGATTAGCAAGTAAATCTTTGAATAGAACGCCTGTCAATTGAATTATATATTCTTATATCGCTGTAGGCTAATTAAATTTGACCATTAGAAGCATTTCCTGGAGGAAAGCAATAAATATATTCAGGACATTATCCTTATCTTTAGTTCATTTCTGCATGAGTTAGCGGTTTGATTATTTGAGTTATATACTGACAGGAGATATAACCTGTTTGTTGACTGGGTGTATAATAAGTCACAAAAGAGAATTTTTTTATTGTTATATTACTCGAGATTATAGACGTAAAATACTTCTAATCCCGGAATAGATAGTACTGTCATATTCAACTGATACCATTTCTGTTACACAATGTAAGACGTTTGTATGTTAGGGTGTTCTGACAGTTTGTAATGCATGACCTTCCTTCCTGCTTCCTGGCTTATCTACGTAACATCCTTACATATACCAATAGATTTATCACTCTTGCATTTTATTTCCTCAGACCCGTAATCAAGGCTGTTTATTTCATCAAATTGTTTTGTGTAACAATGTTATCAATATCAGGGATTAGATGCGATTTGTTCTGTTTCAGAATGCCTTCTAGGGCGTTCAGGTTTTTCTTTTGTGCCCTAGGTTAGTTTTTGAGCAATTTTAATAGCGTTTTTAACATAACTATTACATTTTTACTACGTCATACAACTTTTGACCAATAAAACTGTCTTCCATTCTCCCTACCATTTGTTTCTTTGTTTGCCAACATTTCAAACTGCAAATTCTTTACGATACTATAAAACATGCTTTGCGATCTTTATTTGTTTACAGGATAGACAGTCAACTGAAAATTTAATTAAATGTTGTTTTAATTTCTGCATTTGTGTACTAATTGGTAACCTACGTACAATAAATTCCCCATATGATGTAAAAATATGTTTATGTAATAAATATTACTGATTAAATTTCCAACTTCTTTACTGTGTTAATATTTAGGATTTATCTTAGCTGACTAGTTTGGAAGTCTTGTTCTACATTGTTGGAAATTAATCAGTGATATATAAGACGTGTTAAAAGTGTATATAGAAAAATAATCAATGTTGTAGACACATTGATTGGAATTTGGAGTTTGTTAGAGATGTAGGTACATATTTCCGCATTGGAAGGCATTGTAATGGTGAAATTGAATTAGATAATTTTGTGAGTTTATGTCTGCTTCATTCAGTAATTTTCTTAATGTGGGTAGTTTTGAATGAGAAAGTTATGGTGGATTTTTGAGGACAGAGTTGGATTCAACTTTTTCCGTTAACTTACTGGTGGAAATATAAAACTTTCGAAGTTCGGACCTTTCGTATCTAGAAGAAAAACAGGATGTGGGAACAATCGTGTGGATATAGCCATTTGTAACAATTAAAACTAGTAAGATATATTTTTTTCTATTACCTTGTTTTCTGTTCCTTTCCCCCCACCAGAAGATGGAAGTAAATCCAGTCTTCGAAACGTTGTGAAATGCCCCCCCCCCCCCTCTACCAATGTAAAAATTCAGTCAAAATCTGTTCTTCATATAGCTCATTGTATTTAAAGATTTATTGAACCACTACGTTACACAATAATTGTGGACCACCACTGTGGTGTAGGGGTCAGCATGCTGGTCTCTTACGCAGAGGGCCCGGGCTCGATTCCCGGTCGGGTTGAATTTCCTGGTTGAGGTTTTTCATCAACCGTAAGGCAAATGCCAGGAAATTCGGGCCACAACATCCCTGAAAATCACCGGCCTCATTCATCACCGAAATCATATTCATAACAAATCAGTCATACATATACAGTCGCCATCTAGTTCACAACAATAGAACCAGTCTCAACAATAGTACACAGGCCTTCGAATTTCAACCAAAGATTAACTCGCGATATAATCAGAGATGTTAAAGCGAGTATAAATAACAGCGAGGGGGGGGGGAAATTGTGATACTATGTTCAGTTTGATTTTTTAATGCGTTAGAATGTTGTATGTCCAAGATGTGTTTTAGATTAGATCCTCTTTGATGTAACAGTCTGCCAGGATAGCGCTAGAAATTGATGGAGTTATTTGAACTCTTAATCCTTATACAGTAATTTCTTCTTTTACAAACCGTAAGTTCTGTTTACAAATTATTACGTGTAGTTTATTGCTGTAGATATTTCTCAATACGCAGTGTTCCTATTACGTACTACATGCACAAATATTCTGTGCCAGTAATTCGTGATATTTCATATTACTGGTCATATAATACGTAGACTGCAGCGCTTGCGTTGTATTTTTAAATAAATTCGCAGTGTTATGAATGAGGTTTTCAGTAGATGCTTGTTTTGTTTTTCTTTGGTCCAAGTTTGGTTTGAAATCACAATTAATTACATAGTGATTTGTTGCGTATTTACCTGTTAAATTGTGATGTTTACAGCGGGTACATTGAAGGTCATACTGTTCACTTGAGTTTGCTAAGTTCGCAGCTTTGAAAGGCTTGCCTGTTTTTATCACTTTTAATCTCCGCGTCTCGCTTTCTTTCAGTTTCTCTCTCTTTCAGTTTTCAAGGTTACCATGACATTCAGCCATAATAACCTTAGCTATCTGGTTGTATACATAACTTGATAACTTACGATTTCCTGTGTAGTGTTGGACTGAAGCTATCGCATACCTCCATCTGTCCGGAATATTTTAATGCCCATTTTAATGACGTTTAGAGAGCAATAATTGAAGATGCGTATATATTGATATTTGGATTGTTGTGAAGAGAATTATAATGCGCATGTCTTCTAAAGTTCACAGCTGTGAAACATTTTTAGGTAGGAATTTCCTGTCTCAATTCAGTTGAAGACCTACTCGAAATAAAGATGTAAACAAACAAATCTATAATACACGTTTCAAGAGAAAGGAAAATAATTTCAGGGGGATATTTCATTATTACGCCTATATTTACCAGCAGAAGCATTTGGCTAATCAAGAATAAAAGTTTATTCAGATATTGGATGCAATAATTCGTTATGAATGAATGCTTCAAAATTACTTTTTCCACCGAAATCGCATATTTTATTAATTTGATGTTACATCCTTTTTCGGAGAGGTCTTCAATTAAAGATATTCAAAATTTAATGCAGGCCTATGTAGTAGTACAGTATGTATTGTCAAACAGCAATATTCCTATCTGTGCTTCAGTGGCTGGCCATGATAATATCTTTGAAAAATATTGGAGTGCAAGAGGTGAAATGACTTTATTGTCAAACGCCTGGCATTAGAAAACAACAACAGTCATATTCCTTTTAATGGCAGTCCAGGTACAATTTAGTTTATCGGGTCTGTCTTAACTTTAAATAGGTCAACGTAGTTTACAATTTCGTAATTGAATAGTTAAAGCGGAAAAACGTTGCAAACGATATCTTATTTCTTCTTGCAATGTTTTAATATAAACACGTTGCATGTACTCTGTTTTATATTTTAGTGAACTTTGTTGGTTGAAAATTAAAGTAGAATATAGGTGGTGTTGGGAAAATGTTACATTGCTAAACATAAACTTTTTATTTTTCTGTAAAATTTTAATTTAGTGCTTGCAACACTTTTCCACTTATTCAATTATTAAACTATTACTTATTAACATACTATTACATTTTACATGCTACAAGGTTTGGTGGTTTTGAAATAACCAATTCCCTGAATTATTTCCCAGTAGATGATCTAATTGTACATTACTTAACATACAATCTTTATAATATTTACTCTTACAGTAAGGTAAAGGTATCCCCGTAACATGCCATGAAGGCACTTGGGGGGCATGGAGGTAGAGCCCCATGCTTTCCATGACCTCGGCACTAGAATGAGGTGGTGTGGTCGGCACCACGCTCTGACCGCCTTTTACCCCCGGGAAAGACCCGGTACTCAATTTTATAGGAGGCTGAGTGAACCTCGGGGCCGTTCTGAAAGTTTGGCAACGAGAAAAAATCCTGTCACCGCCTGGGATCGAACCCCGGACCTTCCAGTCCGTAGCTAGCTGCTCTACCAACTGAGCTACCCGACTCTTACAGTCTTTCTTCATAAAATAACGCTATATTTTAAAGCCATATGATTACAGATCCATACAAACTATTTCATTTTGGAGAATATTGTGAAGTAGAACCATGAAAATTATAAACCTTTTCGTAAAGTTACATCATCATCATCATCATCATCATCAGTTCACAGACAGGCCAGTTGTCCTTACAAGGAGGTCTCTCTCATCTTTCTGGGAGTTTCAGTATCTCGAAACCTGTTAGTTTCTGTTTTCGTACATTTGATTAAGTTTGTATGTTTCATTTTATTTTTCTTTGCCTCTTTAAATATACTGTATCTATATTTTCCCTTAGATTTAAATTACTAGTACTAACTTCATATCTATGAGTGTATCCAAAAACATATCCAAGGAATTGCATGTCGTAAGATTTCCTTAGGCTGTCTGTTGCAGTCTTGTTCCAGTTCACAGATCTATACACACGACAGAGCCAGCAATTTGTCTGTATAACATGTAAACATTGAAACTTTTATGGCCTTAAAATGTTAAGGATAGACATATTGCATGTACACGCATAATTTTGATATAAGATACTAGGACATATTAAACTATAGTACAATTAGCTACATGGAGTTAAAACTGTTCGTAAATATTTAGTGTTGTGGACAAGGGTCTCATCAAGTAGTCTCGTGTTATACAGCGATTAGAATGACCTTTGATCTTCAAATACTTTTACAAATGTGTGATTGGAATACATGCAGTAGTAATTAGGAATTATCTGTTGTTGGTGTTTTCTAGTACCGTACATTAGAAATGTTTTGAAAATTTGGAACTTATGGTGTAGGCCTAAGTCTTGATCATATTGATGTGGTAATTTCACATGCTGGATATTTAAATCTTAGTGTCTAATCTGTAATTTTATTCGTTACAATTTTCGATAATATTACTGAACTTTATGTTTACCGCAGAAAGCATAGCTTTTGTTGTAGCTACTTATACATATATCGATATTTCTAAATTGTAACTTTTTGTTATATTTTTTGTTCGTTTAAATGTAATTGTGTTAATGTCATCGGCGAAAACATTTGAGGCGTTCCCTGGAATACCTAACAACTTAATGTACATTGAGTATTTTTTCCGTTTCAAGCATTGTATTGAATTCTTAATAACACGACTCCCTCCTGACAAAATATTATTTCCCTCCAACAAACACAGCGCCTTCTAGAAACATCTGAATGACGTTCTGCGTAATGCTGCTGTTCCAGATGTAATATGTTTAATGCTTGTATCACAGTCTACTATATACAGTCACGAAGCTTGAGTTTTGAGGGTGCTAGAAACAATAGACTGTGACGGTACTATATTGCATTGCCTGTAATGAGGCGATATTAGCGATCCTAGTGGTGAGCAACTATCTAATGTTTGCATATTTATTACGTATTGAGCTTCGCGACTGTATATACTAGACTGTGCTTGTATCTCAAATTCAAGATTTTTTTGCTTAATCTGATTGAAGTTACTGCATAACCCATGTAACAGTCAACAACTGTGGAGTAACAGCATGTCTGACCGTGAAACGAGGGGGCCTGGGTTCAATTCCGAAAGTTACCTGGTTGAGTTTTTTTCTGGGGTTTTCTCTCAACCCATTAAGAGCAAATGCTGGTAACTTTCAGCGCTGGATCCTGGACTCATTTCGTTGGCATTACCATCGCAGTTGATGAAGCGTCGTAAAATAAACTAATTATAAAAACACATGTAACGCGGAAGTGTTGATTAGGGAGGTCTGTTATTTGAATGTTGCAGAACTTTACAAGTTGACTGGTGAGGTTCTCGGCACCGGAGCTTACGCATCTGTCCAGACGTGCGTGAACATCTGGACAGACTTGGAGTATGCTGTTAAAATTATCAAGAAATCTCCAAGTCTCCAGCGCAGCCGAGTCTTCAAAGAGGTGGAGACTTTTCACCACTGCCAAGGTCACCCCAACATCATTCAGCTGATAGAGTTCTTTGAAGATGAAGAAAGGTAAACATCACTCACTGTCTCAAGTTCAAAAGAGTTCGTTCAAATGTGTCCTTTGTCCATGTTTGTTTGCTAAGAAATTCCACAAGTCAAGTGTACCTTCTGTACAAGTGACCTCTTAATCGAGTGTTTAAAGAAATGAGAACCCAGACTTGTTTTATAATAAAAGGAAAGAAATAGAATAAATACGGAAAATGTCTGTTATTATTTGATTGAGAAGCTTTTGTCATCCAGTCTGCTCAAAAAAAAAATTGAAAGAATTTATAAAACAGTTATATTACCGGTTGTTCTGTATGGTTGTGGAACTTGGACTCTTCACTCTGAGAGAGGGACAGAGGTTAAGGATGTTTGAGAATAAGGTTCTTAGGAAAATATTTGAGGCTAAGAGGGATGAAGTTACAAGAGAATGGAGAAAGCTACACAGTGCAGAACTGCATGGATTGTATTCTTCACCTGACATAAATTATTATGAACATTAAATCCAGATGTTTGAGATGGGCAGGGCATGTAGCACATACGGGTGAATCCAGAAATGCATATAGAGTGGTAGTTGGGAGGCCGGAAGGAAAAAGGCCGAGACATAGGTGGGAGGATAATATTAAAATGGATTTGAGGAAGGTGGGATACGATGATTATTCTATTCACTAAATAGTCTTAGCAAATATCACTTGTGAGTTCATGTTTTCAGACAATTTCCCTTGCTCTTTGCTTCGTGCTTGTGAAATTATCGACAATATGGAACTCAGTTCATAGTATCACTTACGATAATAGACGAGTTGAGAGTAGTGTAGGCAGTTTGTTACAGTAAAAACTCGCTGAAATAGTTCTGATTGCATTCACGATTTTCTTAGTTAAGATTAAACTAAAAGAACTCCAAAAGGAAATAACATTTCAATGGATACCTAGTCATTGTGGTATACCTGGAAACGAGAAAGTCGATAATATTGCAAAACAGGCAGCATATTTGCATCCAAGACCTCTTCAAGTGATATCTATATCCAATGCTTTTGTTTCAGTAAAGTCTCATTTTACAAACCTATGGATCAACAATTGGCTCTCTTCTGACAAAGGAAAAATTTTACAGTCTGTACAAAAGAAACCAAATGACCTGGAAATGTACAAAAACTTGCCCAGTTCAAACATTTTTAACAAGAGCCAGAACAGGTCACATTGTCACTCAATTGTACCTACACCGATTTCACATTTCTGATAATCCTACTTGTCTGCGGTGTAATAATCGTGATGAAGATCTGAACACATTCTTCTATACTGTCCATCCATAAACCACAAAAGAAGTAAATTAAAATCATCAGTACCAGTTGCAGAAGACACAGCCCTGCAGTATATATTGACTACCACAAAAGAAGTAAATTAAAATCATCAGTACCAGTTGCTGAAAACACAGCCCTGCAGTATATATTGACTACCACAAAAGAAGTAAATTAAAATCATCAGTACCAGTTGCAGAAGACACAGCCTGCAGTATATATTGACTACCACAAAAGAAGTAAATTAAAATCATCAGTACCAGTTGCTGAAAACACAGCCCTGCAATATATATTGACTACCACAAAAGAAGTAAATTAAAATCATCAGTACCAGTTGCAGAAGACACAGCCTGCAGTATATATTGACTACCACAAAAGAAGTAAATTAAAATCATCAGTACCAGTTGCAGAAGACACAGCCCTGCAGTATATATTGACTACCACAAAAGAAGTAAATTAAAATCATCAGTACCAGTTGCTGAAAACACAGCCCTGCAGTATATATTGACTACCACAAAAGAAGTAAATTAAAATCATCAGTACCAGTTGCAGAAGACACAGCCTGCAGTATATATTGACTACCACAAAAGAAGTAAATTAAAATCATCAGTACCAGTTGCAGAAGACACAGCCCTGCAGTATATATTGACTACCACAAAAGAAGTAAATTAAAATCATCAGTACCAGTTGCAGAAGACACAGCCCTGCAGTATATATTGACTACCACAAAAGAAGTAAATTAAAATCATCAGTACCAGTTGCAGAAGACACAGCCCTGCAGTATATATTGACTACCACAAAAGAAGTAAATTAAAATCATCAGTACCAGTTGCAGAAGACACAGCCTGCAGTATATATTGACTACCACAAAAGAAGTAAATTAAAATCATCAGTACCAGTTGCAGAAGACACAGCCCTGCAGTATATATTGACTACCACAAAAGAAGTAAATTAAAATCATCAGTACCAGTTGCAGAAGACACAGCCCTGCAGTATATATTGACTACCACAAAAGAAGTAAATTAAAATCATCAGTACCAGTTGCAGAAGACACAGCCCTGCAGTATATATTGACTACCACAAAAGAAGTAAATTAAAATCATCAGTACCAGTTGCAGAAGACACAGCCCTGCAGTATATATTGACTACCACAAAAGAAGTAAATTAAAATCATCAGTACCAGTTGCAGAAGACACAGCCTGCAGTATATATTGACTACCACAAAAGAAGTAAATTAAAATCATCAGTACCAGTTGCAGAAGACACAGCCCTGCAGTATATATTGACTACCACAAAAGAAGTAAATTAAAATCATCAGTACCAGTTGCAGAAGACACAGCCCTGCAGTATATATTGACTACCACAAAAGAAGTAAATTAAAATCATCAGTACCAGTTGCAGAAGACACAGCCCTGCAGTATATATTGACTACCACAAAAGAAGTAAATTAAAATCATCAGTACCAGTTGCAGAAGACACAGCCTGCAGTATATATTGACTACCACAAAAGAAGTAAATTAAAATCATCAGTACCAGTTGCAGAAGACACAGCCTGCAGTATATATTGACTACCACAAAAGAAGTAAATTAAAATCATCAGTACCAGTTGCAGAAGACACAGCCTGCAGTATATATTGACTACCACAAAAGAAGTAAATTAAAATCATCAGTACCAGTTGCAGAAGACACAGCCTGCAGTATATATTGACTACCACAAAAGAAGTAAATTAAAATCATCACTACCAGTTGCAGAAGACACAGCCTGCAGTATATATTGACTACCACAAAAGAAGTAAATTAAAATCATCAGTACCAGTTGCAGAAGACACAGCCCTGCAGTATATATTGACTACCACAAAAGAAGTAAATTAAAATCATCAGTACCAGTTGCAGAAGACACAGCCTGCAGTATATATTGACTACCACAAAAGAAGTAAATTAAAATCATCAGTACCAGTTGCAGAAGACACAGCCTGCAGTATATATTGACTACCACAAAAGAAGTAAATTAAAATCATCAGTACCAGTTGCAGAAGACACAGCCTGCAGTATATATTGACTACCACAAAAGAAGTAAATTAAAATCATCAGTACCAGTTGCAGAAGACACAGCCCTGCAGTATATATTGACTACCACAAAAGAAGTAAATTAAAATCATCAGTACCAGTTGCAGAAGACACAGCCTGCAGTATATATTGACTACCACAAAAGAAGTAAATTAAAATCATCAGTACCAGTTGCAGAAGACACAGCCTGCAGTATATATTGACTACCACAAAAGAAGTAAATTAAAATCATCAGTACCAGTTGCAGAAGACACAGCCTGCAGTATATATTGACTACCACAAAAGAAGTAAATTAAAATCATCAGTACCAGTTGCAGAAGACACAGCCTGCAGTATATATTGACTACCACAAAAGAAGTAAATTAAAATCATCAGTACCAGTTGCAGAAGACACAGCCCTGCAGTATATATTGACTACCACAAAAGAAGTAAATTAAAATCATCAGTACCAGTTGCAGAAGACACAGCCTGCAGTATATATTGACTACCACAAAAGAAGTAAATTAAAATCATCAGTACCAGTTGCAGAAGACACAGCCTGCAGTATATATTGACTACCACAAAAGAAGTAAATTAAAATCATCAGTACCAGTTGCAGAAGACACAGCCCTGCAGTATATATTGACTACCACAAAAGAAGTAAATTAAAATCATCAGTACCAGTTGCAGAAGACACAGCCTGCAGTATATATTGACTACCACAAAAGAAGTAAATTAAAATCATCAGTACCAGTTGCAGAAGACACAGCCCTGCAGTATATATTGACTACCACAAAAGAAGTAAATTAAAATCATCAGTACCAGTTGCAGAAGACACAGCCTGCAGTATATATTGACTACACCCCAACTCTGGCTACTAGCAACAGGCATCTATAATGAACACCGATCGAAATACCCCTCATTTCTCGTGAAAAACAACAACTGAAAAGACTATAATGGACTTTATGTTGTCAGCAAACAGCTGGATACATTAAGAAGATTGATTAGTTAAGATCAGAAGTGAAAACTTGCAAGTTATAATGAATTTAGTTTACGAGATATTTGGAAGACTTGAAATTTTAATGGGAAACATGCTTTTCATTAAAACTAAATAAAGATAGGACAGAGTTGTGAACTTGTGAATTGGATCAGTTTAAGTTAGGGGAGGGTCCGATAATGGAATAAATGTCACTGTCTGGCCTCTCATCTTTCCTTTGTACATCCCTGTCCTTATGCTGGAAATTCTGTATTAGTTTCGATACCATAGGGTCATTAAGGTTACTGTTGCTGTTGCAGGTTTTATCTGGTTTTTGAGAAGGTGAATGGCGGTCCGCTACTGACCCGCATTCAGGAACAAAACCACTTCACTGAGCGAGAAGCAAGTCAGATCATTAGGGACCTCGCCAGTGCCCTCCAGTTCCTGCATGTCAAGGGTGAGTTGTGACTTTGTAAGCTATGTGACAGAATGCTACATATCTTAGTAGTTAAACACTGACTATGAAATTTGGTTAACGCTGTGGTTCTGTTGCAGGTATTGCTCATAGGGACCTGAAGCCAGAAAATATTCTGTGTGTGTACCCTGACAAACTGAGTCCAGTGAAAATCTGTGACTTCGACCTGAGCTCAGGGATCATGTTCAACTCAGATCGGGCAGCTTCTCCACTCTCGACTCCACAGCTGCAGTCACCGGTGAGTGCTCTTGTGAACCTCACCCTCCATTGCATTCAATTTATCTTGAATAAGAAGCAAATAATTGCAATCAGCTCAGAAACCACCCATTTCATTTGGTTGATCAAAGCCCATGACCATTAACAGGAGCTATTGGAGCAGTAATAACAATAACAGGTATAATTAAATGATTTCATCAATACAATCAAGAACTATTAATAATTGGTATAACTATTATATTACTAACAATAATTAAATGCAGCTGTAATAGTACATTTACTATTGCTACATCAAACAGGTTCAAATAACCCTACAGGATTAAATAGAAATATTGATAAAATTCCATGAGTTTTTGAAACAAGATCCAGTTGACTATAGTACTTTCACAATAAGAAAGCATATCGCCTAAGCCAGTAGATAGAGATTGGAATTTTTTGATTACTTGGAAAGTATGGAAAGCTGTACTTTGAAATCTGAAAATCAGTAACGTCAAAGAACATGTCAGAAAGTATTATGAACACTATTTACAATTACCATTAAAATAGGAAGAAAATTCTTTGTCTTAACAGTATAGCTAACTCAAAATATTCAACACTACGACACTTCTGCATCTTACAAAATTTTGTCCAGTATTCTTTTGAGAAGAATAACACCATATGTAGATGAAATTATTGGAGATTATCAATGCGGTTTTAGGCGTAATAGATAGATTATTGACCATGGGAGTACAATGGTATAGTGCATCAATTATTCATAGATTTCAAAAAGGCATATGACTCGATTAAGAGAGAAGTTTTATATAATATTCTTATTGAATTTGGTATTCCCAAGAAACTAGTTCGATTAATTAAAATGTGTCTCAGTGAAACGTACAGAAGAGTCCGTATATGCCAGATGCTTCTGCCAGATGCTTTTCCAATTCACTGCGGGCTAAAGCAAGGAGATGCACTATCACCTTTACTTTTTAACTTTGCTCTAGAGTATGCCATTAGGAAAGTCCAGGAAAGCAGAGAGGGTTTGGAATTGAACGGGTTACATCAGCTGCTTGTCTTTGCGGATGACGTGAATATGTTAGGAGAAAATCCACAAACGATTAGGGAAAACACGGGAATTTTACTGGAAGCAAGTAAAGAGATAGGTTTGGAAGTAAACCCCAAAAAACAAAGTATATGATTATGTCTTGTGACCAGAATATTGTACGAAATGGAAATATAAAAATTGTAAATTTATCCTTTGAAGAGGTGGAAGAATTCAAATATCTTGGAGCAACAGTAACAAACATAAATGATACTCGGGGGGGGGGGGGGGGAGGGAATTAAATGCAGAATAAATATGGGAAATGCCTGTTATTATTTGGTTGAGAAGCTTTTGTCATCCAGTCTGCTTTCAAAAAGGCTGAAAGTTAGAATTTATAAAACAGTTATATTACCGGTTGTTCTGTGTGGTTGTGAAACTTTGACTCTTACTTTGAGAGAATGGATGTTAAGGGTATTTAAGAATAAGATGCTTAGGAAAATATTTGGGTCTAAGAGGGATGAAATTACAGAAGAATAGAGAAAGTTACACAATACAGAACTGCACGCATTATATTCTAAACCTGACATAATTAGAAACATTAAATCCAGACATTTGAGATGGGCAGGGCATGCAGCATGAATGGACGAATCCAGAAATGCATATAGAATGTTAGTTGGGAGGTCGGAAGGAAAAGACCTTTGGGGAGGCCGAGACATAGATGGGAGGATAGTATTAAAATGGATTTGAGGGAGGTGGGATATGGTGGTAGGGACTGGATTAATCTTGCTCAGGATAGGGACTGATGGAGGGCTTATGTGAGGGCGGCAATGAGCCAGTGAAACCAGAAGTAAGTAAATATTATTGTTCAGTCCATGACTGAATGTGAAGAGAAACTGAATCTATCTCCATATAAAGCAAGGGACTTCAGAGCGAAATGTGGTACGTGTTGGGGGGCTGGATAATATCTCTGTTTAGTCTTAAAGTGGTAACATGTGAGACAGTTGACATACAAATTGCTTTCTTGTACAGTCAGCTTCAGATTTTTTTAGCTGTACTGAATTATACAGCTTATAATTCTTTCATGGCTATAAGTATTGTGCACACAAGGTAGAAAGTAACATGCAGAGCATCAGCAAGACTTCATGACGATTTAACTAGGCAACACAGCTTCATTATCAACGACTATTTGACATAGACCGGCTTAACGTACTTCTGCCTCATATGCCTTCTTATTCTGAAAGTACTTCAGTATGTTGTATTACAGTTCCATTTGTACAACTGGTATTAATGGCTGCCGTATGTTCTTCAACGCAGGTTGGAAGTGCAGAGTTCATGGCCCCTGAAGTTGTAGATGCCTTCCAAGGTATATCTTCCTCATATGATAAGCGCTGTGATCTCTGGTCCCTTGGCGTGATAATGTACATTCTACTGTGTGGCTACCCTCCATTCTATGGCAGCTGTGGGTACGACTGCGGTTGGGAGTTGGGAGAAAGCTGCCGGTCTTGTCAGGTAATTTAACTACATGATATATAAATTAGTTAGTTGCTAGTGCTCTGACATATTAGATCTCCATTTGTCGTCTGGCTTCCTAGTAATATCAGCGAATAGGGATTATAAAGAATGGACACTTCGCATCGGTACCTTTGATGTAGTCGGACTGATTTCAATGACCTTCAAGCCAGCTAAAGCGTGAGATTCTGCTTTCTCCCTAGAGTTGGCGCTGACATCACACCAGCTAGCAGTCGACACAGCGGAAATATAACACATACAATTAATACATCTACTCAAATAAAATAAATTGGATCCATAAAATAATAAATCCTTCATTAACTGCAATGTCTAGACTCTAGAGTTGCTTTATAATGAAAGTTGAGACGTTGACCCCAACAACAATTAAAATATGTAATGATTTGATAGCGCTGAAAATGGAAAAACAAAACTCTTACGAGAAGTAAAACCATATACCTATGTTATATTATTATACAAATATTAAACGAATTCGATACTTAATTTTATAATGTATTATATTATTTTATAATATAATGTATTATATCTGAAATATAAAATATTATTATTACAACTAGTTTGTCACTGAGAAATAAGGAAAAGCTGTTAACTTGAATTTATTTGAAGCAAAGCGTTACTGGATTATGCAATAAGGTAGGCGATGTTTGGATCCTGTGCCTTAACTCTATTTTCAATTATTATCTTAGAGTATGCTCGATTACCCTGACCTCTAGCGCTTGAAAGTGGAACTAGCCGCTGGCGCACAGAGAAACAAAACACAGGAAAATTCGCTCAGTGTCCATTCTTTATGATCCCTATTCGCTAGTAATATATAACAAGTTGCTCCTCAGAAGTGCAGTTTACTTTGTCTATGGCCTTGCATTGTAATAAATGTTCTCCATTCATGATGGAATCTGGAGTTTCTCACAGTGCACAGTGTGGTGAAGGGGTAGATATGGAGATGATGCAGGTGCGCCACCAGACAATTATGCCTGTGTATAATCAGAGGATACAAGAATATGTGTAGTACTGTATTATACACTCAGAGATGGCGTAACTATGAAATTTGACATTTTTTTTTTTCAAAATGTTGCTAAATTAACTTAACTTGTTCTCCCGATATGGTCTGCAAATACTCTTTCATATCGTCACCTGAATGCAAGAACTAGGTAACTCGATTTTTAATATTTTGAGATATTGCCTATATTAGTACATTATGCAACGAGCCTATAATGAAGGTGATTAAGAAGTGAGTATGGATATTTATGAAACGAGCGCAAGCGAGTTTCATAATTTTCATACGAGCTTCTTAATTACCATTATAGGCGAGTTTCATACGACTTTTTATGCTCGACCATATTTCTAACTTGATATTATTAATTTTATTGTATCTGACCTGGAGCAATGTCCCGTATGTTGTGAGATGTGCGCAGACGCGAAAGTATTGATTTTTTCCGAGGAACAGATGTTCACATTGACCTTGCTAGGCCATAAGAACCTACAGAGATAACATTGAAATTAAATTAGACATTGAAAAACGAGATGACAAATTGAATTTATTTGAATATTATTTACAATTAACGCTAATTATTATAGTAACCAGAACATAACCTTCTGCGACAGTATTGGATTTCCAGCCTCCGTGACTTTTCGCTAATTCTCTTTCGATTGCATATCCGAGAATAATCGATACTTGCGGTTTTATAACGGTAGAAAGCTGACCTGTCATTGGCTGAACAGTTGTAACCTGAGTCGTCATTGGCTGAAAGACCTGACCTTTAATGAGTAGGTGTACTTTAATGACATGCATTAAAGGTCTGCTACCAGGTGTATAATTACTACATTTCGGCATGGTCGAGCATAAATTTATTTATTGTACTAAAGAAAATTTGTCGTTTTCTTTTACCTATTTGTTACATTGAAAAATAGATGTCACTGGTATCGTTTGATCAGTTACCTAGTTCTTGCATTACATTCTGTGCGATTTTTACTATGATGTAACAAATATAACTAAAAAACGCAAATTTCGAGGCACCTAGTTCTTGCATTCAGGTGATATGTTGTTCAATGTAATTTTAGTTACACGTTTTACTTATGTGTTTTCTCCTTGTGACCCCCCCCCCCCCCCCATGAAGTTTTACTGTATTAGATTCAATTCTTGACTGAAGAATTCTTTGTATAGTTAAATTTCAGGGAGATGTGATACATTCTAGGGGCAGAGAGAAAAATTGAATATTTGTAAATGTTGATTATGTATATTTATTTGTTGCAGAAACTACTGTTCAAAAGCATCCAAGAAGGTCGCTATGACTTTCCTGAAAGAGAATGGATGTACATCTCTGAAGAAGCAAAGGACTTGATCAGTTCATTGCTTGTCAAAGAGGCGAGACATCGTCTGTCTGCCGAGAGCGTTCTGACTCACCCCTGGATGTCTCCAAACTCATCTGGTCCCAACCTCTCAGCACGACCGCTGGTTACGCCTCAAACTATAAGGAGGTAAGCAGAACAGAAGAGTATCTCACGTTAAAATTGCTTGTACGTGATCAAATTTTCCTCGGAATTCATTGCTTCACAATACTTTTAAAGACTTGTCAATACTTTGTAAGTTTTATTGCCAAATCACTTACAGCACTTTATAAGTCTTTGATTGAATTGAAAGTAAATAAGTACATGTTGTAATTGAACAGAAACGGAAGGAATTAAAAAATATTATGGCATCCTGGACGAGAGAAGTTGTTGAGTTCATTCAATTACATGAATTAAACTCCTGCCAGTACTGTGGAATACCACATTAAAGTGAAAAATAATGCATATTGTGAGGAAATTGCAAGCCAGATATCTCGAGTTAAATACTAATATATGTATTTTTAATGAAGATTCTAACCAAATACTAATCATAAATATTATATTTTTAAAGAATATGCAATCATAATATTATTCGTTTTTGGGTACCATACAGTTAAGTAATACGGATACTGTTTTGTATAGCCTAGCTATTCTCTAAAAGAATTTACATATTGTAATATTTGGTAGGTTGATCGGTCTATAAAGCTTGCAGTGAACTTGAAACATTTCTTGTAAAATCTTGTCATATCTTCAGCAATATGGATCAGTCTTTGACAAGTTTTCTTGTGAAGTATTGAATTAGAAGGCAAAACTTGATTGTATGCACACAGCTTAAGAATATATCGTCGCTGCCCCTCCAAAATCTCCGAAAATTTATTAATGATAGTTATGCATAGTCGACAACTGAATAATTGAGGACCGTTTTTGCAAAACTTGCTAACTGAAAAAACTAAATTTTACAGGAGAGACAAAACACTATAATAAGCAAGTTTTGCTGTATCTCTCACTTATAGCAGAAAGCAAGTTTTGAAAAAACGATCAAACTTTGACACACTACAATGAAGAGAGATAACCCAATCTTACTAAGACACCTTGAACATCATGTAGACGCCTGCCTTATGTTAACGAATCCATCAAAATCTCAATTTTGAAAATTTTGCAGTAGCAAGTTTTGCAAAAACGGTCCTCAATTATTCTTGCATGTTTTACAATAGACTTTACTTCGCTTTTCTTCTCTCCTCTGTTTATTTCTTCAATGTTTTTCTTTTCCCATATACTGAAAACTGCTTTCTTGTCTTTTTTCTGCCATACCTGCTTCTTTACTTCTTCCCTCAACAACGTTTAGGAACAAACTGCCTTCGGAAGTTCGATTTTATTAAACTGTTCATTTAAATATAAATTCAAGCCACAACAATCGTGCCTACAGAAGTGCATTCAGAAAACTCACTGAAATCAAGGGTAACCGATGCCTAGCGATATTATTTTATTTTCTTTCGAATTTATTTGAAGTAACTACTTATTAGACCAATTTCTTTAAAATAATATATATATATATATATTTTTTTTTTTTGTAGCTGGATGAATTATTATTATGTTAAACTGACTGGTTCGTTACTTATGTGTTCTTTAAATTGAACATTTTAACATATAAATTAATAGTAAAATGGCTGAGACTAAATAATTATTTCGTTACTCTGAAAAATTCGTAATTACGGCATTTGTAATAGCAGCATTTCACTGTATATAATTTCTTTTTTGAAGCTCGAAAAGTGTACAATAAATAGTTTTGAGAAAAAAAGGTAAAGTCTGTATTACCAGCGAGAGTGCACGGGGACTGGCCCTTTAAAAATGTTTGTTGTTATTATGGTGGCAGAATTATTATAAACTATATATTTTCTGAAACTAGACTCATCAGGCTTTCAAATGACACCAGAACAAAAAGTGGTGAAAAGATGCCATTTGAAATATTTATGCAGGCCCTAATCTGTCCACAGGAATAACAGCGCTCGTGAGCTGTCTGCATTTGCAGAAAGTGCAATGGCTGTGAATCGTGTAGTGCTGCAGCACTTCAGCATGAACCTGGACCTGGGCAGTGCCCCGACTCCGCTGTACGGCGACGAGTCGTCCCCGGGTCTCAACATTGGAGCTGGTGAAGGTACGGCCTTATTCGGTCTTTCTCCTCCAAGCGAATCGAAACTGATTCAGCGTCGCAAAGCTCAAAGTCTCATTAAAAAGAACGACAGCAACGAGTTAATAAGAATGGAGGACGAAGACATACTGAACAACCACATCACGGCCACTACTGCTAACAAGATAGATTCCAACGGTTCCGCTATCACAACTCTGGAAGAGAAGATAGCAAACCTGTTTGTAGTGGCTTCGTCGCAGACGTCCCCTCCTGCACCGGTAGTTGTGGTAGCGTCTCCAAGTGGCTGAACGAGAAATGCGTGGACTTCTGCCAGCGTGCGTACCTGATTTCTTAATTATGTTATTTTTTTTTTTTTTTCACAATTATTTCGTGTTTTATAACGCAAGAAACTATATTGTATGTAAGCGCCAGACTGAGATTGTAGAGGCCTCTCTCTGCCTCTGAAGATGAGTTCCGAGGCAGTCGATATGAAGGTAGAGCAGTTTGCGCAAGGTTTATTATTTTTGTTGTACTGAGAGAGAACCTCCGTGGTTGTCGAGTAAGAGCAGAGAGAAAGACTGAGTAGTACAGGAGACTACAATTCAGTATTGAACCCCTTTGAAGTGCTTGATGGTGCAGATCAGTTTCTTTCAAAATTCGTAGAGTTGCGACCACAGCATCAGAGCTTAAAAATCTTTAGTGTATCAAAATTATTTACTGGTTCTGTGGATCATAGTTCTCGAAATTAATTTGCAAAATTTTGCACCGTAGGTTTTGATTGGTGGAGGCAACAACTCCATTACCATTCCAGTTACATTTTTCTTAAACTGATTTAAAACTATCACATTTGAAAGGGCTTGATAGCTTCCCTCCTTTAAGAGTGTTAAGTCAATCTTTTGTAACATCGAGTGGTTGTGTTTTGAACATTATTTAACCACAAAACGGTCTTGTCAGTGAGAGTTTGTGTGTGTATGTTAAACGGTTGGACTCTTATACTCTCACAGACTGCAGTGTTGTCCACTCTTTGATCATTTTGAGTTATTTGAGGGCTTAAAATACCGTATTTACCTGCGTTAGTGATAGAGTGTGAGTTTAGTATGTAGATTTGCAGAAAATAATCTGTAGATTACCGTCTGCCAGGCCTTTTTTTAATGTATTAGTAATGAACCCCAACAGTGTAAATGGAATTACAAAAATTGTTGTTTTGTCTGTCTGTTTTTTTTTATTTCGTTTAAATTTTTGTGTGTTTTCAAATGCATTCTTTTTTCCCTTTGTTTTGTTGGTCTACGGTTAAAATCGTTATTTTTTATATCGTAGGGTTCCAAAAAAATATTATTTTCATTTTTAGTGGGGATGAGGTTCAACTTCGAGAAAAGCCCAGCCTCATTTGAAATCATAAATGTTCTTAATCGCAAAATGTGTTCTTGTTATAGGTGTGTAAATACGGTATTTTGTAATTTTTTAAGAAAACAATACGGTAAATATTATGAACACTGTGTAACTACTCAGGGCTATATAATACACATTTCCTCCCACCCCTTCTGTCTTTGGTTGTAAGGGTGAAAGAATGGGGACTCCTTGTTCAATGTTTCGCCATGAAGATGCAGTTTTTGGATTTACAATATGTGTCGGCTGTGAAAGATCATGTGTTTGTAGTATCCGGTGAGAATCCGTGGCTAACATGGGAGTCCACATCTTGCACCATGCCATCATTTAGTATTGACAGCGATCTACGCAAGTCATCAGATCATCAGATAATAGTTGATGCATCAACTACACAGAAACCCGCCATCTGGTGAATGTTTTTTGCTGTGCTTTTTCTGTCAACATAATATCATTCAAGGATAATTTTAGTTTGTAAAATTTGGAAGTGAACTATTGAACTTTCATGATTTTATTTGTATTACATTTTGCTCTTTTCCATGGCCTCTGTCCAAGGCTATCATATTGCCACATGTATAACTGTAAAACATAAAAAAAAACCTTTGGATGAGTTTTTGTAATAAATTACAGTAGTCATACGTCTTTAATAACTAAACTCTAGAAATTGTAGACAAAATTATATCTGAACATGAGTACTATATACCAAAGGTTGTAATCATTTGAAGAAAAAAAAATGCCATAAGTATATAAAAAGAGCACTTAGTGAATAAAACTTAATCCAAGATAGATATATTCATGGCTCGAAAATTCTTCGCAATTTTTTTTTATTGTATGTAAGCAAGTATGGATGTTTCTTGTTTTAGTTTGTCTAGTCTTCAAGCAAAATTCCTAAAACATGAAGGAAGTGAATTTTGTAAGGTGCAGTTCGTCTGATATCTATTCTCCTGATTGGAATTTGAATTCTGAATTTAGGGAGAATGATTTTGTGTTAAAGACTTTTGAGTTTCGAACGACATGTTTAAAGCGTGCTAGAATGAATGTTCTCTGATGCTGTGTGTAAAACGATGTGCAAATAGATTTTGCAAATGAACGTGCAAAGGTTCCGTGCGTGTGAGTGTGTGTGAATGTGTGTACGACATTGTTTGCTAAAATGCTCTTAATGTAAAAACATTGAGGGTGATTTTGTATGCAAGAGTATTTTTTTTATATATATAATTCCGAGATTGAGTCAAAACTGGATGACGAAGTATGTGTGAAATCTTACTCTTGTGGAAGGTGCTGGCTGTACATTTGCTTTGTATAAACAAATTTGGAAAATCTCTCTTGTTTAGAGATATTGCTGGAATCCTCTATTGGAAAAGCCAATCACTCTTTTAGCCAGAAAATAAAATGGAACAAAAAAAATCAATAATCCAGTTACAAAATAGACATATCAGGAACATAAACTGCATAATTTTTTATGCCAGTGTGTCTATAATAGTACACTTCAGGAGGCACATACAATCTGTTCATTGATACATGCAAACCAGAGAGAATAATACAAAATACTACTATTAGTACAATACTTAGCACTCGAATATTGAAACAAGGGCAATAAAATGGCCACGATCTCTGAAATTTAAATCTTTGTAAACAGATTTTCATTAGTGTTCGAAGTGACAAAAAAAAAAAAAGTAAATAATTCAACAATTTCCATTAATAAAAAAAATTACCAGTGATGATAAATCTCTGAAAGATTTTTTGGGATGCGCGCACATGTCACGTTATATGACGAGACATTCCAAGCCTTGATATAATCTATGTTTGATATTCCTAATTTAAAAACTCGTGGATTTGACCTGTGAGAAATTTGGTATGTTACAAGAATGGTGGTATGTATTCTGAGTAACCTGCAAACATCTTGTGTGGTTTATTTAGTTCAAGTTGCAGTTGAGAGTACTGAAACTCTTCGATATTAAAGTGAAGTGTTTTCAGTAGGTACTGCTGTGGAATTTCCCAGTTTATTTTTCCTTTCTTTCTGCTGTTAAACATATAAATCCGAATGGATTATTTTTCTGTTCTTTTTTACTTAAAGAGTAGGGATTTTGGAGAGTGATTATAAAAGTCGGTCAGTAGGTACCAACTAAAATACGAAACTTATTTTAAATCTTGAATGTTGTAAAGTTGAGGCATCTTCGCAGTTTTTTCTCTCTCGACTACTTTTTTCTTTCTTCTTCGTCTTTCTCCGACACTTAATAAAAGGGAGATTATAGTATTAAATTTTCTTTGTAACATTTTCTTTTGAAGATTAGTTTTGGTCGCTCGCCATCATCTTCCAAGCAAGTGCTTTATTATGTTTTAATTTTTGTTCCATACCTTTTTATAAAACTTAACATTACTGGTAAAATGAAAAATATGAACATAATATGGTGCTTAATTACTAAAAAGCACTGTATCTGTGATATTAAAAACTCATATTGTAGAAAAATAAATGATTACAACAGAGTTCACATGTTTTTAATTTTTTTTTCCTTCCTGCTGGCTCCCAACCTGGAGTTTGTAGACGCAACAGGTTAACGTGAGTCATCACATTGTTTATTAGTTATTCCCATGTCAGATGTACAATGTTGAGGATTATGGCATGAATTTTGCTCATGCGCTAATTTTCACGAATGCCGTAATTCGAGATTTTACATGAGTTATTATGTAGTTCTAGCATCATAAATTCATAGTATTTACTTACAAATGATCTTTAAAGAACCCGAAGGTTCATTGCTGCCCTCACATAAGCCCACCATCGATCCCTATCCTGAGCAAGATTAATCCAGTCTCTACCATCGTATCCCACTTATCTCAAATCCATTTTAATAATATCCTCCCATCTACGCCTCCCCCAAAGTCTTTTTCCGTCATGTCTTCAAACTAACACACTACAGTGTATGTATTTCTGAATTCACCTGTGTGTGCTACATTCCCTGGCGATCTCAAATGCGTGGATTTAGTTTTGTTGATTATGATAGATGAAGAATACAATGCGTGCAGTTCTGTGTTGTGTAACTTTCTCCATTTTCCTGTAACTTCAGCCCTCTTAGCCCCAAATATTTTCCTAAGCACCTTATTCTCAAACCCCTTAACTTCTGTTCCTCTCTCAAAGTGAGAGTCCAAGTTTCACAACCATACAGAACAGCCAGTAATATAACTTTTATAAATTCTAACTTTTAGTTTAACAGACTGGATAACAAAAGCTTCTCAACCGAATAATAGCATGCATCGTAAATTCATTGTAAATTACAAAATTGTTTTATTTTTGTAATGACGTAATGGTTAGCAAGACAGCCTAGTTTTATTTACTAACTAGCCGTACCCGTGCACTCCGCTGCACCCGTTAGAAATAAATATAAAGTAATTATATAATTAAAATAGGACATTTGATCCAGGGAACATTTGTGTTTGATAGAAGGATAAATCGTTTAATATGTTACTTAATTTAAATTGCATCCAAATAATTAAAATGCGATCATTTTGGTCCAGAGACACTCATTTGGTGCAATGACAATTCCTTTAACATGTTTCTTAATTTTTATTACATGCAACCATAGTTTAATGAAGATTGACATATCATTTAGATTTAATGTATATACTTTATTTTACTTGCTATATGTTTCCATTGAATTTTGGTAATAACTTAATTTTAACCCTTGTTTTCTACGTATTCAGTAAATGGTGCTTGGCCCCACCATGGTTCTGAACCCTTCAAATAACTTAAATTATATTATATAATATTACATATTATATTATATCAGAAGTTATTGTAATAACATTATAGCATTATGTCCATCTAGAGAAACTACACTTCCCAATGGTGAAATAATAATTAATTATACAAATCGGTTAATTTAGCTTCCGATATTACTTCATACAAACACAGAAACATTCTCTGTAGGCTATCTTTCATAGCTTTTGATTGTTGCTGTCCAAGGGTCCTTATGGACGAAGTCATTTGTTTTTTAATTCATTACACGGCCTTAGATGGCAGTTATTTTAATTTTAAAACTCATTTATCTCATTAACTATCAGTCCTATCAAAATTTTTCAAGGACTAAAACTTATCGCAAATTATTGTTGAAGAAACTTTTGTTATGTAACATTTTTTTACAAAAATCAATAATAAGCGAGATATTTCGATTTACTTAATTCAGGCCCCCTTATAACCCAACCCCGCTTTTAAATAATGTATTTTGAATGTTATATAGCCTATAATCTAAGTTACAACGAACTTAATTTATATTCCAATTTTCATTGAAATCCGTTCAGCCATTATCGCGTGAAAAGTTAACAAACATACAGACAGACAGACATACAAACAAAAATTTCAAAAAAGCGATTTTCGGTTTCAGGGTGGTTAATTATATATGTTAGGACCAATTATTTTTGGAAAATCGAAAATTACCAGAAGAATTTCGGCTACAGATTTATTATTAGTATAGATGAAATAGATGAAGAGTATGAATATGACTAAAATGGATAATATTCCTGAAGAATTAATGAAGCAAGTCCAGAAAGATGAAGTTCTACAGATTAAAAAAATTATTGGTTCAGAAATAACATGTCAAATATAACAAATTGTACTTACAATATTTACCAACAGAAGTAAGTTCATAAATGTGAAAGTCAATGTTTTTATCTTGCCTTAATAAATATGACGTTCGTATGTTTAGTACGTCATAGTTCTTATGTTGCTAAGGCAACCTTTATGGCATGTTTGTCATAATAAGTTAATTATGAACGATATTGAACGTAATAAAATCTTTATAATGCTAGAATTGTAAATTATTTTTTGTAACATAAGACTTATAATTTAATAATTTTCTGTGATTTAGTGTTGCCTACGTAAGTCTGGATCCAAGTATAATAGGTTACACTATGGAGAAATATCACTAACACTAGGCAAGCTCGAACTTTGATAGAGGGTCTTAGCAGAGAGATCAGCAACATTCTCTTATCGTTCAACCATGCACAGCTTAGAGGTACAGAGGGCCTACTAGCAGGACACAACACACTAAGGAAACATCTACATGTGATGGGACTGGCTACAGACCCCCATATGCAGGAAGTGCGGAAGAGAAGTGGAATCTTCTCTCCACATACTATGCGATTGTGAGACTTTGTCCACAACCAGACATGTTCCTTTGGGCTTGGACAGCTGGGACCAGAGGATGTAAGGAAAGCAGACCCAAGAGCAATCCTGGCCTTCAAAGAGGCTTCGGGACTTGTCCTCATTACTCCATTTACAAATTTTGACGACTGACAGTTTTATTGCAGAAACCCGCACTAGTGTGTGATTAAAAATTCTTGGCACCACAGGATTCTGTGTGTAATTATATCAGCAAAGAAGAGTTGAAGTCTTAGTTTTCAAGTGTTTGACATTGTATTTCTTGCAACCGACTTTCACTATACATCATTTCTTTGACGTGAAACATATATGTCTTTTAAGAATGTAGTCTTGGATAGTAGAAGAGGAAGTTTTTTGCCTTGCTACTAATGGCTCCTCTAGACGTATTGACATCATAGCGTATTCCCAGACTACCAAGAAAGGATATATAATTGATCCTACCATAAGGATTGAAACGGGGAGTAGCCAGCCGGAGGATGTCAATCAAGAAAAGATCAACATTTATCTGCCAACAGTTGATTACTTCAAAGCAAAATACCAGCTTGAAGACATTGAGGTGATTGGTCTTCTTATTGGAGCTCGTGGTGTGATTCCCAAGTTCTCTGAAAGCTTCAGGAAGACTTTTGAACTACCACAGACACTTACTGCTGACATCATAACTTCAGTTTTGAAATGCTCTTGCCAAATTCTGAGTCATCATATTCACTCTGTTTAATTTTTTTTTCTTCACTTTATAATTCATATATGTTTATTTTCATTTTCTTCTACAAAATTTATATCAACATTTAATATTGTAAAATTCATGTAGGAGAGTATACTGAGTCCTTCTGGGCTACCTCCAACGGGAGGCAGTTACTATCTTATTCTTATCTTCTACAGTGTGAAACTGTAGTTGGGAAAGGTAATTTAAAAACATGAAGTTTATAAAAAGTTGGTTCTGTACAACCATGAACTGAGATCATCTAACATGCCTTTCCTTACAGAGCATGAAAAGTGATAGATATTCTTCATGAAATGGACTTTAAAGACTTTTTGACATGTTTACTGCAAAGAAATGAAGGAAGTTTGTAAAATTTGCGTTTATATTGTCTCTATGTAGCCTACTTCCTTTCACTTTGTTAATATTACATTTGTGTAAAATCAAACAATTGCTTAATTTTTAAATTTCCTTGGATACACTGGAGTTGCCCATAGCATGCATGCCACTTGGTATGCTCATACACGTAAATTCAGCCCTGCAACCCCCCATACTGAAAAGTCAGACTTTTTGACATGCTTTTATTAACATTTTGTGTTTGTGTGGATTCGATTCCCACTTGAGCTGATTATCTGGTTGCGTTTTTTCCGAGGTTTTCCAGGCTACGAATAGGGAACCAGTTTTCAATTTTATTATCTTTATTTCAAAAGTGGTAAGAAACGAGTGCCAAATGACATGGCTAAGGTTAGCTGGCACTGATAATTAATTGGAGAAAAGTTGGATCGATTTTTATGTCTATCATGGGGAAAATGAGAAAACCTGAATGACTTTGTTCACCATAAATTTTTAGCGATAAATACCAGGCCTACTTGGATTTGAACACAGACCTCCTATTAATAATCATAATCATTTATTACATCCACTGATCATATATATGATATGGGACATGTCATATTTACAAACTAATAATTAATTACATAATATACATAAAAGTTATAACTATAATTAAATGCAACACAAATACAAATATACAAAACTTCGAACTTGATTGAAGAAAAATACTGGTCGGTCGATTTCGGCTATAAGTCCCGTTTGAAGTATGACTTGAAGTCAGGAGTCCATTTCAACCATCGTGTCCTTCATGAGAAGACATCCTTCTCGAAGTCAGGATCTGGAAAAGAGGAAGTAAAATTTTTTGAAGTAAGGCATTCTTTTTCTATTCAGTTATGACAATTTTCAATAAATTCGTTCATACTGTAAAAGCAGTTTTTGATTAAAATTTTATAAAGTGCTTTCTTAAATTTCTGATGTGCAGATATTTCTTTAAGATAATTTGGTAGGCTATTGTACATAAGAAGACCAGCATGAATGACACTGTTTTTATATACAGTTGTGTTAAAACTTTCAATAAAAATATTATCTTTATTTCTTGTATTGTACTGGTGTGTGTCTGAATTTGTAGGAAAGCTATGCGAATTGTATTTGATAAAATTTAAGGTTTCATAAATATAAATACAGGGTAATGGCAAGATATATTTTTTTGAAGAATGGTCTGCAGCTGGTAGTTTGAGACACTTGAACTATGGCTCTAATAGCTCTCTTTTGTAGTTTAAATATTTGGATTGCATTGGGTGAATTACCCCAAAAGATTTTACCATACGTTAGGATAGAGTGAAAGTATGCGAAGTACAATGTGCGAGCAGATTCGATAGATGATGCTCTTATTAGTAAGCCAATGGTTTAGTTAGAGAGCACGAAGAACAGTTAATAGGGGGAGGGGGAAGGAGGTGCGAACATAATAATAATAATAATAATAATAATAATAATAATAATAATAATAATAATAATAATAATAATAATAATGAAAAGTAGTTTTATGAAAATGTAAACATTTTACTATTTTGTGCTAAATAGAATGAGTAATTAAAACATTCTCTATTTTGTTGTTCTGTGAATGAAACTCAAATATGGAATTACTCTTTTTCCTATACTTGGTTAATCTATTCTATTTTATAAACTGTATCATGTATCATATAACCGTTGTATACTTTCGGACGTCTTTGAACTCATGTTACTATTTCCAGAGGTGCGATCATTTTGATATGAGTGGTCTTTGGTTTTAAAATATGCAGAATATTTTAATAACCTTTAATAAATAAATGAAAGCACATTAATGTGCACTGATGTGGTGATTATCTACTGTTCTCTAACTCTACTATAATAACCTTTGGTTACCAATTGGGAACAGACAGGAACAGATGTATTATAGAAGCCACCCATTAAAAAAAAAAAAGAAAGTGATTCAACCAATCAGAAGGGTGGGTTTTATAATACACATTTTATGAGTTACAAACTGGAAGTTAAGATTAATTTTGTTTGTTATTGTGGAATAATTTGCTGGGTTGCTGAATGAAAAAGAAAATGAGTTGAAGGGAAAGGCCTATATTTTAAAGACATTTATTTTCTAACTCAAATTCACGACATAAGTTTGTTGTATATGACATCTGATGTGCCGGGAATGCGTAGGTATGTACTATTTTAGTAGATTAATAACCGGTCATTCATAAATCTCTAATTTCTCATCGTTAAATAACCTCTTCTCTTGAAACGTGAACATAACCTTACAATTGGCCTACTGCACAAGTTCACGATATTGGACAATTTGGAAGGTGGAAGAATTGCCCAAGGATACAATCCTAGGTTAGGTTAGTCTAGGTTAGTTCAGTTATAGAATAATGACACGTAACGCATTTGATATCGACAGCAGTGGAAGTTTTATTAATTAATTTTAATGTGGCTAGTTATCATTTTATGTCGATTTACTATATTCTAGGTTCATGAAACAATAATATAGGCCTATAGTGTGTCTGGACGATCCTTGGACATATTGCGTCTGATCTGTATCTCAGTCATCAGACGTCTTCTAGCTAAAGAGGACCGAGGTTCGATCCAAGCAGATTCTGTAACAGTTTTGGTGCACGAAGTGATTGTGCGGTAGATTTACTCCTTTCTCATTCTACGATGTAGATATTTATAATCATGTATGATAGATAAGTTGGCAATAATCAGTAGAATAGTCTTCTTTTCTACAAGGCCTATTAATTTATTACACATGGCCAGCTACATGAAATTCCACTTTCAATTTTTTTTTTATAGAATTTCTTATGGCAATGTTAATTCCTTATGTAGGCCTACTATTGTCTGAAATACACATGGTATATGGCTTAACTTAAAAGAAAAAGTCCATCGCTGTGTAGTAATGGTTAGCGTGTCTGACTGTGAAATGAGCAGGTTCAAATCCTGGTTGAGGTTTTTTCCGGAGTTTTCCCTCAACCAATTGAAGCAGAATGGCTGGATAACTTTCGGCATTGAACCTGCCGAGGTACTGCTCCTTCTTCAGGCAACTCCACATGCCATATTTCAGCAAGACAATGCCTGGCCACATGTGGTGAAGATTGTGCAAGCCTTCTTCGAAGAACGACGGGTATCACTGCGTCCCTGGCCTGCACGTTCACCAGATATGTCGCTCATCGAACATGTCTGGGATATGGTTGGTCGGCAGCTTGTACGTCATGGTCCTCCAGCACCCACTCTTGATGCTTTGTGGACTCGCATACAAACTGCGTGGAGGGAGATTCCCCAGGAACATATCCAGGCCCTCTTTGATTCCATGCCACGATGCTTAGAGGTTCTGATTGCAGCGCATGGAGGCTTCACACCATACTGAAATCTCACGGTCACAGATCAGGTACAGTTCTGTAATTCTAATCATTTGTGTATTGTCATGTACCTAATCTGTGGTATCAATTTCATTTCAGTCACATGTATCCTTCTTGGTGTTGCAATTTCCACAAACATTAGTGTATTTAGAACACATCCTCAAAACAGGAGAATTTTTATGCGATAATTTTAGGTGCCCTAAATTGAAATAGTTGACGTTTTCTTTACTGGCATTGAAATACATTTGTTCAAGTAAGCCTAACTCTTCCTTGTTTTATTTTGCATGCCATTAAGAAGTTAATGCAAGGATATTTGTTCTGCCTTTCTTTTCCCGAAGACTTTACTAAAGATGCAATTCGAAATTTTCGAGAAGAATTGAGAGGTCGTGAATATGAATCATGGAAGACCCTTTCAGGATGGGGAAAAGGTGTTCAGATGTACAGCGAAGTAACAGCCGCCAACAGTTGGATTGCAAACAAGAAAGGACTTTCGACTATACTTGTTTTTTTAAAAGATGGAACATGACAATTAAGCGGCTGAACTTGAAACTACAGTGCTATGTTGCCAATATGGACTACCATGCTGCCAGCTGATGGAAGGTATCAATTGACGTTACGATGGCTGACATTAAAACATTCATTGACAATTGACGCAAAGGTAAGAAAACAACACAAAAATCGACACAGAATCAAAGACGAACCGTACCAATGCTAACATTGTGTGCACAATAAATGTCGCCAAGAGAGCTATTAAGCACTCGCCATGTGGGAACGGTAAGTTTGGCAACTCAACCGTTGTTACCATAGCAACAGGCCTACCACGCTATGTGACATTCAGTTGTTTTTCCGATCGCAACGCTCCTGTCATGTCCCATCTTTCAAAAACATAAGTATAGTGAATGGATATCTAGCCTGAAAATGACAGCAAATTTAGCAGCTGTTCGTTCCGTTCCCGGCAGATCTCTCGACGGTACCCGGTGCAGACATGGCTGCCTGGAGATTGAAACTTTAACACACGTCTTGGGATTCTGTGAACAGGGATTGCTTGAGGAACTCTAGACATCATCTTGTAAGATCCAAAATTGCTGCCGCATTAAGAACTAAGGGCTGGATAGTAGAAGAAGAAATCTCCTGTCTAGCTGAAAATGGGTCTTCGAGACGAGTAGATATTTTAGCGTACAATGCTGACACTAAGGAAGGCATCATTGTGGACCCCACGATACGTTTTGAAGTAGAATGTCATCAGTCAGCCGAGGTCCACCTTGAGAAGAAGTCGATCTATGAGCCTACAGTCAACTATTTCAAGCTGAAATATGCCTTAATTCACGTTGAGGTATTCGGCTTGCTCATAGGTGCTCGAGGGACTATACCAGCTTTTTTCGAAGAATTTCGATGGCAGTTTGCTCTGCCAACATCTCTGAGGGATGACATTGTGATAATTGTGTTAAAAAAATCCTACCAAATCCTAATTAATCACATGGTGCCACATTAATAGCAATTGTAATTTTTCACGCCATTTTTTTTTTGTTTCCCTTCTTTAAAATTTACTATCTATGTTTACATATGTATAATAATTTTTTTGAGGATATACTGAGTCCGTAAGGGCTACCCTCAATGGGGGGCAGTTTACTATTATTATTTTTTATTTTTCTACAACTAGAAAGATAAATTAATTTGAAATCATTTAGAAGTAATGTTCCGCTTATATGTGAAATTATTGTGATTTTTTGTAATGCAGGTATTTGGTAAATTTTTTTTAATCTTATATCCTGTGATTACGAAAGAATATGGTACACATTCATCGTCCTCGAAGACTAACTAGAAAATCAATGCAGCAGCAGGAGATGACATTCCACAGCACCAACTTAGGACTTGTTTGATCAATAAACTGTTTGAGCGTTTTCATATTCAGTTGCTGAGTGCATTTCGAACCATGAGCGAAATATCTGATGATAAATCAGAAGAAAAGTCTGAAAAATCTGTGAGAATAGCTCGAACTGAGTCTAGGAAGCCACGTTCCAAACCACCATTTAAATTATGTTTTGTTCTGCGAGAAGAAAAAGGAAGATCGTATATATTGCCTTCCAGGCCGAAAAAGATTCCATGTGGGTAAATATAGCTAGGGATTTGCTAAGATACGAAATGATAACATCTGAACCTCAAAACGTGTTTTCATTTGTTGTGTATTTAATAAGATAACAATCAAAATGTGATTCTTATTTAGTGAAAGACAGTTTCTGTGTTGTTTTCTTCAGTGGAAAATATTTAATGAATATACATCTTTCATTTGATCTAGCTCTGAAGAGCAAATTATTTCTTCTTCTTCTTCTTCTTCTTCTTCTTCTTCTTCTTCTTCTTCTTTTTTCTAAGCTGTATAAAATTGTGGACAACATAATTACTTTATGAAATTTCCAGCTTTTAGTTTTCTGTTTCTTCAAGATTATTAAGATTGTGTCATGGCTGTTTTAAAAGTGGTGTGGTTTGTTTTCCACATTCTTAAGTTAAAAATTAATGCCATGTTAACTTGATAGAATTTTTTTGTTGAATAAAATTGTAGTTTTAGTTGCGATGCAGGTAGGAAATTATTGTAGTAGTAGTAGTAGTAATAATAATAATAATAATAATAATAATAATAATAATAATAATAATAATAATAATAATAATAATAATAATAATTTTTATTTTATTTATTTATTATATTAATGTATTGGTCAACAGCCATAGGCCAATAATAGCTCTGCACATGTGATACAAAATGATGATGATGATGATGATGATGATGATGGTGATGATAAAGACTGCCTCCGTGGTCTGTTGGTCAGCATACTGGCTTCCAGATCTGGAGGTCCCGGGTTCGATTCTTGAAGAAGAAAAATTACCTGGGTGTCTAGGGTCTGGAAATTTGTGTGATTGTGAGTGTGCCGGGTTAAAATATAAAATGCATCAGGACTGTTGCTGGGCAGTAACCTGAACACACTTTTCAGCGTCACATTGTTGACATGTAACTCCATCTGTTAGCACAACCTTAAAACACTAATAGATGCTATAGAGTTACCAACAACGAGAAAAAAAAAATTTATTTTATTTTTATTTACTAATATTTTATTATGCTGCACAACAGCCTGGGGCCAATAACAGTTCAGCACAAGATCTATCTTCGTAGTGTATCCAGCTATTTGCTGACAACACGTGTTCCAATATGTTTCACTATGAATTTCCTCTTCTTACAAATGATGGGTAAAAAGCACGATGCTGGTTGTATATTTCTGCAGCCACATTCCGATGATGAGGTGTATTCAGCATGTATTGGAGAGAATTGTCTGAGGTTACAGGGATTGCAGATTTTAGATTAGTTCAGCACAAGATAAGAGCATAAGATTTACAGTGAACAAGGACTTACAAAAAAAACAGTGCATAAAAATAATTATTACAGTTAGAGACAAATACAAAAATAACAAATGAATAAGTTAAATAACTGTAAAATACATGATGCAGAATAACTAAAAAACGACACTAACGAATCAATTGAAATAAATGTGAAATAGATGTGTATACTTAATATAAGAATAACCAAACAACAAAACTATACATTAAAAGGATCCGAATTAATACAATGTAAATTCGCAGCTTTCATACATCTGACAACTGGGGAGAGAGAAACAAGACGAAGACCATGGTCATAGGAAGAAAAATAAAGAAGGTAAACTTGCGAATATTAAATGAGGCAGTAGAGCAAGTGGACAGCTTCAAATACTTAGGGTGTACTATAAGCAGTAACATGAGCTGCTGCCAGGAAGTCAAAAGGAGGATAGCAATGGACAAGGAAGCTTTTAATAGAAAAAGGAGCATCTTCTGAGGACATCTGGAAAAAGAACTAAGGAAGAGACTAGTGAAATGCTTTGTGTGGAGTGTGGCATTGTATGGGGCAGAAACGTGGACATTACGATGAAGTGAAGAGAAACAAATAGAAGCATTTGAAATGTGAATATGGAGAAGGATTGAACATGTGAAATGGACAGACAATAAGAAATGAAGTTGTGTTGGAAAGAGTGGGTGAAGAAAGAATGATGCTTAAACTGATCAGGAAGAGGAAAAGGAATTGGTTGGGTCACTGGCTGAGAAGAACATGCCTTCTGAAGGATTCACTGGAAGGAATGGTGAACGGGAGAAGAGTTCGGGGCAGAAGAAAATATTAGGTGGTAGACGACATTAAGATATATGGATCATATGCAGAGACTAAGACGAAGCCAAAAAATAGGGAAGATTGAAGAATGCTGAGTTTGTAGTGAAAGACCTGCCCTTGGGCAGAACACTATGTAGGTTAAAAATCCCTCATTAAATGTGCACTTGGCTGGACTATCGTGAAGTGGTGTCAGCACAGCAGGGCTTCTCCCAAGAGATCACAGGACGAACATGAATAATAAACATTCATGCCCTAGCGTTGATTCGAACCTACAGTAGCCTATGTCCATGATTTAATTGCTCGACTTAGCCATTGCATAATATATATTGTAGCTGTCTTTAAAATATTTTTTTCCGTAAATATTTTCTAATCAATACTGGTCATTTGCAACTAATAATGTATTGAGATTATAGAGAAAGTGACCTAATTGGTGCGTCTTAAAAATTAAACATTAAAGATTGGTAAGTTTAGTTATATTCCCTGTGTAAATAAAATTGTTCATTGTGTTGTATACAAAGTCTACAGGAAATTGTTACAACAAATGAATTTTTGTTGCTATGGAAATTGTTTACAAAATTATCTGCAGTACATAAATGTGTTTTCTTTTAAGTGTTATTTTATCAAAGATGTTTGGGGAAATGGGAAGAAGATTTGATCCAAGGGATTTCGGGAAACTTGGAGAAATAGCAAAACATGACGAACGAACCAAAATGACAGATTTTCCGTTCAATCCCAGAATAGATCCTTTCGCCAGTAGTAAGAAACACATGCATAATTATTATATAGATATATGCTATTTGGATATAGTAGTTATAATATATTTAATATCAAGAGAAACAGTAAGCCTACAATAATAGCAGTACGCATTGTTCTACTAGCTTAATAAGAAGCACTACAAGTGGACATGTTACAAAAGGTTAAAATTTTATAGAATTATATATATGAAATGTCCAGGAGCCATATGAAAAGAGCGTAATGAATGGGATAGTGTTATAAATGGGAGCGTATTAACGAGGTTGTACTGTAGTTCTTATAATGCCGTGTAGTATTCTGATTTCAGTGAAATGTTCTGATAATGTTTTTTTATTCAATGTGAAATGTTTAAGTAGCCACCTATTTGGGAAAAATGTCCGTTACCATTTTTGTAATATTCTACACGCATCTTGCTGCTTAGCAACCCATAACATATCATTATATAGTAAAAACAAATGAAGTTTGAATATCATGATGTATTACATTCAAGATATTACTAGTGGCTTAAGCAGTAATGCTGCATTCATTTTCTTGCACTGGTTAAGATGTTCATTAAAAGTTCAACTTCTTTGTGTATGTTTCTGCTAAGATGATTGTGATCAAGCGATGATCTACGTTTATTTGAAATCATACCATCATAAGTGGAGTTATGGGAGTGCCCCCCCAAACTTGTCTGAACTTTTTTTTTCTATTAACGTTAGAAAATATTGAATTCAAAAGATTTTTCTTGCTTTTATGATTAAGTTTCTTTGCTTAAATTGACGAATTAATGTCTTCAGATCATGTGTCTGGACTATAATATTTATTTTAAATTTCTGAATGTATAAGAGAGGGATGCCCTGCAGGCACAACACGTTGATGAGCAGAAGAAATCCATTTATGAGTCCTGCATCCCTTATCTAAGTGAGAAATATAACCTTCCCACTAGTCAGTGGAGTGTTTCTGGTCTTTTGTTTGGTGCACGTGCATATTTCCTAAATTCACATGGAATATTTTAAAAGCACTCGGTCTCCCATTTTTTGAAATTCAAAAAATTTTGTTGAATATTCTTAAGGATTCAATCCAAATATTACATCACCATTTATATTTTGGCCATTGGTGATTCTGTTGGGTTTGATTTCTCTGAATTTTTTACTAAACAATTCCTGTCTTTCTAAATTATTGTGTAGTGCTTTTATTCTGGATTTATTTAATAATTTAAATAAACTGTCTCCCATTGGAGGTAGCCCAGAAGGACTCAGTATACTCTCCTACATGAATTTTACAATATTAAATGTTTACATAAATTTTGTAGAAGAAAATTAAAATAAACATATATGAATTATAAAGTGAAGAAAAAAAAATTAAACAGAGTGAATATGATGGCTCAGAATTTGGCAAGAACGTTTCAAAACTGAAGTTATGATGTCAGCAGTAAGTGACTGTGGTAGTTCAAAAGTCTTCCTGAAGCGTTCAAAGAACTTGGGAATCACACCACGAGCTCCAATAAGAAGACCAATCACCTCAATGTCTTCAAGCTGGTATTTTGCTTTGAAGTAATCAACTGTTGGCAGATAAATGTTGATCTTTTCTTGATTGACATCCTCCGGCTGGCTACTCCCTGTTTCAATCCTTATGGTAGGATCAATTATATATCCTTTCTTGGTAGTCTGGGAATACGCTATGATGTCAATACGTCTAGAGGAGCCATTAGTAGCAAGGCAAAAAACTTCCTTTTCTACTGTCCAAGACTTTTTTTTCAAAGCAGTTGCAATTAAGGATCGAACATGACGGTGTCTGGCATTTCGGGGGAGTAAACCTCTGTTACACTGACCTTGGACGTGGGCAAGGGTTTCAGTCTCTGGGCAGCCATGTCTGCACCGGGATCCGTCCAAAGAGCGACCAGGTACTCCTCTAACTGCTGCTAAATTGGCATTCATTTTGAGGCAGGTTACCCATTCAGATGTAGATAGTCCAGACTTATTAAAAATCCAGGCGTTGGCTTTAGGTACTTGGCTGTACAATTCCACACCTCTGCCTCTTCCAGGCATTACTTTCCAAGATTCGAATTCTGCATCTCTTAATTCCTCTCTTAATTTCCTAGGCACAGATTTACGAAGACAGATTATTTTCTTTAAATTTATATATATATATACACACACACCTCGTTTGAGGAATGCAAGCACTGTAATGTTTTTTTTTGTAACAGCCTGTAGTCATGTGTTAGAAGTCTGCAGGTGTTCAGGCCGCCACTTGGAGAAATATGAGTAACATACTGCACAACAATGCAGAAAAAAGAAAAGTGATCGCGGTATAATGTGTAAACTTAAAGACGAGAGATTAAGTAAAATAATTAGAACTTACATTTCATATGATCTTTAGGAAGGTAAGCTTCAGATAAAAAAGTTTCTGTTAGCACTGTTACATAGTGTTATTGATGTATGCATGTGTTTGTGTATGACAGAGAAAAATAGAGAGAATGTTTTAACTTATGCCCTATTATAATTGTAGTAGACTTATAGTTCTAGTCCTATACAACTTGGTCTGAAACATCGCGGATATAGATATAACACTGTAAGAAATATGCCCCCCGAAAATACCTTTATTAAGTGAACATTAAGCAGCGGATTCCTAAAAATTCCGAACATGAAGTTTCAACATGATGAAAGAGTGATGGAACGGAGAAAAATTCTCTCCGGCGCCGGGATTTGAACCCGGGTTTTCAGCTCTACGTGCTGATGCTTTATCCACTAAGCCATGCCGGATACAACCCTGACGCTGTTTAGAATCGTCTCAGTTTAAGCTCCATCTCTTGGGTTCCCTCTAGTGGCCGCCCTCTGCACTATGTCATAGATGTCTATGAACGCAGGACCGAAGTCCATACATGTGTAGAGGTGCACTCAGATGAGTGACTGTTTGGCCGGGATCCGACGGTATGGGCGCCGTCTTAAATCACAAAGTGATTTATTACGCATATCATATATATTTTGATGTACCGAAGTACATATATTTCCATGCAGATATTCTGCGTCATCACATGATGAAAGAGTGATGGAACGGAGAAAAATTCTCTCTGGAGCCGGCTTAGTGGATAAAGCATCAGCATGTAGAGCTGAAAACCCGGTTCAAATCCCAGCGCCGGAGAGAATTTTTCTCTGTGCCATCACTCTTTCATCATGTGATGACGCAGAATATCTGCATGGAAATATCATATGTACTTCGGTACATCAAAATATATATGAAGTTTCAAGTTTAAAACCCGAATTTTATTTAACATAAAAACACATTTTCACAAAAAAATTATGTAAATAGATATTTTCAGGAAATCTATTATAAACACATAAATCTTCGAGTATTTTTACTTAAATAATTTTTTACAAGAACTTTTAAACATTTTAAAACTAAATCAATTATGTCACTCAGAAGTATGTTATCTTTTTAAGAATTCTTGGTTGCTTCATGTTTCTAAGCGCTGTGTGGTGTATCCGTGATCCATTTTTGTAATAGTATCGCCTCAAGTTCTGAGAACTGCTAGGCAGCATGTCAGTATTATTATTTGAGAATAAATTAACATGGACAAGGAGGAGAGATCTTGAAACACATAATTAGGAATGTTTATTGTTGCTGAAGATGATATTTAATTTAAACAAATCTCTCGCCTCTCGCTCATGTCCATCAAGTAAGGCAATACGTCTTGTTGTGATTCCCTGTTATCGGGCTTCGTCAATCGATATCCTTCAAGATATACTGAAAAATGGTTGTTTAAAAAACGATTTGACTTTTCTATTAGCAAATCTAAGCTTTTTGTGTGACACCATAAAAAAAACCCGAAACATCCAAAAACCTGTTGTCTGAAACAGGAAGGTGCATGCCGTGGAAATTAAACTAGACTCGCTACCAGGTTCAGAAGTACAAGTACTAAGGGACAAATTCCAGAATGTGTTTGGGGAAAACAGTGGATATAAAAAATGTGTAAAGTTGCTCAAGTATTGGAGGGTGTGCCTGTAGGTGAAATTGACGGTGTAGCTGTTTGTGACATTCCTCTCTTTAAATATGCACGTCTGACGTCCTGTGATGTGGAAAGATCGTTTTCACAGTATAAATCAGAGATAATCGGCATGCATTTGTGATGGAGAATTTGGAGATGACCTTTGTTGTTCACTGCAATTCTCGGCCAACTACTAGCACTCAAGTGTGGTTGCTGAGTACCTAGTAACATTTTCTTTTTCCAAGCTAAGTAAGGTATTTTTGTCATATTAAAAAAATATATATTTTTATTTTTAGCAAATATTTTCGTATTTTTTAGCACATAAAAAATAAATATATTTAAATTTTTTAGCACATAAAAATCCGCTCCCTAGTGATCATATTCCAATACACTGTACCACGGTCAAGCTATAACGGGGGGAGGAGATAAATAATGTCTCCCATAACCTTATTATATCGGGAATCTATGGTTTTACTTCCCCCCCCCCCCTCCCCCAAGGAAACTGTCCTCTCTCTGCCTATGCATACCACCATCAACCACTTAAATGTTCCATTCAATTTTGGGATTCTGCGAATCTTCTGCCATCTTTTTCCCTAAAATGTGCAGCTTAGAAGTAATTCACAGTACATAATCACGAGATTTACTCATTAATTTTAATACCAGTGCAGGAGCTGGCAACAGGGCATATTCTGATTAGGAAAGCATGTTGAAGTGTGCGTTATGCTCGTAGTTACTTGATGTTTACAACGCATCAACCACGTTCTTTCTTTCTCTTCCATATTCCTTTCTTTCTCTTTCTGCCTTCTTTTGTTTTTGTTTGTTATTTTGTTTTTTAATTCCTTTTCATATACCTTTCTTTTTTGCTGTCTTGATTGATTGTCATAGTTTAAAGATGTTATTTTTTATGCATCTAATCTCTACATTGTATTTTTCAGTTCCGATTTTGGCTCCAAAATTTTATTCGAGACATGACTGTACAGAACTTGAACATCCGGATCCACAAATTATGAAGGAGCTGATAGAGCTGAGAGAAATTGGACCGAAAGAAAAGTATGAAGAGCCTGTGACGGAAAGCCAAAGGTAATTATTTTTTATACCAGCAGTTACTAATGTTGTTTGTGTCTTTCACTCTTGGGAGTCTGAAAGAATATCTGCAAATTATCATTACACAGGGAGGTTTTTTACAAATGCCATTGTCTATCACCTCTTACATGGCTACTGTGTACTCTAAAGATGGGTTGTCTGCTGGCAAATTGTAACCAGATTTTCTTGTCAAAAGTAAGTGAGAGTTTGGCAATGTGTGTGCTCTTGTTAGAGCCACAGCTTGTCACATGTTCCCTATCCATTTCTTTTTCTGTGAAAATATCCGTGATCAGTATGGGTTTTTGTTTAGTGACCATGATATCTCTTCTCTTTATAAAGTTTCGAATGTTTGCCAAGCTCTTAAGGGAACCAGGAAGTGATTAGGGGTCAGAAATCCGATTTTTTATTTTGTGTTTTAAAAAAAGTGAAAAAACTCACTCTTTAAAACATATAGGGTGGTATTCATAGACATTTCGCAGCATGTGCTACGAGCGTACTAAGCTAGCCCCGGCTATCCACTGGTTACTTGTACAGAATTCAAATCATATCCTATCGCTAACACTGGTTTATGAATACGAAAAACGCTGATCATCCACCGGAAGCCCGCACTAAAAATGTCTATGAATACAGCTCCTAAATATTGTGGGGGTATTTCTGCACATAAGTCCTTTAAATAGCCTCTTTAAATTTGGCGGTTCATGTAATTCATACATCCTTCTTTTTTTTTAATTCAGTTTTCCATAAGTTAAAATTTTTCATACTTAAGTGCATTTTTCTCAGAAACTACTGAATAAATTTAGATGAAATTTTTACAGAGTTTTATGCATCCAGTGTTCTACATAGTAGACCTACGGGTTTAAGAATATCACATACATAACACGAGAAAAAAATATATATGCATTGAAAAAATTGCAAAAAATGTTAAACAAATTTCAATATTTTTTCTGTTTCACTAGGGGTGAAATATTTAACTAAATTTTGCTTTAGAATTTACAATATACATTATTAGATAACTTAAAAAATACAAGGTATGTGAGTGAAGATTGTAGCAAGTAATGTGTACCTGAAGAATGAGGTACATTTAGCAAAGTGGGAAAACAGGTTATCAGTTAAGGCTTTCTTTTGCACTTGGATACGAAACTAATTAGTTATCTTTTATACCACTGAATTGAGAATGATTTATTGTATAAGCATCGAAATTTTTATCCAGTCTTGAGCACTTAAAGCCTAGAAATATTGAACTAAACTTTTGTACTGAAAGTTTTTAATCACACAGGGATCACAACTCAGTGCCCTTAAAAGGAACTGACATAGTTTCTCTGATGGTTTTTTTAGTGGGTTATTTTACGATGCTGTATCAACATCTCAGGTTATTTAGCGTCTGAATGAAGTGAAGGTGATAATGCCGGTGAAATGAGTCCGGGGTCCAGCACCGATAGTTACCCAGCATTTGCTCGTAATGGGTTGAGGGAAAACTCCAGAAAAACTCTCAACCAGGAACTTGCCCCGACTGGGATTCGAATCCGGGCCACCTGGTTTCGCAGCCAGACACGCTGATCGTTACTCCACAGGTGTGATGGTACCAAAGATAACCGTTCATATACCACAGCCTTACATGAATTTTCTTGACTATCAAATGACGGATACCATAGTTTCTATTGTCTGTCTGTGGTTATCTCGCATCCTGAGTTCCCCTACCCATTTCTACTCGCCCTTTTGTAAAGGCTAGTGGCTGGGCTGTCTTAGCTATGTCCTGAAAACATTTGCTATTCGGAATTGGACATTTACATAATATTATACAAATGTTTAAAATAATTTAAAGAGAAAGGCCCTGTTAAGTAAGTCACTGACATGTGATTTCCCCCCTTCTGATGACACTGCGACATAACCACTCAGATGCACAGTATGCATGGTGAACTGTAATATCATTAATTTCAGGGGGTTATTTTTTTTAGATATTTCAAACAGAAAAGTTCAATACAATTCTGTTCACTTTTTCTTCCTTTTTGAGACACAAATTATTTCATATGAAACATTTCATAGCGTGTTTTTGGGGTAAGTCATTGATTTAATCCTCAATATGCTCAGTCAATTTAAAAGAGCAGTTTACTGTCTTAATAAATGATTGAAAGAATTTTAGTTTTGTCCTTCAAATATGGAGAAATTTGATCAGAACAAATGTAACTTTTAGTTCTGAAAATGTTACATTTGTTTGGATGAAGTTTCTGCATAATCCAGGTTGCTAGGCGATGATAGAAAACAAAAGATGCGAAAACAAATGCATGAGGTGTATAAACAATTGAATGCTCTTCCGTATTTAAGTATAATGATATATGGGGGCCATTTGAAATTTCAAAGTGTTGGAGGCTAGGGGGTCGGGGGTGAAATGTAAAATGCAATTAGGCCTGGTTTCAGATTTCCCCCTCAATATCTAAATTGACGTGTTTTTTGTTTAAATTGAATTCAGTTTAAATAATTAGTTATTTAGACTGAGAAGTTTTGAAAAGAAAGTATTTTATATCTATAACCTTGAAGCAGTTTTCTTGTGTATGACAATGAAATGAGAAATTCTAATGAAGCTACAAGTTGTTCGCATCCTTAGGATCTTAGGAAGAAGGATTATTTTGAAATTTCTATCTGTAGACTGTCAAAGACAGTGAATAATTAATTACTTGATCATTGCTCTTAGAATATGCAATAAGCTAATTAGTGAATTTTTTTATTTTGAAAAGGATTGCTTTAAACAACTTGTCTCTGGTTTGCTGACCCAGAAGACATTTTACAAAATTAATGAATTTTATTATTTTGGCAATATAATGTTTTAAAAATTGGAACTTTATCTTTTGAAGAGGTGGAGAAGTTCAAATATCTTGGAGCAACATTAACAAATATGACACTCGGGAGGAAATTAAACACAGAATAAATATGGAAAATGTCTGTTATTATTCGGTTGAGAAGCTTTTATCATCCAGTCTGCTGTCAAAAAATATGAAAGTTAGAATTTATAAAACAGTTATATTACCAGTTGTTCTTCATGGTTGTGAAACTTGGACACTCACTTTGAGAGAGGAACAGAGATTAAGGGTGTTTGAGAATAAGGTGCTTAGGAAAATATTTGGGGCTAAGAGGGATGAAGTTACAGGAGAATGGAGAAAGTTACACAACACAGAACTGCACGCATTGTATTCTTCACCTGACATAATTAGGACCATTAAATCCAGACGTTTGGGATGGGCAGGGCATGTAGCACGTATTGGGGAATCCAGAGTGTTATTTGGGAGGCCGGAGGGAAAAATACCTTTAGGTAGGCCGAGACGTAGATGGGAAGATAATATTAAAATGGATTTGAGGGAGGTAGGATATGATGATAGAGATTGGATTAATCTTGCTCAGAATAGGGACCGATGGTGGGCTTATGTGAGGGCGGCAATGAATCTTTGGGATCCTTAAAAGCCAGTATGTAAGTAAGTATATAATGTTTTAAATTGTTACTGTTTTCCCTGTGTTTTACCTGTTACTGTTAACTTTGCTGATAGTCTTTTGGACTCTATGACATAATAGTACATTATGCAATGAGCCTATAATGATAGTAATTAAGAAGCGAGTATGGATGTTTATGAATCGAGTGCAAGCTCGTTTCATAATTTTCATACGAGCTTCTAATTACCATTATAGGCGAGTTTCATACGACTTTTTATGCTCGAACATATTTCTAACTTGAAATTATTCATTTTATTTGTATCTAACTGACCTTGAGCAATACCTCGTAAATTGTGAGATGTGCGCAGATGCGAAAGTATTGATTTTTTCCGAGGAACAGATGTCCACATTGACCTTGAAAGCCTATAAGAACCTACAGAGTAAACTAAATATTAACTTTGATATAACATTGAAATTAAATTAGACATTGAAAAACGAGATGACAAATTGAATTTATTTGAATAGTATTTACAATTAACGCTAATTATTATAGTAACAGAACATAACCTTCTGCGACAGTATTGGATTTCCAGCCTCCGTGACTTTTCGCTAATTCTCTTTCGATTGCATATCCGAGAATAATCGATACTTGCGGTTTTATAACGGTACAAAGCTGACTAGTCATTGGCTGAGGTTTTATAACGGTACAAAGCTGACTCGTCATTGGCTGAACACCTGTACTTTAATGAGTAGGTGTACTTTAATGACATGCATTAAAGGACTACTACCAGGTGTATAATTACTACATTTCGGCACGGTCGAGCATAATAATATATAGCCACCGGTATAGCTCAGTTGGCTAAGGCACTTGCCTGCCGATCCAGAGTTGCACGTGAGTGTGTATTCGATTCCTGCTTGGGTTGATTACTGCGTTGGGTTTTTTCCGAGGTTTTCCCAAACTGTAAAGCCAATATCAATGTATGGAAAATGCTTGGCCTCATCTCGCCAAAATACCATCTCTCTAATTCCATCAATGCTAAATAACTAGTAGTTGATGCAGCGTCGTTATATAACCAACTAAAATGACATAATTATATATATACTTTACTTTTGAGAACCTCTCCACTTTTCAGTGGTTACCCTTTATTCCCATTTTCCATCTGCGTCTGTCATTCCAATCCTGATCATTTAGTCCCCTATCATTCATCATCCTCAATATTCCAGCCCTCCATGAATTTCTAGGCCTTCCTCGTTTCCTTCTACCAGCTGGAGACCACTGAAGTAGCACGTTTGGCCACCTCCCCTCATCCATCCTCCATCCTGAAGTTGTCTATTCTCAATTCTTGCAATCACCGATTCTTCCATGTTCATTATCCTTCTAACATCCTCGTTTCTTCTCTTTTCCAGCCTGGATATTCTAGCACCTCTCCTTATGCCGTCCATTTCAACTGCCAGTATCTTACTTTTTTGGCCTTCCGATAGACTCCAGCCTTCAGCCCCATATGTCAATATACTTTCCACTATACCTCAAGAATTCTCTTTTTTGTTTGCATTGTTATTGTCCTGCTCCATAGCACTCCATTCAACATCTTTATTGCTCCTCTACCCTGCATTATCCTATAATCTATATCCGCTTTACAATTTCCAGTCTCATGCAAAACCGACCCCAAATATTTAAACTCCTTCACTATTTTAATTATTCCTTGGGGCAACTTTATATTCCGTCCATCTCCACCTATCACCAGGTATTTTATAAATATAAAATATCAAATACATTGGAGACTTGTTGTTGGATATTGTATCACTTGCACTTCTTGTTTTACCTTTTCAAAAATTGGAAATTAAGTTATATAGTAAGATCTTGGAGGTCGAACTCTTGATCTGTAGCTTGACAGCCTTCTGGCAGGGAATTGTGTTCGTTATTCATATAGTCCAAGCCTGAGTTTGATTGTTATAGGAGAACAGAAATTTAAAGTGAATATGTTACAGAAAATTTAATAGACCTCTTAAAAAACTTAAACATTTTGTATTTCAATTAATGTTATGTGGGAACATCATTTAGTTCTCCCTTTTTCGACAGATATGGCTGGTATGTTGCCCCTGAATTCGATTGCGACAGAAAAGATAGAAGACTTAACTTTGCAAAACAAACGTCAGACATGGTGAAGCTGAAAGTACTGATTGATCATGCGGACGCTGTAACCAAGTCTAAACGGACATGAGTTCATTAAACACTGAGAATGGATGCTGTCATCTCATGGAATTGCTATTGCTTTGTTTTTATTATTTACTGTAGATACAAACTGGTACAAAAATAGTGATGTGCATTGTGTATTCAAAGTGTTTCTAAGTCTGTGATCATTTTAAATTTCGTAGCAACTAACTAAATCTCAACTTAATGTTCATAACGTCACTGCCAGAAAAAATATAATAGACACAAGTTACTGTGGTTCAATTTAAATGCAGTTTTGAATATATAATGTAATGTTACTTTATTGGCATTTATGTTAAATTTTATTCATGATTTAATTAATCAGTGTGTAAAATTATATTGATTATTGTCGGTAAAGATAGATTCAGTAGGCTGTGTTTTAAGCCATCTTTCACAGAAGCAAGCAGTTCCGTTGTTGTAAAGTGACTTGTACAATAAATGGGTTTTCTTTTTTTGCTACAAATATCTTGAAAATACTGACCCAATAGACTTGAAACTTCAGCCATAGGGCAATGGAATACGTATCTATGGAGGGTTGATGCTTTAGATAACAATAAACATTACAAAATGGCGGTACAGCTGATTTCGTTTGTATTATGCGACAACACCGCTGTCTTGATTAATTGAATGCCATAGTAGCAGTAGCGGCCGGTGATCGAAATCCTCGGTGAGGCCAGATGCAACTAGTTTAAGTGCCTCCGATAGGAAATGTTTATTCATGATATTAATTATTATTGTTATTATATTATTAATATCATTACTGCATTATTATTATTATTATTATTATTATTATTATTATTATTATTATTATTAGCCTACTATTGACGAAAAATAATAATTTCACTCACCAAATAAGCTGTTATGCTGTGAGTTTCAGTGTGATGAAGCATCCCATATTATGTGTTGAAAATCCCCTTTCTTTCTTTTCTTTTTATTTTTTTCCCTTGACAGCAACGAATAAGGCCAACAGAGAAGTTTATTTTGCATCACATTACCACTTAACCATTTATGTTGCCCATACCAGGATGCAATAGAAACTCGCGTTTTAAGATTATCTGTCAGAAAAATTGTCAGCGATGTCGTAGGTATCTCGTAGTCTCTCTCTTTATTTAAAACTTCCTTTCTTTCATTATTATTTCTTCTCGAAAAAGAACACTCTAACAATGAATTAACTGCACCAGCATTATTTCTCGCATTTGTTTCTGTTTACATTTTCTCGAAATACATAACAACATTGGCCCAGATTCAATACTGTACTACGAAGTACAATAGTGGAACACCCTAGCTTAAGTCATAAACTAAGACATAAGGGGAGAGAATAGTGTGAGTCTCTGCCTGCCAAAGAGCTGGAATTTGTGTTACTTATGGCCTATTTAGGAAGACAAGTCACCATTGTTATTCCCACCCAACTCACCCTTGAGGCCGGCCCATGGTTGGGAGGAGTGAAACCTGACCAGGCCAGACGAATTGTGCCTCAGCTACAACGTTTTAAGCACAAGCTGAAAGCCCGCGAAAATGCAGGAAATTCAGAAGCCAGACCTGGCACGAGCGATCCTGGCCTCAGAAGCAAATTTTACTGCAAAACAGGTCTATATACATCACAAAGTTTTCAAATGCTTCTACAGCGATATAAGCTTCATTCAAATAACTAATATATTATATAAAAACACAAAATTTGATTTCAGTTAAGCCAAGTGACTGAGGCCCGGCCTCACTTGCCTCAATGAGCCGCCACTGCATAGTAGTAAAATTTGTTGTCAGGCTTGGCAGGGATATTTTTCCATTTTACTGCAAAGTATCTTGGATGTAATTTTAGAAACTGGTAGCAAGGAGATAGGAAATTACAAAATAAAGATTCTTGGATTTTTCAAATCAAGAGATAAATTTTATATTTGAAATATGAACATTTTGTTTTCAAAATACAATTCTTCAGTCCTACATAAAATTGAATATACAAGCTGTACACATGAATTCAGTGGATTTACAACCAATATATTTGGGCGACTAGAATAAGTTTGTTGTGTTATTTTATGACAGAAATAAATTTCAAATGCACCCCGATGTGATGCCTCATTCATGATGACCTAAAGGCTAAATTCATCACCTCAAAACACTTTTGGAAAAGAGAAAATAAAATGCATTCTTTTAAAAAAGTCCATTTTTACAAAATAACAGTTCAAATAACAAGATATTTCAGAGAGTAGGTGATGTTTCTTATTTAATTTAACATATTTACGTGGAATGTTAGGTATATTTACATTTTTCAAAATTTCATAATTTTTATCATAGTACTTTATAGCGTATCAAGAGTTAAGCCTTAAAACAATGTCTTTAGTTGTCTAAAAATAACACAACAAAGAGACAGAAAGTTACTAATATATAATTTTAAGCCACTGGTGCATGGAGAGCGTTTACTTGGTAGGTAGCTTAAGTAATAATGAAAATTTGCAACCTTAAAATCGTGTTTAAAGAAAAGACATAAAAGTATTTGAAACATAATGATTGAGCTTTTGAAGCCAATGCATAATAAAAGATATTTTATATGCCACATATGGTAATATTTGGTAAAACCTGTAAAGTTGGCCACCTGTCATATCGGGCCATTTTTTCGTGGAGCTTTAACAGTCATATTATGTACATTTTGTTGAATATCTTGTTTTTCCACCATTCTGTCTTTTAATTTAATGAAATTATTTCAAATGCAGGTGTGGTTTTTCTAAATAGAGTTATTTATGAAATTATACTGGCATTTACAGAAGTTATTTCTGAAGTAATTCCAAATTTAAAAATAAAAGTTGAGATCGACTGATTTGTCCATGTATCTTCGAAGGCTGTATGGAATTGACATGTAAAGAAGTAGGAAATGTTTTAATCTATAAACACCGTTTTGTGTAGAAACAGGAAACTTTATCAAATACAAACATATATTTGTTACTCTGTAAGAAATGAATAACTTTTTTTTTACTTTTTTTCAGATCAAAGTACATAAAAGTATTGCGAAACTTTAAGAAAAAAGCTTCTATCATATGCTTTTGATTTATTTTTGTAAGTATTAATTTTGTTATTTTCTACACACAGGCGAGTCAGTGAGGTAAGTTAGAAATCGAAGTAATGACCTACATTTATGAATGAGACATCTGAAGCTATCACTGCAAGATGGCAAGATTATTCAGATGCACAAGTGAAACAAAGATGCTGCAGTTGCAAGATGACGGCACCTCCACATGAGTGTATCATTGTTGAGCAGTGTTCTTTTGTGCGATTTTTTGGGCAGAAAGTATTGACAGCAAAGAATATTCATAAAGAAATTCTGCCATGTATGGTGAACATTGTCTGTCACGTCAAACTTTCTCTTGAGTACAGAAGTTCTCTGAAAGGTGGACAAACATTGAATACCGAATTGATCATTAAACACTTTTACGTAATCGGAAACGATAGGCTTTGAAAGACACGGAAATTTAGCAGTAAAATATAATTAATGAATAAGTAAATTAATAAAAGTTTATTAAATACGGGAGAAAATATTATCAAGTATGTGAAATGGGAGAGTGGAGAAACTATGGGTCAAATATGAGAAGACCTGGCAACATTAATGCAGAGATCCCACCATTTTGCAACAGCTGCTTCTTTGTTTCGCTTGTCCGCACATCGATTATACTGCTGTCTAGCGGTGATAGCTTCAGGCACTTCATTTTAAAATGTAGGTTGCTACTTCAACTTGTAACTTAATGACTTTCCTTCAAATTTTTATTTTATTGTTAACAAAATTAGTTACTATTAATTTTAAAATTTAATTTGTAACAGTGTTGTAGAGTACAGAGAATTGTACACACTTCAACATGAACTTTTTCACTTAAAATAACTTCAGAGATAAGCTCTGTAAATTATGATGTAATTTCGTGGATGTCTTTCTTGGTTGACATGAAAAACACTATTGGGTCATTCAAGACTTTGGATGATTTACGGTCAGATTGATCGAGTCCATGTTCCTGATTGTTGACCACTCACTTCTTGAATACCTGTAAAAATCACAGGTAGCCAACATGTATCATTTACTCTTCCAATTGGTCTTTAAAATTATCACACCCCGCATACTGTCAGCTGCAACAATGCATACATAAAACCATAAAGAACCCAGCACCACCGTGTATTTCTTTAACCAAATAAAATCACTTCACTATCTACCTATCTACTGTAGTTGGCACTTGACTAGAAATTTTGTTTAATGAAAGATTAAAAATTATAGTTTTGCTATTGTTATTACTACTAGCATGAGTTTATGAATTAAAAAATGTAGAATCAGAACTGTTAGTCTGAATAATGTCCGCTATGAAACTGCTGTCACAGACACAAATACGCTAAGAGTATAGCTTTCTCCACCAAACTACCAAATTACAATACACTAATAACACCTCTCTGGCTCGCGTCCCACTCTGGAAGAAGCCTTTTCTCTCACATTTGCATTCTCAACCGGACGGGTAATGATGTACAGGGTCTTCGCCCTTCTCTACTCCTTGCATATCAGTGCAGAAATACTTTGGCACAACTCTGTAACAAACCACTACACAGTATACCAGGTCCTTTAAAAAATGAATATTTTACAGATCTCTAAACTCACTCTTTCCCTTCAGAAAAGTTACTTTTGATAAATCACTTGGAAGTATCACTGAAAAGTGTGATTGCTTACATACTGCAGGGAACTTGCCTTAGTTGGATTGCTTCAGAATATCACTGCAAAGAATGGGTCATATACAACAGATTAACCACTTCAAAATATCGCTGAAAAGTTAATAAACTTCAGGGAATTTGCCTTAAGAGGATTTCACTTCGAAACATTAGTACAAATTGTGATATTTTGAGGAAATGTCATGTATACCAGTTTAAAATAATATTGAGGTTCAATATAGAGGTATGTTCTTCACTGAGAGTGAAGTCAATAAATGTAACTTCAATATTCAAACGTCTGGAATTATTGTTTCTCGTGAGCTGTTTTTGTTGTGCTTAACTTCAACTCATTTGGATGTCACTACAACACAAATGTCACTTGAGGGCTCGCGGTTGTTTTGAGCGTTGTATCGAAGGGACACGCGGCTATTTTAAATTATAAATGCTGAGGTTTAGTAACCTACGCTAACGTTTTCAATCAAAATCAGTTTTCTCTGAATGCTCACTTCTCGACGCGTCTTCCAGAGTCGGCTGTTTTTTGTCAAGTTCTACATGAACGACCTCTCGCAGCATTCCCCATAACGTGTCTCTATCCAGGACGAACAACTTGTCACTGCCTTCCAATCCTCCGTGCTGCGGTGGCGAAGTTTGCTCTGTTGTTAGAGCAGGTGGTAAGATCTCAGACGCAATGTGTTGTCGCTCCTTATTGATGTATCTTGCTTGTTGTTGTGGTCTTGTTGCTTCTGTGACCGCAACGCTGGTTGACTGTGGTGCTGCCATCTGTAGTCTCTGACTCGAACTTTTGTTTGGACTCTCAAGTTGTGTTTTCTTTATGTTTGTGTTAATTTTGGTAATACTGCTACCCAATATCGCATTTGGCACGCTATGAAAAGTAACTTGTGAAACAGTTTTATTGTTTTGTCTTGTTAAGTTACCGTCCGTGTCTGTTTTTGTGAAATCTTTCAGTGTGATGGTGTGATTGTTGGTCTGTAGAGGTCCTGTCTTCACATTTTCTGTTGATTCTGCAGTGAACGCTGTAGTGGTGTCCAGTATATTGTGACTCACGTTTGAAACCTCGATACTAGATTCTGTTGTTGCTGTGAAAGCAGTTTCACTCACTGCTTCATGTTCCAGGGTTGTATCTTCTGTCTGGTTGCTGAAGACGATTACGTTGGTTGCATCCATGTTGGTGATTGGTGGAGATATGTTGTCGCCGCTGTCCACTCTGGTGTTGTCTTCGGGTGTTGGACAGGTTTGGCCACACTCGCACATCTCTGAGAAGTTTGAACTCAGCTGAGGCTCTCCTGCGATTATAACAAAATCATAAATGAGTTATGAATAAGGAGCGGATTCCTATGTAATTAAATATTCTTTTTGAGTGTGATAAAACACAATTAACAAAGTTACAAATTCTGAACATGAAGTTTCAAGTTTAAAACCTGAATTTTATTTCACATAAAAACACATATTTTCACAAAAAAATTATGTAAATACATATTTTCAGGAAATCTATTACAAACACATAAATCTTGGAGTTTATTGTTGCTGAAGATGATTTCACTCCATGCTTTGTGAAACACAACAGATAAGAGCTCGGGTATGAACATTATTTAATTTAAACAAATCTCTCGCCTCTCGCTCATGTCTATCAAGTAAGGCAATATATCTTGTTGTGATTTCCTGTTATCGGGCTTCGTCAATCGATATCCATCAAGATATACTGAAAGATTGGTTATTTAAAAAACGATTTGTCTTTCCTATCAGCAAATCTAAGCTTTTTGTGTGACGCCATAAAAAATATCCACAAACCTGTTGTCTGAAACAGTTAGGGAGGTGCGTGCCGTGGGAATTAAACTAGACTCGCTACCAGGTTCAGAAGTACAAGTTCTAAGGGACAAATTCCAGAATGTGTTTGGGAAAAACAGTGAATATAAAAAAATGTGTAAAGTTGCACAAGTATTGGAGGATGTGCCTGTAGGTGAAATTGCCGGTGTATTTTTTTTTTGGGTTATTTTACGACACTGTATCAACATCTCAGGTTATTTAGCGTCTGAATGATATGAAGGTGATAATGCCGGTGAAATGAGTCCGGGATCCAACACCGAAAGTTACCCAGCATTTGCTTGTATTGGGTTGAGGGAAAACCTCAGAAAAAACCTCAACCAGGTAACTTGCCCCGACAGGGATTCGAACCTGGGCCACCTGGTTTCGCGGCCAGACGCGCTGACCGTTCTCCACAGGTGTGGACTTGCCGGTGTATGTGTTTGTGACATTCCTCTCTTTAAATATGCACGTCTTATGTCCTGTGATGTGGAAAGATTGTTTTCACAGTATAAGTCGTTGTTCAGAGATAATCGGCATGCATTTGGAGATGACCTTTGTTGTTGACTGCAATTCTCGGCCAACTACTAGCACTCGAGTGTGGTTGGTGAGTACCTAGTAACATTTTTTTCCCCAAGCTAAGTAAGGTATTTTTGTCATATTAAAAAAAAAAAATTATTTTTTTATTTTTAGCAAATATTTTTGTACTTTTTAGCACATAAAAAATAAATATATTTAAATTTTTTAGCACATAAAAATCCGCTCCCTAGTTATGAAATATGGTCTGGAGTTTCAAGAGTGTTGAAAGGTTCAGTTACAGACATTGGATGACTGTGTGAAAAACATCTTCCTGCTAAAATCAGGGAGGTTGGCAACTCTAGAGGAAGGTGTACTTCGAATTTTTTTATCCAGGTTTTGAATCTACGGTATTTTGGTTCACAATCGCAAAGTAACTACTGGGCCACAGAAAACAAGAAAGTTCCCAGTTGATAAGAAAATTACAGGCCAACATAAATATGTCTGTGGCTGGGAGGAAAAAGGTCTTAAGTCAATTTTTTGTGAAAATGAGCCTTTTATGTATTCTGAAAGATTTACATCCATCAAAAGACTAATTAAAAATAAATATAAAATCAAGCAAAACCAAGCACTATGTACCAAAGCCAAAGATAAAAAATGCAGCATTTTAATAAAAAAACCAGAAATTATTCCAGAAATCCCACGTAAATCTGCATTAGCAAAATTCAGAACACGATTATTTGGCCAAACACTTGAATAAAATAGGAATTTATACAAATCCAAATTGCCCTCTATGCAACAAAGAAGAAGAAATGACTGAAGATCATCTCATAACCTGTGAAGTTCTACCTGATGGATCCACCACAGAGAAATATTGGAGAGCAAGACCGTTAATGGCTTCGTTGCCAAAGCCGGGCATTAGATAACAACAACAACAACTATATTCTGAAAGCAGAAACAATTCTCTACAATCTGGTAAAACGGTTAAAGTCAAATAAGACTCCTGACTGGATTTACAGCGTTACCAAATGTCCTAAGTACTTTTTGAATCGAGCACACACAGGATAAAGGGCTTAAGAATATTTAATACTTTATTCCTTACAAACCATCACATGTTTACTTTCCATGCTTCCCTATTAAAAAGGTCTAACTTGTATTTTAGCCATTTTATCACATACTGATGCCCTTTCCTTTTAAAACTTTAAGCACCAGGGTAAACAGTCCTATATTGTTTAAGACCCATTTTGCATTCCTAATAATTTACATTTCTCATTTGTTTTGACATGAAAAAGGTCTTACGTTTAATAGTCCCTTCTACTCAGTTTGGCTTCTAGTCTTAAAAGGGCTTAAGTGCGGCTATTTTTGGAAATAATCAAGAAAATTGTTAAATGAGCAACATTACCTATTTTAGAAGAAATATAAAGAAATAATATCCAGGAAAAACCTCTTAATTAAAAAAACTCTATAATTGACACCAATTTCAATCTTCCTACTGCTCTCCTGAAAAGTATAAAATTTTTACTTAAGGCCTTTTTCCTCCCGGCCACAGATGTAATCCGTGGGATGGACAGCCCTCACCTGCTCCCGTTTTTCCAAACCAGGTGATCAAGTCGTCATCTGTGAGTCCATCCAGCAGTGGGCTGCCTCTTCGAGTGTGGAAGAAGGTCTCGGCACCCAAATCTGACCTTCCTGCCGGGTACACTCTAGCAAATGCTGGACGCAGCGATCCAACCACAAACACGCTGCGCACCGTATACCTCGCACATAGAGCACACGTGTTGCTCACCTGTTAACAGTAAAGCAGCTGTTTGTTGAGGGATGTTGTACTGCTATTGTGTGACATGTGCAGAAAGTTTTTTTTTTTTACCGTCTCCTGATGTTATGATATTCTTATTGAATTTGGTATTCCCAAGAAACTAGTTCGATTAATTAAAATGTGTCTCAGTGAAACGTACAGTAGAGTTCGTATAGGTCAATTTTTGTCAGATGCGTTTCCAATTCACTGTGGACTAAAGCAAGGAGATGCACTATCACCTTTACGTTTTAACTTTGCTCTAGAGCAGCGTGTCAAACTTTTCTAGACACGGAACCCTTTTAAACCCAAAATAAAACTGTGGAACCCAATGGAATATTAGTGATGTGTTTATATTGCAGACAAATATTAAATTGCCAAATGTATTTTATCACTATCATTACACATTTTTATTGATGCCACATATTATACATATTTAAAAATTGTAAATAATGTTGTTGGACTGTATTTGCTATTATTAAAAAGATTAATAATCCTGGCTTACTTTTACCACTAACACTGAACATGTTTTTTGAACTCACATTATACATACTTCTATTTAAAAATTATAAATGTTTCTGAAATCTATTTGCTACTGTTGCAAAGATCAGTAAATATATAACAAACATAAATGAAATTAAGTCCACTTAAGTTGTGTAATTCACACTAAAATTTAGGTACTTAATTTTGTTTTTTCAGAAAAAAATCACCTGTTTGTAATAGACCAGTAACGAGTGTTTTTGTTGTTTACGCCTGCATATTTCTTTACTACCGGGTTTAATGCTGGAAAGGTGAAGTCTCATGTCTGGACTTGCATCCATTCTATTTCGGTATTTAGTTTTGATAGACATATACACACAAAAAGCCCAGTTTCACATAGGTAAGTACTTACAAAAGGAAGCAGAATTGTAATAGCTTTCTTTGATAACACTGGGTACTCTCTTCTCAGGCTGTGCCAAAAATGCATCACAGGGAGATTCTTAAACTGAGATTGCAGGGATGAATCAGACATCAATTCCAGTAATGCTTCATATACTTCCGATGTGTGGGAAGAATGTTTTTCTTTGATGACAAATGGATTTTTGACCCACAAGTTTTGAGAATTGTTTTCACTTTTCTGTTCTGGAAAATACTGCTCTACAGTGTGGCGCATATCCTCCAAACGCTTTACAAATTCTTCATTGATTTCATCAAGTTCTCAGAGAGTTTCTTTGTTCTCGTCGAGGAAATCTTTCAAATTCATGGTCTGCTGGACATCTCATCCAGAACTGCAATTTTCTCTTGAAAGCCCTGATTTTATCTGCTGCAGTGAATAGATTAGCATTTTCCCCTTGCAATGACACATTTACTTCGTTCATTTTGACAAAAATGTGAGCTAAACAGGCAAGTCTCAAGAGCCATTGTTTGTCACTCAAACGATCGTCTAACTCGAAATGGTGATCAATGAAGAAAGCTATCACCTCAGCCCTAAGTTCAAACAGTCTACTTAGAGTTTTTTTCCGTGAGAAAGCCATCTCACTTCTGTATGGAAAAGCAGAGATTTATGAAAGCTTCCCATGGCCTCACAAATGATTTTGAAGAGTCTTGAATTTAGTGGTCTGGACTTGACAAAATTAACGATTTTTACTGCTTCATTAAGAACATTTTTGAGGGAGAGTTGCATTTTTTATGTGGCCGAAGCTTGACTGCAAAATATATTGATTGCTTTTGCAACTGATTTTATGCGCGATACTGCACCAACTGTTTTTCCAATCATTGCCTTTGCACCATCCGTGCAGATATGAACACAACTGTCCCAGGGTATATGATTTTCTTCCAAGTACTCACTAACAAGTCTGAAAATTTCAAACAGCAGCTGGCAGCGGTTTACAGAATAGCATATCTTCAATAGCATCTTCATAATGGTAATGAGCGAACACTAGTACAACTGCGAGATCTGCTACATCACTGGACTCGTCTATCTGTAGTGCAAATTGACATGATCTGAACTGACGGTATAATTCTTCCTTGACGTAAGCTGCTATGTTTTGAATGCGACGAGCCACTGTTTCATTTGAAAGTGACACGGAAGATAACTGTTTAGCCTCCTTCTCATTGATCATACACTTAACCATGTCAATCGTGCAGGGTTTTATTAATTTTTCGGCTACTATGTGGGACTCACCTGCCTGAGCCACTATACAGGGTGTATCAAAAATACTTGTACAAACTTCAGGCATGGGTTCCTTACACCAAAAGAAGGAAAAAAAGTTCATATGAACATATGTCCCATAATCCTTTGTTTCCCCGTTATTCATTTATTACTAAAAGTTTGCGTTCAACAGCCTTCGAGGTCCAACCTCAAAAGTTCATTTCTTTATGCACTCATTCATAGAAGGCGTGACTCGTATCAGAAATGGATTGCAGATGGCGAAGTGTTGCCATGGAGACTTGTTTACATGTTTCATTTGTCATTAGTCTGTCTTCAACGTTGCAATTGTGAACGTGGAGTGAGTTAACGTATTTCGTTCAACCATGGCAGGACGATATTCATTTCGTGAGCAGGCTGACATCATTTTTATGTATGGTCGCGCGAATGGTAATGGACGCGAGGCTGTACGGCTGTATCAGATGACATTTCCAGACTGAAGACAACCGAATCATCAAACCTTTGTTGCTGTGTATTGTCGCGTTGCTGAGACAGGTACCATTGCACCACAGACTGGTGATCGAGGAAGACCAAGAGTTGTTCGTACGCCGAACCTCGAAGAAGACATTTTACACTGTGCCGAAGACGATCCAGGTATCAGTACAAGACAATTGGCTGTGGCAACTGGTACATCACACAGTACAGCATGGAGGGTACTTCACGAGCAGCTCTTGTATCCGTATCATATGCAACGTGTGCAGGGCCTTTCGCCTGCCGATTATCCACCACGGGAAAACTTTTGCCAATGGTTTGTAGCACAAATAGCCAATCCATTGTTTGTCTCATCAGTTTTGTTTACAGACGAGGCAACGTTTGGGAGAGATGGAATTACCAATTTCCACAATGAACACGTATGGGCAGATCGTAATCCTCGTGCTGTATTTCAGGCTAGACATCAGCAACAATTTAGGATTAATGTGTGGGCTGGAATTGTAGGTGACTGTCTGCTAGGTCCATACGTTCTATCAGCTCGTGTTACAGGTGCTATCTACAGGGACTTTATCCAAAACACTCTTCCAGAATTACTGCACGAAGATGTGCCTCTGAACATAAGACAAAACATGTGGTTCATGCATGATGGGGCTCCAGCACATTTTAGTCGCCTTGTTCGAGATACACTGACTGATGTCTACCATGACATATGGATAGGCAGAGGAGGACCAGTTCAATGGCCAGCACGTTCTCCCGACCTCATCCTTTGGATTTTTATCTTTGGGGGCACCTTAAACAATTGGTTTATGGAGCAGATATCCCGGATCATGAAACTCTTCATCGACGTGTCATGGAAGCTTGCGAAACCATTCGACATCATCCCGGAGTATTTGAAAGGGTGCGACAGTCCATGATTCTACGAGTGCATGCATGTTTAGAAGCAAGAGGAGGACATTTCGAGCATTGGTTATGAGTTTTGTGTGTTGCATTTTATGAGTGTACCAATGTGTTGAACAGTTCCTAACGGGGAAACAAAGGATTATGGGACATGTGTTGATATGAACTTTTTTCCTTCTTTTGGTGTAAGGAACCCATGCCTGAAGTTTGTACACGTATTTTTGATACACCCTGTATAGCTTACAATAAAAGATGCCTCTATTGCTTTTTCAATTCTACCATAAGATGTCTGAGCTAAGAACTTTTGTGAATTTCCTATCAAAGAAATCAATATTCTTGTCATGAAACTGAGCATGGTTTGTTTCAAAATGGCGATGTAATTTTGAAGGTGTCATCAAACTATCAGGTAAACTTCTGCCACATATTACACATTCAGGGCAATTTTCAGCATTCATGAAACCCAAGGCTAAGTAATTCTCATATTTACGTTTTTTAATTACAGGCTCATGTTGTGTTTTGGCTGTTGGCTCTTTCATATTTTCAGATGATGAGCAGCTACTTTGTAAACCTGGTGTTTCCATTTCTCCTTCATTAGACCCACATACTTTTAGGGATAGTTGAAGTTGTAATGCTACACTTGGATGTTGATTATTTTAATGATCCTGTTTTAAGCCACCGATCCATGATTCGGTGTCACTCTGTATTAAACATAGGATGGTGTAGCTCGCAATGATCGGCGGTCTCGCCCTCTGTTTACACAATTTTGGAGAAGGGATGACAAACTAGCACAATTTTTTTTTTTTAATATTTGACCTTATTTCTGATATTATTAAATAAACTTTGAAACACAAAATTAACAGATATCTCTACCTGAACTTCAAAATAATGGTCTTCCCTCGCCAGAAGAATGTTAAATGTTATGTTTTATTTAACGACGCTCGCAACTGCAGAGGTTATATCAGCGTCGCCGGATGTGCCGGAATTTTGTCCCGCAGGAGTTCTTTTACATGCCAGTAAATCTACTGACATGAACCTGTCGCATTTACACTTAAATGCCATCGACCTGGCCCGGGATCGAACCCGCAACCGTGGGCATAGAAGGCCAGCGCTATACCAACTTGCCAACCAGGTCAACTTGCCAGAAGAAGTTTCCTGTGCTTTCTTGAAGGAACGTCAAAACAACTCTGCGAAATACCCTTCACAAAATGTTCAATTAACTCCATAATACAATTTACACCTGTGCATTATTGTTGGAAAATGTGTTTGCTTCAGACACTTAAGTTACTTTAAGCGCACCTATTATTATTTCAACAATGTCCATTAGTGATCTGATTGACGTAAACAGTACCCATTGTTGTCCTGATAATTGCCAATAGAATGACTGAATAAACAGTTATAGTTCTGTTCTTATTCTTTTTCATGTTTTTATAACATATTTTAGATATTAAAAAGTAAATAATTTCACATCAGGAACTGGCGGAACCCCTAAGAGTTGCTTACGGAACCTCGGGGTTCCGGGGAACACACTTTGAGAAATGCTGCTCTAGACTATGCCATTAGGAAAGTCCAGGATAACAGAGAGGGCTTGGAATTGAACGGGTTACATCAGCTGCTTGTCTATGCGGATGACGTGAATATGTTAGGAGAAAATCCACAAACGATTAGGGAAAACACGGGAATTTGACTAGAAGCAAGGAAAGAGATAGGTTTGGAAGTAAATCCCGAAAAGACAAAGTATATGATTATGTCTTGTGACGAGAATATTGTACGAAATGGAAATATAAAAATTGGAAATTTATCTTTTGAGGAGGTGGAGAAGTTCAAATATCTTGGAACAACAGTAACAAATATAAATGACACTCGGGAGGAAAGTAAACGCAGAATTAATATAGGAAATGCCTGTTATTATTCGGTTGAGAAGCTTTTGTCATCCAGTCTGCTTTCAAAAAATCTGAAAGTTAGAATTTATAAAACAGTTATATTACCGATTATTCTTTATGATTGTGAAACTTGGACTCTCACTTTGAGAGAGGAACAGAGATTAAGGGTGTTTGAGAATAAAGTTCTTAGGAAAATATTTGGGGCTAAGAGGGATGAAGTTACAGGAGAATGGAGAAAGTTACACAACGCAGAACTGCACGCATTGTATTCTTCACCTGACATAATTAGGAACATTAAATCTAGACGTTTGAGATGGGCAGGACATGTAGCACATATGGACGAATCCAGAAATGCATATAGAGTGTTAGTTGCGAGGCCGGATGGAAAAAGACCTTTGGGGAGGCCAAGACGTAGATGGGAAGATAATATTAAAATGGATTTGAGGGAGGTGGGATATGATGATAGAGACTGGATTAATCTTACTCAGGATAGGGACCAATGGCGGGCTTATGTGAGAGCGGCAATGAACCTCCGGGTTCCTTAAAAGCCAGTAAGTAAGTACTGTCTCCTGATGTATTGGCAACTGGTCTCATATTTATTAAGTTTGACATAATGCAGAGTTTGTGTTAAATGATAGGGACCTCATAAAGATTGTTGCCATTGAGTTAAAAAATAATATAACTAGTACTGTACCCCGTATTCAATATTGAATAGCAGCTTCTGACATTTGTTTCCATATCTCCATAATCACAGAACGAGTTTAATTTTCAAGGCATAGATAAATGATGTAGGCCATGTCTCTTATTGACATTGGGTATTCTTTTGTTTTGTCAGCAAATCAATGCATCCTTGTATTAAAGACAAGAAATAAATGTTATTCCTATTATTATTATTACAACCAAATTCCATTTAATTTTTTTAAATATTTCGTAAGGACGAAATGAATGTTACAACAGAACATTACAAATTAATTCTTGAAACTTACTTCCGAACAGGAGGAGAGTAGTATTGTTATGATGTTGATCATTATGTGATTGAATTTCTGGAGATTTGGCCACAATTTCAGCAACTTCTTTGACGAAACCTTCTCAGAATTGTTAACAGGTGAATTATATTTTTTTGTTCACATGACAAAATAATGTATGTTTTTAAAAACGGAGAAAATTAAAATATTACGCGAAACTCTGTAAACATTCGAAAGTAGCACAATAAAATTAGTAAAATCGTCTGTTTTTGGTTAGGCTCTGCAAACGAAGCTGTGACATCTTGAACATAAAAACAAGTGCTCGAAACTTCTATTCAAAATTTAACATGGATATAAACACTCTTTCAGGTGCAGCAAGGAATATAAAACATATGCTCTTCCGAAAAGAATATACGAGGGGGGTCCAGGAAATAACGACCGTTTTGTTGTAATAATTAAAAAAAAATATTTATTTGAAAAAACAAAGTCTGTTAAATAACTGAAGCTTCCTTTACTTCTCTACATAATCACCACCTACATTTAAACATTTGTCGTATCTGTTCACTAGCTTTAGAATTCCCGTGTTATACTCCTCTGCCGCCAGTTCATTAAGCCAGGTGTTCACTGTCTTCAACTCTTCATCACTTCCAAAACGCGTACCACCCAGAAAGTCTTTCAGCTTAGTGAAAAGGTGAAAATCGCTAGGAGCAAGGTCTGGACTATAGGGCGGATGATCAAAGATTTCCCAACCGAATTGATCCAGCAATTCTCGAGTTGAAGCAGCAGTGTGCGGGTGGGCGTTGTCGTGAAGAAGCACAACTCCTCTCGAAAGCATTCCTCGCCTCTTGTTTTGGATGGCTCGCCATAGTTTTCGTAAAGTCTCACAATAACGATTTGCATTGATTGTAGTGCCTTTTGGCATGAAATCCAGCAAAAGAACACCTTTGCGATCCCAAAAGACAGTAGCCATGACTTTTTGTGTTGAGAGAGTCTGTTTGAATTTTCTCGGTTTCTTGGGTGATGAGGGATGATGCCACTCACGTGATTGGCGCTTGGTCTCTGGGGTGTTGTGAGACACCCAGGTCTCATCACCAGTCACAATTTGATCAAGAAAGGCGTCTCCATCTGTGTGATATCGCATCAAGAATGTCAATGCTGAGGCCATTCTCTGAGTTTTGTGTTGGTCACTCAGTTGCTGTGGAACTCATCGTGCACAGATTTTGTGGTAGCCAAGATGTTGCGACACAGTTTCACCAAGCAAAGAACGAGAAATGTCAGGAAAGGCAATATGCAATTCGTCGAGTGATGTGCGCCTGTCTTGCAAGATTCTGTCGTTCACTTTAGTCTTCAGGTCTTCTGTGATGAGTGATGGGCGTCCGGGTCGAGTTTCATCGTGGACATTTGTTCGCCCATTGTTGAACATTTCGCACCATTTTCTCACATTTCTTTTATTCATTACAGTATCACCATACACTTCTTTCAATTGCCGGTAAATTTCTGCAGGTTTCAAATGTCGGGCATTCAAAAATCGAATCACATTCCTCACCTCACAGTTGGCGGGATTATCAATCATGTCGTTTATTTTGAAGTAACACAAAATGCACAATGGCGACTTGTTGCAACCAGTACTCACAACATTATGAGAACACATGTTAAGGAAGCCAGTTGACCTTCAAACAAGGAAGGGGAGTTGGCTGCGCAGCGGGTATGCGCGAACGGTCGTTATTTCCTGGATCCCCCTCGTAAATAATAAAACAATAAAATCTAAATTGTGGGAAGTATATACAGTATGTATATGTGTCCAATTTTTATAAGCAGTTTCCTGTGTAGAAAGGTAATTGCTTTGTTGTAAATATATTACTATTTTCAGAATTTTGTCGTGACGAAAGGACTTAAGTTAAACATATTGGAAATAGTGAGGATTTTAAACTGTAATATTTTAGTAGACCTATTTCCATGTGGAGTTGGAACATAGGTATGGTATTAAGGTATTACTTCAGAATATCGCATAAGTAATATGTCTCTTTTTTGTGTACATATTTATGAACACGTTTTTAATTAGGTACTTTTAATTTGCACAGATTTTTTTACATAAGTACTTACGCAGTATTCTGAAGTTTAACAGGAATTAATTTCACACAAACTGTCAAAGAAAATAATAATATGAAGGTAATATAGCAGACCTCTTCATTGACCTTACTATCATTCATGGCCATCTTTGTTTCAGCTATTCTCGTTACCATGGAAACAGTTGAAGTTGATTTGTTTTCGTTGTATGTCACAAAATAACTTCTGTCAGATCTGTTTGCAAATTTTCGATAATGAAAAGTGCGTCGGTTTACAATTGTTGAATACATATGCAGCAGGTTATGGCAGTGCTAATGAGACACGACGAATTTATGCGGAGCATACGTCATTTTCAAGACTAGGTCAATGTCTTCGACATAGTAGCCAGTTACTTTTCACAGTGAGATTTTTTAAAATAACTCATTTCTTTCTTTCTTTCTTTCTTTTGTGGGCTCTTCGACTCTTCAGCGGTTGCCCTGAATTCCCTTCCGCCATCCTTCTCGATCCCGCCAATCCTCCTCCTGCATATGTCGGTCCTTCATCATTTGCATGACACCGGCTTTCCATGTTTTTCTTGGTCTCGCACGCTTCCTCCTTCCCCGAGGTGACCATTCCAGAATAATCTTTGGCCATCTTCCTTCTTTCATCCTTTTTACGTGGCCATACCATTGAAGAGTTCGTTTTTCGATTCTTTCAATTACCGACTCTTCCATCTCCATCATTTGCCTCACATCCTCATTCCTTCTCCTTTCCAATCTGGATACTCTAGCAGCTCTTCTTATTCCCTCCATCTCTGTCGCTTGTATCTTACACTTCTGACGTTCAACAAGTGCCCATCCCTCTGCCCCGTATGTTAGTATAGATTCAACTATAGATTGTAGAATTATTTTCTTCATTTGTTTGGAAATGGATCTACTCCACAGTACCCCATTCAGCATCTTTATTGCCCTTCTTGTCTGTTGCACTCTGTGATCTACATCTGCTTCACAGCTCCCAGACTCGTGGATAATAGACCCCAAATACTTAAAATGTCTCACAGATTTAATTGTTCCTTGCGGTAGGATAATATCTCTTCCACTATTGCCCACAACGAGGTATTCAGTTTTATTCATATTAATGCAAAGACCTCCTATATCAAAGGCTTCCATCAACCTCCTCAACATGAACTTAGCATCTTCACGACACTGAGCAATTAATACCTGGTCGTCTGCAAATAGGAGAGAATGTATTGTTTCATGTCCAATTGGAACTCCCATACCTTTACACGATCGATTCCATCTCTCTAAGACTTGCTGAATATCATTTCTTTCACATAGTTATATCTTGATATGGAGCCATTTCCGGACACTATTACGAAATTATGTTTCATTATATGCCCTCTATCACATATGAAAATTAGTAATATTCTGAAACATCCTGTAGGTAAAATAAAAATACTGCAAGCAGCCACTATTAAACTTTTTTTTCAGAACTTTGTTTATAATAATTTGAAAGATGGGAGATTTCTTATAATAGAAAATCAGTTCTTTATATGGTCCCCAATGAAATAATTCATCCCACGTTTATTGTAACATGTCAGGGATGATTTCTTGGAAGCGTGGATAATTTCTCTTTTCAATTTATTATATTCGGTTATTGTTCAATCTAAACATAATTTTTACATAATGAATTATATCATTGAATTAAATATATTTTATTTTATTATATGACGAGTGCTTTTGCTTTATGGCATCATCAGGTCTCGTGAACATAACAGGAACACATTATAAAACATCTCGTAAACAACATATAATATGCATGAATTCAGTGGCGGTTCCTCGGGGGAGGGAAGGGAGGAACGTCCTCCTCACATTTTCTTCTTTTGAAAGTAAATACCAAATAAAATATGTGCCTTGAAATTCGAGGAAGATTCGATAATTTTTTAGTTCACAGCTATAAGAAAAACTCGGTTGATCGAGTTTTAAACGACGCGCACTCATGTGCTGTAGAAAACTGTGAGAAAGGTGCGAGATTGTCTGTGTGGAGGAAAGGCACTCCATTCCTCCTCTACTGCAGTTAACACATATAGACAACAGCGCACTAGCGGCCAGAGAAAGAAGCAGAGTTTTAAAGCGAGTAAATGAATGGAGAGGGAGGAGATCCTCCTCTGAATCAGTCATGGGCGGGAAATAGAAACCGACTGGTCGTGCAGCAAGCTCGCTACCGCTGCCACCTAACGATGTTGCAGTCAACCGGACTATAACACATCTAGGAGGAGACACAACAAAAACAGTTTTAACGCAACGCTATGAAAGATACCATGTAAACTTTTTTTTAAAATCATAAAACAAAAATATTATTCATTTCACTTTATATAGGCTACTATTCATGGTTTGAAACTTTCGTGGATATTTGAAAGTTAAAGTCGGGTTTATGTAAAACAAAGAGGAAGTAGTTTTACGTAGTTGGCCCCTGAAATTCACTTCTATTCATTGTTTACTAGACAGGGCAACAGCCAAGTTGTCAGTTTTGTACAAATATATTTGAAACTGAAAGTAGGTACTCAAAACTACATCATTTTTAACATAAAAAATTAATTGGCGACCAGCAGCTTTGAATAATAATGATAGTATGACTTTACAAGAACTGACATTCTTGAAAAGCATGTGATACTGAACTTGTAAAATGTACATGTAGCAACACAGACCACGTGGGTGGGTGCAGTGTTCTCGCTTTCTTCAGATTATTTCCCATTCCCATTTCCATTTCCGTAAAACGGTTCCGGTTACGAGTTAGTAGCTAGTCTCTTCCAACTCGTGTGATGCTGTAGTATGCTCGAAAAATGGTACGAGATTGTGAATTTCCTTGTAATTGTTAATTTGTGCAATTATTCAACAATGAAAGGAAGTGAAAACATAATATATTTTGGACAATTTAGGAAACTCAGTTTACAAGAACAGATTATTGCTATACAGAAGGGAAGGCCAACCCCAGCACTACCTGGTCTTACATGTGTGCATGTAGGCTAAATTGTAGCATGTTTCATTCAAGAAGGTGTCATTTAGTGCTGTTAATTTCTTTCCTCCTCTTAAGAAATATGCAGGAGCCGCCACTGCATGAATTATAATATTCCAATGAAGACTAGAAACTCTGGTGAATTTTTTAGGAGCATGTCAAAATGCATATGATTTATGAGGCATTTGCACATTATTGTTCAATATGGAAGAAACAGAAATACAGTGAAACCTCTCCTTACGGACACTCCCAAGATATGCACACTCCTCATATGGACAGGTTTTTATGTCCCAACTGAAATAATATAGAAATAATGATAAATTTAACTCTCATTTTCGGACACTCTCAGACACAGACACGGACAGCTGTTTCACAGTCCTAAAGCTTGCTTTACCTCCTGATTGCGGACAGAACTTGGATTTCAAGACCTAATGTGTTACAAAAATGGAAAATTTAGTACAGAAATTTCTTAACATGAAAGAAGACAACAAGGGTCTCGTAGGCTATCACTAGCCCAGCCGGCTACCCCTTGTTAGCTGGAAGCGGGTGGATAAACAAAGTCATAAAATTTAACCTGTCTGATGGGTCCAAGGTTTTCACGATCGTGAAATTGTATTCGACACATGATAGGGTTAGTAGGATTATTCTCTTCACTTCAATCAGTTGTTCTATTTCGAGAGACATGGCACCTGAACGTAAAGGTTAAGTTGAAAATTGTAAATTACAGTACTGCATAACTGTAGACCCAGAATAAAACTGCATGGCACAGTACTGTATTTTTCTTTTTCGGTCTTATCTATTGCAGTTCAGAGTTGCAAAGAGTTTACTGTAGTACTGTATACTGTATTTAGAATTAAACTACAGTAATACATTTCATTTAAAGCATGAAGGGATACATAATACATATTATAAATTTACTGTTAGATTGGGGAGCCTCCCAGATACGGACAGATTGTTACGTCCCTTCGATGTCCATAAATGAGAAGTTTCACTGTATATACAATATTATTATCTAACATTTAAGACATATCTAATATGCATAATATTGTATATTTCTGGTTCTTCTATATTGAACAATAATGTGCAAATGCCTCATAAATCATATATGCATTTTGTCATGCTTCTAAAAAATTCACCAGAATTTCTAGTCTTCATTACAATGTTATAATTCATGCATATTATATGTTATTAACCAAATGCTTTGTAATGTGTTCCTGTTATGTTCACGAGACCTAATGATGCCATAAAGCAAAAGCACTCGTCATATAATAAAATAAAATAAATTTACATTCAATTATATAATTCATTGTGTAAAAATGACAACTTTAGACTGAACACTATCCCAATATAATTAATTTATTACTAACTTACCTAAAAAACAACAATGTCTGTCAAATTTTCACTTTATCATTTTGTCCCTGCGAATGTGGTGCTCTTAACAAAACCCCACACAAAGCAATCAGTAATGTTAGATCTGGAGAATTTGGAGGACAATGGTTTGCCATGACCACACCAGTTGCAATGAAACATATCAAATAAGGTCTACAGTGTACTGTCTTTTAGGAAAGAAAGACACTTTCTTATCCACATTTTGTTACTGTTGAATTTATTAGCAAATTTACTTGGTTGCCATTTGTAAAATTGAAGTTACTCTTTAACAATGTATTACTGTACTCACATTGGCAAGAACAAACCAAATCTTGTCGGCTCTTGATCCATGGTGAATATCTGCCATGTTTCCACTGCTGTCTATAATAACTGGACTTACACTGATGAGCTTGAAGCCTGAAAACAATGTTACCTCCAGCCGAAGAACTCCTGAAGGCTCTTCACCTTTCCATCTGTCACAAAAGAAAACACTCACATAGGATTACGAACAGGTCAGTATGATAGTACTTTCAGTGTGTATAATATACTACCATCTATTAGTAAAGTCCTTAAGCCTATTTTTAATTAATTAATTATCCTTTGTTACGTTGCAAAACTAAAGTGCATCTTTTTGTTGTAAATAAAATTTGAATTAGATGTCCTACATTATACAGTTTCTGTAATGTAAGAATGTAATATTTGTACTGTTTTGGTGAAGTAAATCACATTATAACTGCAAAGAGTGTAATTTTTCAAAGTTTTTCTTTTATTATTTGGTTGTTGATGCATAATGGGCTACTTACTCATTTGTATCCATGACAATAATTCTCAAAATATAAGTTAGGTTGCTTTTTCTTACCTGAAGCAGGTCTTCAGTCTGAGGACGGGCAGCTTTCCTTCAAGTTCGTCGACAGAATTGTGACCTGGTATTGCTTCATCTTCAATTCCCGCCCACAAATCCAAGAGGGGCGTGTGACTGGAGGGACTATATGTAGAGTAACTGACTCGGCCCTGCAGTTGAACAAGTTCCTTGCATTACTGGTACACACAGGTATTTGGAAAACTTTGCACTTTGTTTAAAAATATGCAAACCATGTTTTTGAGAGAATTTGCTGTACTGATAAGGAAAATATCTTTGTTATTACAAGCTGTGGTTTGTTAAAATTATATTTTCCTCTGAAGACATTTATTTTTGTCTTGGCTTTAGAAATGAGCTTGTGGCACATTTCTGAGATTTATTTACTTGAAGAAATGCCATTTATAAAATGTTTGCCACTGTGAACATCCTGTTGTAAATACATAAATTATTGGTCCATACACATTACACAGGGTGATTCATAAAACCATTAAAAAATTAAACAAAAAATAGGAGATGCTGTACAGAACATTTTGAACTAGGGAACTTGGGATTTGTGAAGTAAGATTAAGGAGATATGAGGATAAACTTTATCTGTATTTATTTGCCCTTATTTTTTTATATTTTAAAATTATTTTCATATCATTTACAAATCTCACTATCTCGCAACAAATGCTCGAAATAATGGCCACTAATATTTAGTACTTATATTTGTTATTTACATTTAGTACGTATATTTATCTGCTATAAAAGTTACTAGAAATTTAGCAGATGATGAAACTTCAAATAAAATAATACAAGTTTCCAGTTACACAAATCTAACATATAGGAGGATCATTTCATAAATGAGGCGCTGACATGGGAAAGGTAGTAACTGCCAAAAACAAAATTTTTCAGGGGAAGCAAAAAACAAATTTATGAACACTTTCTCACTTACATTATTACAGAAACTGCTTTAAATGAAAGGCATACACTCATGTTTGTGTTACATATGAAATTTGAAAAGTCTGGCACAGATTTATCTGTGAAATCCTATTTTATGAAAATACAACATTGAAATCACTCCTTAGCCAAACTGAGAATTAACGTTATTTATACATTATGCACAAATTTTTCGGTAAAATGCATGATACTTTTCATCGAGGAAGTCTAACATAGATAACAAGTCTCTCTTTTTGGCATCAGGGACGACTGGTCTTCTTTCAAGGCGTTGCAAGCACTGCAAGTTAGTGATTGACGTTAATGACGGTCCTTTCTTAAAAATCCTGTGCTCTGTCCACATTTCAAGGTCATTAAATGACTGTCTTGTTTTATTAGAGGAAAATCAGCTCTTGAGAGTCTAATCCAGTTGAAGGTGCTGATTTTGATAGGAGTTGTATTCAAAAACTTGTCATATTCTGCAGAAAAGTCGAAGAAATCCTCATCCTTCATCATTATTACATTATTAGGCCTTACCTCTTCTGGAACCATGGTCTTGCATCTTTTTTTTTTCTTTTCTCTATGATGCCAAATTCCCTATCACATGGCATGTAGGAATGTTCTGAAACCAGGAATTTCAAGTCCACTGAATCAAAATGTTTCTTGGCAATAATGTAAATCAGGACCATTAGAATCACCCGATTCTTGTTCTGCCCTGCTCAGTTATCAGCCCATATTTGTCTAGACACACTCTGATGTTGCAAAAGGAGTTACTACCTTCTCCGCGCCAACAGCTGTGCACATACAACTTACAACATCTAGTGACTACGTTTCCAACTTCGTTTCATTACATACGGACATACTACCTTCTCTGTGCCATTGGCATGGCCATTTATTACCTTCTCAGTGAAAAACCTAAAAATTCGAATTTTTGCAGTTACGACCTTTCCCATGTCAATGCCTCAAATAATGCACAGGTTGACAGAAATGGATGATGCAAAACCAATGAAAATTAGTCATTTGCAATCAGCGGCGGTTCCTCTATATGCGCAAAGGAGCACGTGAACACCTTAAAAACCAACAATGACTATACGTATTACTGTATTAATATTATTACCAGTACATCTATTATTATTCGGTTGAGAAGCTTTTGTCATCTAGTCTGCTGTCAAAAAATCTGAAAGTTAGAATTTATAAAACAGTTATATTACTGGTTGTTCTGTATGGCTGTGAAACTTGGACTCTCACTTTGAGAGAGGAACAGAGATTGAGGGTTTTTGAGAATAAGGTTCTTAGGAAGGTATTTGGGGCTAAGAGGGATGAAGTTACAGGAGAATGGAGAAAGTTACACAACACAGAGCTGCACGCATTGTATCCTTCATCTGACATAATTAGGAACATTAAATCCAGACGTTTGAGATAGGCAGGGCATGTAGCACGTATGGGCGAATCCAGAAATGCATATAGAGTGTTAGTTGGGAGGCCAGAGGGGAAAAGACCTTTGGGGAGTCCGAGACGTAGATGGGAAGATAATATTAAAATGGATTTGAGGGAGGTAGGATATGATGGTAGAGACTGGATTAATCTTGCTCAGGATAGGGACCAATGGCGGGCTTATGTGAGGGTGGCAATGAACCTGCGGGTTCCTTAAAAGCAGTAAGTAAGTAAATACATCTATTACTGTCCAATGTGCAATGACATTCCTACATTTTTCGTCTCGAGAGAATGTCCCGTTTGTGTGTCATGTGTCTTTAAATCTCCATTGGACGGGTTGACAGCAGCTCTCACAATTTTTCTCTAGCAGGGTAGAATAGCCTGAGGTGAGAATATTTTCTAGTTTATTACAATGGTTACAATAGCTCTGGCTCACACAGGTTTTAACATGCTACTGACAGAGGAAGAGAGATGCCCCATCTCCCTTGGGTCTGGCATCCTGCTCCTTTCTCCCTCTTTCCTCGTTTCCTCTCTTTACTCTTTCTTTTAAAAATACCGTTACGCACGGGGGCTGATTCTGTTGTCTTTTGTTCAGCAAAGTAAGGAAAATACAAGCTGTATTGGTGCGTATTGAAAGTTGAAACAGTAATACTTGAAGATTGGAGACGGACGTGTGTAAAATTGTGAGTGTGTTAAATTAAAAGAGGATTAAAATATTCCTCCATAACACATGACAGAAGACCGATTAAGTACATTGGCTATGTTGGCAACATTAGAGACTTCAATAATAAAGTTATTGATAAGTTTGCATCTCTCAAAACTAGGCACATGGAGTTTCTCTACAAATAATTCTAGATCTTCAACACCATCTACAACAGCAGTGAAGGTGAGTCCCATGAATTAATTTTACTCGACTCTTGTTTAACGGTTTTAATTTTGTTTTTATATGCGTAGATTTGGTGCATGCATATTAGAACTAGTTTATCTCTGACGTGTGACTCAGCTATACGAAAATATATCAGTGTGTTTATTACTCATATTTTTTTGTGAACACCCATCCAAGAAAGGCTCGAACCGCCACTGATTGCAATTGAAGATTTGAGGAAGAAGCACATGTGTTCGTTTCATCCATAGCACGTCTTAGAAGTAAATTATTATTATTATTATTATTATTATTATTATTATTATTATTATTATTATTATTATTATTATTATTATTATCATTACTATTATTATTACTATTATTATTATTATTATTACTATTATTATTATTGCTATTATTATTATTACTATTATTATTATTATTATTACTATTATTATTACTATTATTACTATTATTACTATTATTATTATTATTACTATTATTATTACCATTATTATTATTATTATTATTATTATTATTATTATTATTATTACTATTATTATTATTATTATTATTATTATTATTATTATTATTATTATTATTACTATTATTATTAATATTATTATTATTATTATTATTATTATTATTATTATTATTACTATTATTATTACTATTATTACTATTATTATCATTATTACTATTATTATTATTATTATTATTATTACCATTATTATTATTATTATTATTATTATTATTATTATTATTATTATTATTATTATTATTATTTTAGCGATGATGAAGATGATGACAATACAAAAGCCTTAGATATTCCGATTTGGATGACTATGGTTCATATTGTAAGAAATGACTGGATGGGAAGGGAAGCATTCATAATTGTCTGTGTTGCTACTGATGCTACCGTTGCTGCTGATGATGTTGACTCGTCACTGTCATGATCATTTCGCAGGTACAGCCATGCTACTCACTTGAACCGTGGCGCATCCTGCCCCCGTGGCATAGACGAACACTTTGGTAGGAAGACTCGGCAGCTGGAGACTCTGCAGGGGTGAGTCGGGCCGCAGCTCCAGCGTATCAGTCAGCTCCATGCCGGATGTGGCGAGGGAGACAGTCAGCGCTCTGTGGCGGTCCAGTGCCAGCCAGCTGAACATCGAAAATGCCTTCACTGCCGAGTACAGCAACTGCAAAGATGACATTTACACTCTCATTGTATGTTTTACAGTTCACTTCTTTTATCATGTATGTTATGTACGATATTAGGGCTTAGTTTATTTTCTTAGGCTACCATTTAAAAGACATACATAAGTGAAATCATTCAAGGAGTTTGGTATAGCTTAAGACCTTCAAAAAGCAATTTCTCAGAATATTTTTTCTTTTATACACAAATTATTCTATAATATTTTGCAGAAAAAAATTCATCAATATCTGTAGTAGTTTTCGAGTAATGTTTTAAAAGGCAAAACATTGCAACCACGGTTCACCGTTATAGGCTAGTGGTGACTTCATTATTAATTTCCCACAAATTACATTTTGAAGATCTGTTTCCCTGGTAACTAAAAAACTAACATATACTCATGAAAATTTTGTAGTGTGTGCATGTTTTAGTTACAATTTTTTACAAAATCACTTCGGTCTCTTAAATAATTCTGCAGATAAAATATAAAGACATTAAAAAAAGTCCCCAAAAATCGATGTATTCTTTTTAACACTAAATTAAAAATATTATTTATTAAAAAATGGAGTTTAAAGAGCATGATATTGTGAATGTGAGATCCAGCGATACAATAAGATAAAGAGAACATAAAAAACTTAGAAAAAAACATTTGACTTATCAGGAAAAAACCCTGCATCCATGCATGCTAAACAGCTCCATTTTGTATTAAAAAAAAGAGAAATACATTATATTATAGTATAAAAATATTTTTCTTAAGTAGAAGAAATACAGAATTTTACACTTTATTTTAAATTTTGATTTTTCTAAACATTATAATAGGAGAAAAAAAGTAATACCGTAAAATGGGGTAACTTTGCACCATTTTCTAGTTAAAAATTTGTTTTCAGTCTGTATGTAGTCTTTAAATATCTAATTTTGAGATGGGGATTCATTTTATATGTTCTAGGGGTTACTTTGCACCGCCAGAGTTTTAAGAGGTATGGTGCAAAGTTTGCCACTGCTGGTGTTACATTGCACCATACACGTGTTAAACAATGAAATATACTGTATCAGGAACAGAAAAAATTGAAACACAGATTCAAAAACTGCTATAAATAGTAAGAGGACAAAACTTTTTTGAAAAAAGTACATAAAATTTCAATACAAGTGGTCACATTCTTCTAAAATGTTATTTCAAAAATATTTTCAGTTCTTTCGAATGACAAGTCGAGGCAACAGCACGTGAATAACTGTAAAAATTATACGTATTATTTTGTGTCAAGTTCTGGAATGGAATATAAGCAAGCCCTTTCTTGATACTTTCTTGAGTGGATTTAGTCTCCCAATTACATCCTCCCATTACATTCCCGTATGGCCTTAACTCTGCCAGGTTAAATAAATCATTATTATTATTATTATTATTATTATTATTATTATTATTATTATTATTATTATTACTAGCCGTACCTGTGCGCTCCGCTGCACCCATTAGAAATAAATATAAAGTAATTACATAATTAAAATAGGACATTTGATCCAGGGAACATTCGTGTTTGATAGAAGGATAAATCATTTAATATGTTACTTAATTTAAATCGCATCCACATAATTAAAATGCGATCATTTTGATCCAGTCATAAAAATTATTTTAGGAAATACAGGAAACGAATGCCTATCAAGTTTTCTGTGCATAAGAAGCTATTTTAATCTTACCTGTCCTCGATTCACTCAGAAGTTACTGTAATAACATTATAGCATTATGTCCATCCAGAGAAACTACACTTTCCAATGGTGAAATAGTAATTAATTATACAAATCGGTTAATTTAGCTTCCGATATTACGTCATACAAACACAGAAACATTCTCTGTAGGCTATCTTTCATAGCTTTCGATTGTTGTTGTCCAAGGCCCCTTATAGACGAAGTCATTTGTTTTTTATTTCATTACACCGCCTTAGATGGCGTTATTGTAATTTTGAAACTCATTTATCTCATTAAATGTCAGTCCTATCAAAATTTTACATGGAATAAAACTTATCGGAAATTATTTTTAAAGAAACTTTTGTTATGTAATATTTTTCATGAAAATTAATAATAAGGGAAATATTTCGATTTATTTAATTCAAGCCGCCTTTTAACCCCCCTTTTAAATAAAATATTTTGAATGCCATATAGCCTAAAATCTAAGTTACAACGAACTTAATTTATATTCCAATTTTCATATAAATCGGTTCAGCCATTATCGCGTGAAAAGGTAACAAACATCCAGACAGACAGACAGACATACAAACAAAAATTTCAAAAAAGCGATTTTCGGTTTCAGGGCGGTTAATTATATATGTTAGGACCAATTATTTTTGGAAAATCGAAAATTACCAGAAAAATTTCGGCTACAGATTTATTATTAGTATAGATTATTATTATATTCCATAATATCTTCCCTTTCAGGTCATTTGCATTTGAATCCTTCTCAGCATTTTCCTTTGGCGTATTTGGAGATTGTTACCAAGTTTGGCTGTGAGAGGCCATGTGTGGCTTCAGTATGTAATAAAAAGAAAAACAAATTCAAGTAATTTAGCTGTAATACAAAGTGTGAATTATAGTAAGCGTTTTTAAACTTCATGGAAAGTCCTCAAATCAAAATAATGCAATTAAAATTTTTAAAAATCTTCTTTTGTGTTATTGTGCAAAGTAACTCCAATTTAGCCTCAAATTCATCCTGATTAGAAAATTATTCTGTAACACCATTTGCCGACAAAACAGCTGCACAAGCGAAAGTCTAAATGGATGAATTTTTTTTTTATTTTATTGGGTTATTTTACGACGCTGTATCAACATCTAGGTTATTTAGCGTCTGAATGAAATGAAGGGGATAATGCCAGTGAAATGAGTCCGGGGTCCAGCACCGAAAGTTACCCAGCATTTGCTCATATTGGGTTGAGGGAAAACCCCAGAAAAAAACCTCAACCAGGTAACTTGCCCCAACCGGGATTCGAACCTGGGCCACTTGGTTTCGCGGCCAGACACGCTGACCGTTACTCCACGGGTGTGGACTAAATGGATGAATAAGGAACAGATACATGTATAACTTCTCTTGAGACTGTGGACACTATCTGTGATGAAAGATAATTAATTTGATCTATATTTCAATCAAATTATGCACACATTCTGTTGTTAAGGTATAGAAATACCATAAACAAATTCTGTGACCACGAACAGTGGAAAAATACTGTACACATATACCATCTATTGGTGGAAGTGGTGAACAGATACATTTGGTTCACGTAAACACCCCTAGACGTATATAAAAAGTTTTTCATAGATGGTGCAAAGTTATCCCTGCAGGTGCAAAGTTATCTCATTTTACAGTATATCCAAAATTTTATTGATGTAAAGGCTGGTTCACAATAAACCGGAAATGAGAATCGGAACGAAAACGAAAACGGTAAAATTGTTCAAATGTGTACATTTAAATGTGAGCATTCACAATTAACGAAAAGCTTGCCGGAGCCCGAGATCGGGAACGGAGAGTTGGCCAAGTTTCAACTTTGGCGTTCACGTTTCCAATCACAGCCCACTAGATTCATTCTATTGCCATCTAAAAGCTATTTTGTCATATATTTTGTAGTAAGAAGACCGTGACATAACCTATGCATTATTTTGTTCTGTGCTGTGCATCATGGAGCAAGTTTTATTTGATGAGATTCTAACATTGAGTGTTGAGGAAAAGCCTCATGTTTACGATAAGCGGCGCGCCTCTTATAAAGATGAGAAAATGAAGGAGAATACGTGGCTTTCAATAGCTGCATCTCTGACACCAATCGTAAATGAACCATATTTTATTACTGTATTGGTTATATGACACACTACATATTCATGCTTCAATTCAATAACTACTGTTGTGTTCAGTTTTGTTCTATCACAAATGTTTCTTCTCTAATTATTTTACGTTATGGTAGACTTAAAATAGGTTGTGATAATAAAGATGCATGGGCATATTTATAGTACCGTTGAAATTTTGAAGTTGGTTAACCTGTGTTTACGTTGGCTGCCTTGTACTCATGAGAGAACGCCATTGGTCAATTATACACAAATAACATCACAATGCATAATATCGACTTTCCATATCGTTATTGACATGCATATCGATATGCATAGTCGTCTACGTTCTCGGTTTATTGTGAATCAAAAATTGTCATATTCACGTCCTCTACTTCTCGTTTTCACTCTGGTTCTCGTTCCCGGTTTATTGTGAACCAGCCTTAAGCTGTATATCCCTTTAATATGTTCCAACTATGTCTATTATCAGAGTGGAAGGAAGTAACTATGCATGTCTGGACCTGATATTGCCAGATCTTTGTGGATGATAGTTACCTCTGGATGCACTTTGTGTAACTTTATATCATAATGTCATTCCTTATGCTGAGCATCATCTTGTCTTCAATAAAATTCAACTGTGCTGTATGATTGATATGGGACATAATGTTTCACAACAGAATGGCACTGGAATGTAACTCTATAATTTGTTGACAATTTAGAATGATCTCACCTCAGTGTGTCTGTCCAGGAGATGTGAACGGTAGAACAGATAACGTGCGACTGGTTCTGCTGCCTTCAGGTCGCCCATGTGAGAGTACGTCATGAGGGCGTATAAAGATGCCTTATACTCCCCTACACTAGCTAAACACAAAGAATTTATAGTATCAGAGTGAAAGAGGGACAACAAATCTAGCAGTGTGGAAAAAATACAACTTACGTCTGTAAAATGAATTTCTTTGAATGAATGATTTTGAAATTTATGAGAGAGAGAATTCGGAAAGAGATAGCTGCCCTGTAACAAGGGGTACCATTGGTTACAATCACGTAATTAATTTCTTTTTCTACATTGTGAACCATAAGTAATGTCGTTAATTTCAGGGGGCTTTCTTTGAGATATTTCAAACAAAAAAGTTTAATGCAATATTACTCATTTTTGCTTCCCTTTCGAGATAAAAATTATTTTATATGAAACATTTCATAGCATGTTTTAGCCTAGATCATATATACTCAGATTGCTCTGCGTTATAGGTTTTGAAGTTAACAACTTTTATCAGGTTTACTATGCTGCCATCTAGTTGTTACATAAGGAGTCACGTCATAACTCCCATTTGAATTGCATTAGCGACTGTACTGCCATCTTGTGTTCGTTTACAGCGGACGGGTGGCGATCCTGGTGGTTGTTCTCTTCAAAGTGCAAACGATTGTAACAAAGGAACGAACAATCTATATGTAATCTGAAGTTTTAGGAAAACCATTGTTATAATTCCCAATATTCTATTACTTGTACAATTGGAGCCGTACAATCAACCATTGCATAAAATTAATAATACAGATTAATGTTGAAAACTAAAATGCATCCACATGTCAGATCTTTTACTTTCCGTATTGTTGTTTCTGGCACAAACATTTGTTTGGGATTCAAAATGGCAGATGTGTTTGGGAAATCCAGTGCTTTACATTGTTTCTTGTTCATGTTAATACTTTTTTAAACCTTAAACTTACTTAGTTGAAACTTCAAAGTGTTATAATTTTAAAGAGGTTATGCATCTTTTGAAAGACACTGAAGATAACACCACAATGGTGTCGAAATGGGACATAACCTCTTTAAAATTTGAAAGTTTCAACTAAGTTAGTTTTATGTGCTTTACACTTACCATTCTTTTTCATTCTTTCATCCTAACCATTCCCCCCCCCCCTCTTCTTCAACTCCCCTATTTCCTTTGTTTATCATATATTTACTATTTCACCCGCCCTGCTGGTCAACTGTTTCTCTACTATATGGTTTCTTATTCTTCTAATTAATTTTTTTCATTTCTCCTTTCAAATACCACAATACTACTAATCTACATATTTTACATTTAATTCCGTTAATTTTTCCTTTTCCTTTCATATAATTTACAATCATTTACTCTTCACTGTTTTACATTTTTAAGTATATCTCATTTCATTCTTTACTTCATTGCCACCCTGAACCTTCCCCTTCTTTTATTACCTTCACATGCTGTCCAATATGTATGTATCTGAATTTGTAGCTCATAAAATTGGTAGTGAAACATTCCATGTAAGAGATCTATGCTTAATTTATCGACTTATGCCAAGGTGAATGTCTACTAACTCATGATGGGTTCCTTTCTGTGTCTTCCAGCTCCTTCCTCGTACAACCAATCGGGTGCGTCCTTGCTGGGTGGTGGGTGTTGCCATCCAAAGTCACCCTCCTCGTTAGTAGAAGCGTTGCGCAGGCGATCCAGTGCGATGCCCGACAGCTCACTCTTGCCCAGAACCAGAGCGTAAGTCATGAGGGACAGCGGGCACGGGGAGTCGATCCGAAACACACTGCGCTCCAGGAAGTAGCGTGCCCGCAGCATGGACTCCCAGTCCGCCTGCGGTTCGAATACACATCTGTTACAAAACTTTCCAAGGGAAATCTGATTCGTACTTGTTTGTGAACAAAATTATCTTAGGCTGATATAGGCATTTATGTTAAGATGGAGTTCGTCAGACCCGTATTTATGCATGGGTCACATGGGCCTGGATCCAGGACGGCAAAATTTTGAGAAAAAAATCGAGGTGAAAATACATTTTCGATGCTTCCCTACTTCACAGATACTCATTTTAGATAGTAGCATATGTTAAGAAGAGTGAGGGATGAAATTTTTGTTTTCTGCAATTTTTAAGGTAGAGACTTCTTATTTTGTACACTTCATCATGCATAGTAGTTTTATTGTGATTAGATGAATGGTTTTTGAGTTATTCAAATTAAAAAAATGCATATGTTCAAAATCTATCTCTCTCTTACAAAATTTAAGTTTCATATATGACTTTTTTTTTACGACATGTGTGATATGGTTGAAAAAGAACTGAGTATACAGAATTTTAAATTTACATCTATAAATTAAGAGACCTAAGAGGAGGGTGGAAAATAGAAAAGATTGGAGAAAGCTGGGTTTGCCCTTGGACAGAACCTATGAATGAATGAATGAATGAATGAATGAATGAATGAATGAATGAAATGGAGACAATTTTCTAAAAATATAATACAACTTCAAAATTTCAAAATATAGTGTCAAATAAAATATGAAGAGTTCGCGGGAAAAACGATGAATGTCACAGTTTTGTTAAGGTTGATGTCATTATCTAATTCAATGGATCACTACGAAATTTAATGTTGTTCTTATGAAAAATGGTAAAAAGGAGAATTATCACCACGAATACAGTAATCCTTTCCTTTATTTCTATAGAAACAGCACTACATCTTGCAGTTACAGACTCAATTAGATCATTATCTAATCCTTAACAGAAATGTGACATTCATCGTTTTTCCCCCGAACTCTTCATATGTTTTATTTTTAATTTTGAAAGTACTTACTTAATTAATAAAAAAATGCAATTGTGTTTTGTTAATCACAGTTTAAGAACGTGCAGTAAAAATTTCCTGCTCCTAGCATTAAAATTGTAAGAGCCTTTATACTTTGAACATGACGAAATGTGGTGAAAAAAAAAGTGTAAAAACAGATTGTAAAAATTGCGTGGAATTCAAATTCGAGAGTGCAACCATTTAAATATGACGTAATGTTTATGCTTCCAAGTGCTGCTCAACATATAAATTAGAAATTGCTGATTCATTTTTCACAAAAAAGAAACGAACATGCAATTCTTGACTGGAAATGACCAAAATTTCACTTGTCATCCCCCAAAAATTATTGTTACATGCTGCTTTGTTTTACAGTTTGACTCTTAAATGTCTAAAATTTTCATAAATAAGTTGGTGGAGGGAAGGGAGCAAAATTTCTTCTAGCTCTTGAGTGTAGTATTACCTAAATACAGCACTTACATTTGGGATCTAATTTAGTGTGTCGAAAAAGAAATTAAGGGAAAAATTTATTCAAATATTCATGTTCAGTTTCATATTTTGACGACAAAAAAATCTTGTGTACAAAGCAATATGCTGAGCGACGATTTACCTCATTTTCCAGCCCAACCTGCAGCAGTGTCACCAACGTTTCAGCTGTCATTTCCACTTGACTGTCCAAAACATGAGCATCAGAAAAGTTTCTTGGTACAGCAGTGGTGCTGTCTGTAGGTAGTGGTGAGAAGCTTCCGTCATCTGCCTGTCTCTGTTGAATCCATCGTTTGATACCGGAGACTAGAACTGGGTCCACACTCGTGTATGACTGAGTCTTGGACAACAGCTCAAGGACATTGACTGTGTTGCTGCAACAGGAAGAAAATATTAATAAAATTTTATTTTCCAGCTCAATTAAAGAGTTAACCAACTCAATTAAATTATCAAAATTCCTGTGTTTAGCTAATAGTTTGATTTCCAGTGTGTGTCTAGCTATAGTTAACCAGAATCTTCCTGGCTTTTGTTACAGAGGGACCAGTGAAATTCGAACCCTGATGGAAAAAAACGTCAAAACTTTGTATGTATAACACTTGGGGTAGTCTGTAGATTGAAATATTTTACTTCATGAGAGGTTTGAAAGTTTGGTTGTAACAGATCTCTCGAAAATATAAACTTGAATACACAAACATACAAAATAATAAGAAGAACAAAAACAGCAGAGTAAATTAGTTATGTAATATGTTGTTATTAACTTATGCTGAGTTCTTGGCAAGAAAGCCATTAACTTTCTTGCTCTCCAATATCTGTCACACACAGTGGGTTTAGAGGAAAGGACTGGAGAAGTAGGCAGGTCAAAATGTAATTCTAATGCTTGAGATTTCAAAGCAGACAGCATCTTGAATTCAAGATCTCAGTACAATAAGTGGGTTATGAACCAAAAGGCAATTTTTCAGGAGAGCAAAAACAAAGTTTCCATTCACTTTATTTTTTGGAACAGTGTATTACATGAACTTCAGTTTCTAATATTACAAATGGGTTTATGAGAGAACCAATGACAGATTCTGATTCCATGAGGCGGGAATAGTTAGAATGTTTGAAAATCCGAAAATGCCACATTTGGTCGATAACCCACTTATTGTTCTGAAGTCTTCAATTGTATGTATGTATTTATTCACATTGCATGGGTATATACCCAGTGGCAGTGGTAACTAATTACGCTCAATAGTGACAATAATAAACTTATTAATTAAAAATACAAATAATAATAATACTAATAATTAATACTAAATATCCTAAATTAAATGAAGCACTATCACTTAAAATAACATTTAAAATAAATCTAATTTGTATCTTAAACCTAAGTTCGAACTAAAACCCACGAGTATGATATGTTCATATCTGCACAAGTACCTTTCAACATTGCACTCATTTCGCTGTCAACTCACTCACTGCACTGGAACTACGACACATTTCACTGATTCTATCCTGATCTCACTAACACTTCAAAAACATTTCACTGTTCAAATACTTTGCACTGCCACTATAAACTATAAAGCTTCACTTACAGAACACGTTTCACTTACACTACACACTTCACTGACACAACATAATTCTTCACTGATACAACACTTCAATAACAAAATATCATTTACACCCTTTAAATACTGTGTATAATTACCGTCTATTAGTAAAGTCCTTAAGCCTATTTTTAAATACATTTTTGGTTGTTGGTAAAGCCTTTAGTGAGTCTGCAGGTAAAGCATTCCAGTCCCTGATAGTACGATTGAGAGTGGTCGTTCCTTGAAGAGTAATTTGGCGGCTGCAACCTATTTTTTATTTCTTTCCAGGCAGGCTCACCTCTGTATGTTTTGAACAGTGCGCATAATCAAATTCGCGTTCTCCTGTCCGTGAGTGTGTCCCATTTTAATGGTGAATTTTTCCGACAACACTTAAGAGCCCGTTTTTGAATCTTTTCCAGTGTCTTAATATGTTCTAATCTGTAAGGATCCCAACATGCAGCACCATATTCCATTACTGGACGTACTAGTGATTTATATGCAATCTCTTTGGATTTATCAGAACCTTTTCTTAGTACCCTCATCACAAAGTGTAACGCTCTCCATGCTTTTCCCGCTGTGTCTGTAACGTGTTGCCTCCAGCCGAGATCGCTGCTAAATGTTATTCCGAGGTATTTACATTTGTTAACTTCCGGAATGGCTTCACCCCCTAACGTATACGATGTGTCTCTCTTTAGCAGATACAAGCAGTTCTATGCCCTAACTAAAGTGGACTTTGAAGCTAGTTCACACACAGTGGAAAGAATTATTAGATTGTTCAGTTCTTCTTCAACTAAACGTGCTCACAATTGATTCCTGATCAACGTCTGATCATTACTGAACCTATGTTCACCAGATTTTACACTAACAGAGAGAGTGATGAAAGTTTTAAACTTGTTGAAAACATAATTACTATTTCAATAATATATGTTGTAACAACATGTTTATTTCATGTAAAAAACGTTTTGTGAGTATGTTGTGTCTTACTCTCTCTAAAAAAAATTAAAAAACTCAGGCTGATCCCTCCATTCAAGTGGTGGCCGTCTCCTCCTATGGGTGGTCCTGTAGAGGTGGTTGCTGTGAGAAAGGTTGTGGTTATTGTTACATATTAAACCTCACTGGATCTGGTTAGTGAATTAGTTTCATGATAAAGACCAACAGCTGCAATTCTATGAAAAAAAACTCCATCTTTCCATTTTTAAACGTATGAGCCGTTCAGAACAGAAGTGGTGTAAGTTAAAAATGGGTAATGAGGGTTAAAGTAAACATTCTGTAAAATATAGCTCAAAGTAGCAATTAATATTCAGCTTATTTAAACTATTAGTAGTCGGTGGATAGCAAGAAGGACATGTTGTTGTTGTTGTTGTTGTCGTTTTCTAATGCCAGGCGTTTGACAATAAAGTCATTTGACCTCTTGCACTCCAATATTTTTCATGGTCAGCCACTGAAGCACAGATTTTGAGGTGTTCCGAATCCATTTCTTGGTTTGAGTTGCGCAATGGGCAGTTAGGGGACTGATATATTCCAATTCTATGCAGGTGTTTGGCCAAACAATCATGGCCTGTTGCCAATCTAAATGCAGCTATTGTAACCCAAAGGTAGACAGATCAGTAGTGGAATTCTCGCAGGTACATCAAAGAAATTAATTACAAATTTTCAAATCATAAAAGAAATTAATAATCAAGAAGGACATATTAATTGCTACTTTGCGCTGTATTTTACAGAATTTTTACTTTAAACCTCATTACCCAATTCTGACTTACACCACTTCTGCTCTGAACAGCTCATATCATAATACAAAATGGCGTCATATGGTTTTTTTGTTTACATTGTTGAACCAAATTCACAAACAGTTGACTTCGATGGGAGAGCCTTCGGAAATGTGTCACTCAGCTCTGTACAATAAGTGGCCCTGGATTCACGAGTTGTTATAAGTAGACGCTGTATTTCAGAATGAGGCTACCCACCTGTGACTGCCAAGCCTGTGGTGGTCGCCAAATGAGTAGTTTGGTTTCATGAACCGCAAGAGCGTTTGTAGTTGGGTGCTCAACCAATGTATTACTTCTTCACGATCCACGGGGTTGGTATTGGAATTATTTCCCTGTTCCGCCATATGCTCCAGCACCAGCAGTGGTGTGAAAGTGGACACAACTGCTGCCAAGCTGTAAAACAAGAAATCTTCCAGTAAAACCAAATACGTTACTATAATAATACTGCACAGCTAGCAATTTTACGTGCGAACGACGCTGGTGCTGCTGCCTAGGCGGCTAGTGTAGAAATACTCGCGAAACAAACTGTAATCAACTGCAATGTATATTGTTGAAGGGCTAGTTAATAGTTTTATTAATTAGTGCTGTGTTAAAATGTCAGGGTATATGTGTGCTGTTTATAATTGCTACAAAATTACAGCATTACAAATTGCTCCAAATAGTACTTTCGATTTCCGAGGGATCATAAAACGTGAGTCAACAACATTCTTTAGTGGGCTAATTCCTTCGTCTTTGTGTTGATAGAAAAATACAAATTAGTTTTTTTATTTAGACCTAATAAATGAATAGAAGTTAAAATGTATTGGAAATTTTAAGGTTTATCAAATTAAGTTTTATTGTTGTCCACATGCCTTTACTTATTATTACAAGCATCAGATTGCTATCAATTTTATCTTTGCAGTTGTCAGCAATGCGTATATAAAGCATTACTGTAAATTCATTCCTAATATCAGAATTGATTTTGTCTCACTAAACCAAAAAAAAATATGTAACAATTAATTACGGAAAGTATTATGGAGAATGCAATATTTCTCATAATATACAGCTTTGATATAAGATAGTAATTTTACATCAAATATTAATTAACATTTCTTAAGTGTTTCATATATTACTCCACATTAGTAACTCACGTTTTAAACAATAGTCAGAATCCCGCTATATTAATATTTGTATATGTGGACATAATCCCATCCCGCTCCGCTAGATGTCAGGTCCGTGATATTTCGCACTCACGCCAATGCTGCTAGTATACAGCTGTCCGGTGTTATTATAGTAAGGTATTTGGTAAAACTTCATTAGGATTATTTTCTTGACTAGAATGGGAGATGTTCTTACTTCACAATGTAAAATATTACGTAACAATCAGAGAGAAATAAAATATCTGAATATGTAATTTTCTTCTGTTAAACAAAACATTAATTTTGGTTTGCACATTAAACATTTATCTAAATGAAATAATTTTAAAGTAGAGTAAAATTATGAAGACATGAATAAACTTCTTCTTGAAGGTATTAGGTTTTAATCTCTAGCTCAGAGGAACATCTACAGAAGAATATATACTCTGCAATATCTAGCAAAAACATTTTAAACTAAAAAATATTACGAGGAAAATCAGGAAAAGATTCAAAACAATGTCAATTTTGGGACAGTATTCAATATAAAGCAAAAGTACAATAAACAACGAATGTTGAGAAAAAGTATCAAATTGAAATGATTAGTTGCACTGTGATATATCATACGAAAATGGAAAAGCGTTTGAAAGAAGTTGACTGTAATTAGAAATGCTAAAGAACTCTCTAAGAACTAATTTAGTACGAAAGAATAAAAATATATACAGTACACTATCCGTTCCCAGTTTCTTATAAGGCGTGAAGTTTGACATCTTAAACAAAACAAGAACAGACTGGAATAAATTCTGAACTGAGGTTTTCACAAATACAGCAGGTTACATACATTGGGATTAGAAGAGGAATAAAAAAAATTTGACTAGAATTGAAAGTAGAACTACTGATAAAATCTGTATATGCAAAAATAATTGAATTTGACACGTTTTGAGCATTTACAAAATCGAAATTCATGAAACATGACTTCAACTATGACTTAAAACTCTATAATCATTTCGTTTCTCAGTACCCTGAAATACAATACCTCATTTCATTTGCGAAGAGCATTATTACCGATTCCACTGGGATTTTAAATCATCATATTTATAAAAATATTTAAATTAACAAAATAGCATGTCATATAATGTAAACACTAAAGAAATATGCATTTATTTTCTTAGGTGACTGATCATGCCAGCTGTGTCTTAAGGTAACTTGTTGAACATGAGCAGTTTGCAGCTTCATTCATTTGTTTCATGAGAATCAATAAATGTTTTTCTTTTTCTAAAAGTAAAGAAATTATTAATAAAAATTAACATAGCGGTAAATAATGAATTCCTAATTATTAGTTTTATTCACTTATGAATATTAGTTATAATTTTTTCAATTGTAAACATTTATTTTTTCATATAGTATTAATATAATTTATACTATTTTGTTTTAATTAGTACTTAAGTTTGTTTACTTTTTCTCCTTCTCTCTGCCTATCTATACTGCAACATTGAACCTCTGAACATGAGTATTGTTCAGATTGGGGTGAATTTATTTAAATTAATTTTTGTTTGAATATTAATTAATATCGAGGGCATCTTGCCAGAAGGGCGTATCAACAAAAATTGTAAATTTACATTAGAGCCATTTAAATGTAGAATAATGGTTCCTATCCTTGTGTACTTAAAAGAGTATTTTCTTTGATTCTTCATTATGTCCATTGTAATTCTCAAACATTGTTTTCAAACATAAATAATAGATCCCATTACAATATTTCAATAACGCTGAATTTGTTGATACGCACTTCTGGTATGATGCCCTCGTTATGATCAGTTATGTTTAATGTAGGTATTGAATAGTTTTTGTATATTATTCTTTCGTTTTTATTATAATTTCAATATTGCTTCCAATTTTTCAATTTTTCCAGTTAAATACTGTGTAAATTAAATTAAAAAAATTAGACCAATTACCAGTTGTAACAGAGTTGAAGAATCAGTTCTCGACATAGTCGTTCTAGATGTCATACACCAGTCTTTGGTTGTGAGATTTACAGAGACGAAGTTTTGTCTTCCTTACCATATCCTTTCCATATCACGAAGGTTTGTATGCCATATTTTTTATGAGTTTCCAATATCTCGTTCATTTTAATTGTGCTGCAATTATCACATTATCAGTAAGTCATATTTTTTAGTTACATGAGTGCCATGTTGAGTAAAATGATTATTGGATATGAAATTATGTGCAATTACCATATATTGAATTTTTGTTTATAATTTACATACTTAACGATCTCTTTTTTCCCCTCCCACCACTTTTACCGAAAATATTTCTCATTGATTATCCGAAAAAAAATCACTTATCTGAAATGGTTCCCCCCCCCCCCCTTCATTTCGTATAAACGGGGTTCTACTGTATTACTAATTATTATTATTATTATGAGACAGCCATCGTTTTCATTATTGTTTGTAAAAAAAAACTTTTTGAGGTGGGGGGGGAGAGCCCCCTAGTTTAGATTAACATTGCATGTTCTGTCCGTCCAAATGGTTTTGGCGTATCCCATTTACCCACCCCCGTGAAAGCTAGTGACTGAACTGCCTTATCTATTTCCTGAAAACATCATTTTGCTGTTTGGAATTGGACCTTCACGTATTGTTATACATTTGTTTAAAATAATTTCAAGAATGGGGCCCCATTAAGTAAGCAACTGTCACGCGATTTTCCCCGTTTCGATGACCCTGCAATGTAACCTCTTGGACGGCTAGTATATTGTATATGTGGGGAGCATTCAGGATTTTTTTTTTTGTATCACAGTCTACTATATATAGTCACGAAGCTTGAGTTGTGAGGATGCTATGAACAATAGGCTGCAGACACTATTTCGCATTGTCTCTAATGAGGCGATAGTAGCGATCCTAGTGGTTAGTAACTATCTATGGATGCATGTTTCCTACATATTGAGCTTCGTGACTATATATATTAGATTGTGGTAGTATCACAGTCTAGTATATACAGTCACGAAGCTTAATACGTAGTAAATATGCAAACATTAGGTAGTTGCTCACCACTAGGATCGCTAATATTGGCTCATTACAGGCAATGCAAAATAGTACCGGCACAGTCTATTGTTTCTAGCACCCTCAAAACTCAAGCTTCGTGACTATATAGTAAACTGTGGTAGTATGGTCATTGAGTTCTCCTGTTAACCACAGTTGGTACTATAATCTCTGACTTGTTCATAGTTTATTATCTTAATATCAAATAGATATTGATCGCGGACTATGTAAATATCGATTTTATTGATGAAATTCTTGGAATAAATGGAACATTTTATTGAGGGTGAAAAAAATGGCGTAGTGAGTGAAGTTTTGTGTTTGTAGTGTAAAAATTGTGACAAAATTACTGTGCTACGTAGAATTTTATCATTGATAATGATTCTTGTATTAGCAGAGAATTATTTTGTTATCACGGTGGAATGTGGATAAATATTCTCGAAAACCTTAAATGCATTATTCTGTGTAATAAACATATGGGAGGAAGAGTAATTAGATTTACTGTTTGTGTTAATGGTGATAATATGAGGAAAAGTGATTGACTTTATTTATTGGAATGACATTATGTGATAGTGAGTTTTTAATTATGTTGATGGCGTGTTTTAGTGTGCGTAGATAAATTATTGTCGATAACTTACGTAGTTGTAGTCCATACACTATAGCAAAATAGGTTATGTGAAGACAAAGCTACATGGGACAACTTATTACCGAACAGTTCATTACAAAATGTAGTGAATGGGACTTTATGTTTGTATTACAGAAATGAGGGCAGATCTCGTATTTGACATTTCTTATTACAGTTATATATTCAATAATGATTTTCCATTTATTCCAATAGACTTATGTTGGTATCGTATTCTAATAGGCCTATGGCTTGCCGAGAACTTTAATATTGAGTACAGAATGGAGCAAAGACAAAGCTACAGACATTTCAATAAAAGCAGGTAATGAATGGGACCAGTTGTGCTTATATTGCAAAAAAATGACAAAAGAAGTTGAATTTACGCACTGGAATAACGTGTGGTAGTGACAATTTTGTGCTGATGTTTCGTGAATTCTCAACAGAATTATAATATTGCGATCTTGACGTGGACACTAGTTTGTTGACAAGAGCTTCTTCAACTTGCGGGAGTTACGTATTGCAGACATAACCAAGCATATCAAGTTTACAACAGGATTATCGTATCTACATTTTGCAGTGCTGGAAAATGGAGGCAAAGGCGAGTACCGTATTTTATTTAATAGTAGTTATAATTAGTAGTTATAATCGTAGCCAGTACTCTAGTGTGACAACGAAGTTATATATTCGTTATGCATCCCATTATATTTCTTTATGATATCTTCTCTGGTTGCTAGAACTTTTCATGTGTTGATATGTTATGTTCCGGGACCCGTGGCAAAACAAAAAATGACAATTTCAAGGGCTTAATATAACAACAGTCACAGCTGAATGCTAATGTTATTAGTAGTTAGGCCAGCGAATAGGGATTATAAAGAATGGACACTTCGCGTTGGTACCTTTGATGTACCCGGACTGATTTCAATGACCTTCAAGCCAGCTAAAGCGTGAGATTCTGCTTTCTCCCTAGAGTTGGCGCTGACATCACACCAACTAGCAGTCGACACAGCGGAAATATAACACATATAATTAATACATCTAGGTACATTATGTACTCGAATAAAATAAATTGGATCCATAAAATAATAAATCCGTCATTAACTGTAATGTCTAGACTCTAGAGTTCCTTTATAATGACAGTTGAGACGTTGACCACAACAACAATTAAAATATGTAATGATTTGATAGCGCTGAAAATGGAAAAACGAAATCCTTACGAGAAGTAAAACCATATACCTATATTATATTATTATACAAATATTAAACGAATTTGATACTCAATTTTATAATGTATTATATTATTTTATAATAAAATTTATTATATCTGAAATATAAAAAAATATTATTACAACTAGTTTGTCACTGAGAAATAAGGAAAAGCTGTTAACTTGAATTTATTTGAAGCAAAGCGTTACTGAATTATGCAATAAGGTAGGCGATGTTTGGATCCTGTGTCTCAACTCTGTTCTCAATTATCATCTTAGCGTATGCTCGATTACACTAACCTCTAGCTCTTGAAAGTAGAACTAAACGCTGGCGCACAGAGAAACAAAACACAGGAAAATTCGCTCAGTGTCCATTCTTTATAATCCCTATTCGCTGGTTAGGCCATGAACCAATGCAATGTAACTTGTGTGACGTCAATTTCCCGCGCAACGGACATGAGGGCGTCGAAGTTACGTATAAAATTAATCGTACCACGAAGTCTCTTTTAATAATATCTCGGCATCGAGAGCAATTACAGATTTGTGCGACCACTCCTTTGATTTGTAATCAGAGAACTCAAAAGCGTGCACTGTTATTTGTAAGATGGTTTACCTTGTCGATTCTCCGAGACCCAAACCCAGTCCTGGTTGCCTTGACTGTGTAGAAACGGGCAGAGCCAGGCCTCCAGCTATCAGCAACGTGCCCTGCTCCGATCCTGGCACCACAGATCGAGGCACGTCCAAGTGAAGTACTTGCGAGAAACCCGCCTCGTCGTTGTAGTTCCATATCCTTCGGAATAAAGAGTATAAGTTGATGCTTTAGTCATGACCTTTATTGACGTGTTTGGTTTCCGATGAGTTACTTATTTAAATGAATGAAATCTTTAATTGAGTCCGTTTGCATTAACTATCTCGCCCATTAAAAAAAAAAGGTGAATTGTCGCCCGAATTTTTAAACTTTTTTTTTTTTTGCCCGCAAATGCGTAGCCTATTTTCACTCAGCCCAGTTTCAAGTATACAATATTCTGAGAAATTATTTGTTGAAATAATTATAATTTCTCTATACGAACTGCAAATATATGCCAGTCTAAATAAAATAATAAAAAAAAAACGGGCAGATCAATGCAAACCTCACCTACACTAACCTAACCTAACCTAACTTGACCGAACCTAACCTCATGTGAAGTGATCATAACGTCATCGCAGTGCAAAAGTGGAACAACTGCACGAACAAAACTTAGAAAAAAATACATTAATTTGAATAAATCACCTTTCCTTATAACATATGTTCAAATATTAACACAAATGTGGAGACATAACAAATCTGTTCCACATAGAAATTAGTACATATAACCTATTTTTCATACCTTTTTACTCGATATAAACCGAGGTAGTTAATCTACATAATGAGTCCGTGTATAACTAATCAACGTTTGTCAAATTGAAACATGAAATAAAATATGTCTAATATTTGGGTGTAATTACTTATGATAAGTTATAGACGGACTCAATACAGATTTATTTTATTAAATGTGAAGCACAGGAACGCCATTTCATAATTCCAATTAAGAAACGCCAAACGAATTATCTTTGCTCCAGCGAATGCTCCCTGGACCAAAAATATACAAATTCAATCTTCTAACACGATTTTTTTAATACTTTCGTTTTATAGTTTATTTCAGCGATTTTGAAAAAGGTAAGAAGTGGCGTTCCTGTAATTCAGATTTACCGGATCTTTTACCTTTTAAATAATATTAAATTCAGGAAATATGTTTTTTAAATAATTTTTTAGAAAATGTAATATTGAAGGTAACAATTAAGAAAAAAACATTCTCGAAGGGATAGGTAAAAGATCCTAGACTATATTGTTGATATAGGCCTTTAAAAGATTCGAGTAAAAGAAGCATGCAGATATTTAATTAATTGTATATTTTATTATGTAAATGCTTTATGGTTGTAAAAATATTATGCAAATTTAACATTATTTTTACACTTAGTTATTAGCTATTTTAATATTTTGAATAATGTTTTATAAAGTTTAATGTATGTATATTAAGCATTAAAAGTTTTGTTCATTTAGCTTTTATAGTAAGTGAGATATAAAAAAATGAATTTCACTAAATTTTTGCATAAAAATGATGTATCTCCTCCCTTAAGGGGTTATTGCACACCTTTCGCTAGTAGGCATACATTTAGTAAATTTCAAAATATAATTTCTACATATCCTGAATTAATTTTGTGCTGAATTTTGGTATAGCGATTAAATCATACTTGTAGGCTACATTAATGAACAATTTTTAGAATCCTAAAAACTTTCATTGTTAAGAATAATTATATTTTAAAATTGTGGGTGCAATTTATGTAGGGAAAATTGATTTCGCACACATCTTGTACACTTTTGAATATGTTATAATGCTTTCTTCTCAGTTTTATTCATAAAGAGTGTGCTAATAAATCCTGCCATTATTAGTTGAATATATAAATAATAAATATTTTTCTTGCCATGAATATAATTGTAAAATTTAATTATTTTTACGTAAAGAATTATTAATGAAAAAATAACTTGAAATGATAAATCTGTGCTCAATGTAGATTTGTTCTGCAGTATGAAATACACTTGCATGCAAATTTTCACAAATATATCTACAAAAAATTGTGGAAGTTGTGAGGAAAACGGATTTGAAAAACGCAAGTTGAACTTAATGATAATGATACATTTTGTCACATTTAAATGGCCAAGCCCTTTGACACCGTCTCACGTTTTAGGTCATAACTTAAAAGGTATTAGAGATATTTAAACATTTTTTATCATACTATTCAGAAAAGTCCATTAAAAAATAAAAGAAAACATGCTGCGTAAGATCCTACAGGAGTACCAACAAATGTGAAGGGTTTGTTTAGCTTAGTTTGATTTCTTAAGGCTATTTTGATATTTTCTTAGGTTAGTTTCGGTTAGGCTAGTTTAGGCTCTTGGTATGACTTGGAAAAAAAGGGTGTAATTTGGTAGAAAACGTTGCTCAATATGGCGGACATCATTGAGGATCAGTGACAGGTTAGGTCTGTTCAGGTTTTTTATATAGCTACCAAAAAACGTATAATATGCAAGGCAAACCAAAAACCTCAATAAACCAAACCTAACCTGTTACTAATCCTCGATGATATTGATGTCAGTCATATTGACCAAAGTTTTCTACCGAATTACCAAAAAAGGGCACACTGATAATTGTGAGTACAGTATAATATGTAAGATTATAATTACTTGGACATCTGGCGATGATATGTTGTAAACAATATCTTCAGTTGATATGGAGAAAAACCAACCTGAATTCTGCCATGTGACCCCATCCAGATGCAAAGCCTATGTGCTGAACTTTGAGTTTCTTGTCCATGCGCCATTTCAGGAGAGTAGAATTGTGGAGCAAGGGACCTTGCCCCACGGCAACTGTACCTCTGTCCCACGTGACCCACAAAGTTCGAAATGAAGTTTCTGACAACAGATGTGGAGTTGAAATGCTGACGAGACGGACTCCAAAACCTGAAATCATATTGTGCAAACTGTTCAGACATATGAGTATATTGACTGTGTGTCACAATCTCTATCTAACAAAATCTGTTGTCAGGCAGTGAGTGGTCATATGCCAGCATGTGTATAGATACATGCACACTTCTCTACGCAGACCAGTTCCACTCCACCCCTTACTGCTTAGCTTCCTTGTAACAGATGCTCCGCACTACCGTCAATAAGTTGACAGAACATTACATACAGCCAGTGCTGACATACTGCAGAGAAATTTTACTTAGTTCACCTTTCATAAACAAAATAGAATATGTTCAAAACCAAGCTCTCATGCTCATTACTGGTGGAATCAAAACAACTCCAGTAGATCCTATGAGATCCCTCACTAACATTAACAGCATCAAAATGAAACGGAAGAAAAAGCACTGATTCAATATGAAAAACTTATCAGATTACCAGGAAACAATTGGCATTCATACAGTCCTCTCTGTAGATTGAAAACTCAAAGAAGTTTCATATCCATGGTTCAAGAATTAAAACAGAAAATCAATATCCCGAATTTAAAAGAAAACTTACAAATTAAACCAAACCCTTTAACTCTATTAAATATACAGTATAATCTAAATTTAACAGAAGAAATACTGAAATCAGAAGTAAACACTGAAATAATGAAACAATTGTCTTTAGAGACAATTAATATTAGGTACCCTTCACAAAACTGGCTTCATTTATACACCGACGGATCCTTGATCTCCAGGGAACACACTGCAGGTGCAGGTGTTACGTGCTGTCTCTTCTCACTTTATAGAGATCTTGGGTATGGAATAACAAGTTTTGATGGAGAAATCATTGCAATAAGTGAAAATCTCAGGCATCTTCTAAGAATGCAGTTATATTGTCAGACTCCAAAGCAGCTATTCTATCAATAGTCTCTAAACACACACCTTCATCTCTAACAGCCGAAATAACTAAAATGCTCTCTCAATTAATATCACTCAATAAAAGAATTGTATTCCAATGGATACCATCCCATTGTGGAATCCTGGGAAACGAGAATGCGGATGCTTTAGCAAAGAAGGGCAGCACTGCTACTTACAGACCTGTTACTAAATCTACATATTACTCTGTGAAGAGATTTATTAAGTCTACATACTTAGACTTCAACAAACAAAATTTGGTAACTCAATCCCAAGGAAAAAAATGGAACTCTCTGCATCATAATCCACAGTTAATTCCCGATTTACCACGAAAATCGTCTGTTGCTGCATTTAGATTGGCAACAGGCCATGATTGTTTGGCCAAACACCTGCATAGAATTGGAATATATCAGTCCCCTAACTGCCCATTGTGCAACTCAAACCAAGAAATGGATTCGGAACACCTCAAAATCTGTGCTTCAGTGGCTGACCATGATAATATCTTTGAAAAACATTGGAGTGCAAGAGGTCAAATGACTTTATTGTCAAACGCCTGGCATTAGAAAACAACAACAACATATTATATCACGTCATGACCATAATACTAGCTGGCCACTATAATGGATGCACGTCTCCTGAGGATTAAACTTAAACTGCAATATTTTTTTATACACCTTGATTACACAACTTTTAACACTGTATCACTTCGGAATATGTATGATAAGAACTTTCTTGTGTTAAATTTTAACGCACCTTGCTAACATGTTTCGATCTATTTTCGGTCATCTTCGGAATTGGTGGTTGTTGGTCTTGGCGCCTCTTGTTTCCTGTGTGGGTGCGTTCGTCTCTGTCATAACAAAATTACAAAACACCTCCACATATGCAGAACACATCACAAATGCCAACCACACCTACAGAGACATCAACACAGACATGGAAATACTGCACATCCAACCAAAAAGCCAGAAACTCAACACACTGGAACAATATGAAATATACAGACACACGAAAACACACCCCAACGATATTCTCAACACACAACTCAATTTCAAAACACATACACTCTTTGACTCTACACTACGAACGCACCCACACAGGAAACAAGAGGCGCCAAGACCAACAACGACCAGTTCCGAAGATGACCGAAAATAGGTCGAAACATGTTAACAAGGTACGTTAAAATTTAACACAAGGAAGTTCTTATCATACATATTCCGAAAATATTTTTTTGCTTAGATACCCCATCATCTCTTAAGTTATGTTTCATTACCAAAGTACCAGCATAGAAATACTGTATGGAGAAATTTCTTTCCTCATTAAATTTATAGAAATTTGGTTCCAGTAGTGGTACTCACCATGTTTGCCTCGCCCGATCCATGACATGGTGTTGCCTGCGTCACCCAGCACCACCTGGTACATCCTGTCAGATGTGTACCGCACATCAGAGAGCGCTATGTGGGCTCCTTGTGCTACTTTCACTTCGAATACAATCCCTGCACGGTTCCTCGGAGCAGACACAAACTCATAACGGAAGTTCTCAGATGTAGATATGACCACATTCTCTGCAAACCAAGTTTAAAAATTATTATTATTTTGTCATTGTAAGAAACATAAAGGGAATATTCTTATGAGGCTGAAAAAATGATTGTCATATTTTCACGGAAATGTAAGTTTTTAGCATTGTTTCATTAATCATCTTAATATATCCAGCAGAATGCTGATCATATGGAGCCGTGTAGCTTTGAATTAGGGTTTCTTCTAACAAATAAAGATTAATTTTTGGTCCTACAGAATATATCAGTTACTCGTGACTTGTGCAGCAAATGCTGCAAATTAAGTTCATTAGACGTTCAAATAAAAATTTTTCAGATTTATTTTCAATGAAGAATACGGTACCAGACATTCTGAGAGTTATTTGCTTCCATAACAATGAAAGATACTCTCTCTCTCGAGCCAATACTGAAGAGAATCACGCATATAAATATCTACACCACACCGCCATTAAATATATGAAAAAGACCCAACCCCACTTGATTAATAACTATAAAAATATTTGATTTTTAATAATATTATTATCTTACGTAAGTTTTATAGCTTTCAGTAACATATACTATATATACTATATAGCCGCCACTCAGTAAAATATAGAAATCAAAATCTAATTTAAGTTATTCTCTACATCTACTTAAATAACCCCAAAAGTTTCACTTTCATATCATCAATATAGGATTAATATGTATAATTAATGAAAAATAATCACGTCATGACATTAACTACAATAATATTTCATTTCTAATGGTAATAATGTCATCAAACCACCTCAAGTTTTGTAGTTCTTAATATCCAATAAACAGCTGTACCCAGAAAATTACACACCACAGAATCGAACCTGTAAATTATTTTTAGTAAGTTGAGTTTTTAATAACCAATTTAATTTGAGCTCTAAATATGTCAGCATTCTTGCAGATCATGGCCTTCGTGTAATATTGTTTACTGTAGTGTGTGTTTTGTTTTATTCTGAAATGCAATTAGCTAGTTTAGCTAGTTCTCAAAACTGACGACAGATGGATTTTAGAAAATAGGAAAATTATGTTGAAACATTGACATTTCACTGAAAACTACTACTTTTCTGAAAAAACTATGAGTTCCAAGCTTCAAAATGAGGGGTCATTTATTAAAATCCGTTCAGCCGTTTTTCCGTAATTTCCATTACCAGTTCAAATTATATATATATATATATATATATATATATATATATAGATGGTAACAATGATTATTACTGTGGAATCTCGGCCACTAAGTCACTCAATTCAGTGCACTCCTTGTGTAATGGCAGTTGACTTAATATATGTCAACATATATGTCGAACTTGGAGTCCGGCCACAAAGGGAAAAACACTAGAGACAGGGATTCGATCCGGTGGTGTGGATTGAACTTTGGTGTGGCTCAGTGGTTAGAGCACTTGGTACGTAGAAACAGGGAACTGGGTTCGATCCCCGGAGCTAGAGCGAATTTTTCTCCTCTAATAATCATTGTTACCATAACTAATATATTCTGTAGGACTAAAAATTAATCTTTACGTGGATTCTTCGCTGAACAGTGCATATTACTGTGGAATCACGGCCACCAAGTCACTCAATTGAGTGCGCTCCTTGTATAGTGGCAGTTGACTTAATACTGTATATGTCAACATATATGTTGAACTTGGAGTCAGGCCACAAAGGGAAAAACACTGGAGGAGAGGGATTTGATCTGGTGTTGTGGCTTGAACTTTGGCGTAGCTCAGTGGTTAGAGCACTTGGTAAGTAGAACCAAGGACCCGGGTTCGATCCCCTGAGCTAGAGCGAATTTTTTTCCTCTAATAATCATTGTTACCATAACTAATATGTTCTGTAGGACCAAAAATTAATCTTTACGTGGATTCTTCGCCCAACAGTGCATATTACTGTGAAATCCCGGCCACCAAATCACTCAATTGAGTGCGCTCTTTGTATAGTGGCAGTTGACTTAATACTGTATATGTCAACATATATGTCGAACTTGGAGTCAGGCCACAAAGGGAAAAACACTAAAGGAGAGGGATTCGATCCAGTGGTGTGGCTTGAACTTTGGCGTAGCTCAGTGGTTAGAGCACTTTGTACCTAAAACCAAGGACTCGGGTTCGACCCCCGATGCCGAAGCGAATTTTTCTCCTGTAATAACCATTAAATAGGGTTGGTGTTCATATAGATGCCTGCCACCTGTAGCCACAATTGAGAAGTGGATGCAATATGGAGTCTCGTACTACTGGTATTAATGACTGTAATTTGACTTGTTTAGAATTGATAAAAGTTCAATACAAAAGAATGTGTTCCACATCTTCATGAATTCATAAAATAAAAACTAAAAAGATAGAAATATAAATAATAAAATATGAATTAAATTCATGGTTTACAAGTCCAATATTTTTGTTAAATTATCAAAACCAATGAAAATTATTTTTTTTCTATTATATTTTTTTGTGATATTTGAGTTTTTTCTTCTAAACGATTATTAGGCCTACACCATAGGCAAATAGGACTATCAGAAAGGTGAAATCGGTGTTTATATAATTGTGTGACATTATGACCTCTTCTGGCTTTCGTTAAAGGTATTTGAATATAATCTTCATCTTACGATGTTTGGTGACGTATATACGTCCGTTGATGTGACATATTAATGAATTTAAATACTATTATAGTCACAATCATGCCATGTTAGGGCCTGACCGGAGAACAGGAAGTCGCAGGTTCGATTCCCGCTCGAGGTTGTGTAATTTTTCTTTCATACCATGGCATGATTGTGACTATAATAGTATTTAAATTTTGTATTTGAATATGTTTTTGAACATTTTCAGGTCATTTATATGGCCTGTAAAATTTTGTTTTGTCAGGAGATAGTTAATTTTTTATTCGTAGGTAGGCTAGTTTTGTAAAATGAAAGCCAACTGAAGCAGAGGCATTCGATAAAGATACCATTTGTAACAGTTTTGGTTGTAGATGTGTTGCCCATTTCACAATGGTATTAACATTTTCAGTGATTTTGGGATTAAAAATAGGATTTTGGAATTACTCTTTTTCTATGTACAGCTATTTCTTTTAAACTAATTGACGGATTTTGTTCATATTCTGTATTTGTGAGTAAATTTATCCGGGAATTATGCACAAATGCCATTAGTATTAAATGAATGGATCTTTATTAAAAATAACTTAATAATTAGTTGAAATCAGCAGTAACATTTTTTCCAATTTTTTTTACAGTGTATGAATTGGGTTGGAAGGAGTAGTGAAGTGCATTCCATAATCTCTCCTACTCAAATCCCATCCTCACCTTCCCGTGGTGCAACCTGTTTTTAACAAACGAGGCTCTGGGGACCGAATCACAGCGGTATAACTGTTCCATCAAAAATGAGGAAATGCCATTTCAGTATGCTGACCTACCATGACATGCATAAGCGTCCCCTAAGTGGAGAAGAGGGGATAAGGTTGGTGGAGTTGTATGACGATCCTTCTGTCTAGGTCATATGGACACGCTAACCAACGGAAGGTGTGGTCCTGTGGCTGTGTGTAGGTGATATGTAATTTTCAATCAAATTTATGACTACTTTGAAAATTCAAATCTCTTTAGTACTAACCAATTTGGCTTTAGAAAAAGGAAGTCAACAAATGATGCAATTGAGGTTTTAATAACCGAAATTATAAGAAATTTTGAAAATAGCTCACAAGTTAATGTTGTGTTTTGTGATCTCTCCAAAGCGTTCGATTGCGTTGATCACAACTTAATTTTATCAAAATTAGAATTTTACGGTATTCGAGGGAATACACTAAATATTTTTAGAACCTATCTTCATGGCAGAAGTCTCAATAGGTGAAAATTGGTCAAGTCTCTCCAGTATACATTATGGTGTTCCACAAGGCTCAATAATTGGTCCACTGCTATTCTTAGTAGCAATAAATGACCTCCCTAAATTCATTAAAGCTATAACAATTATGTATGCTGATGACACTACATTATTATGTTCTAGCTCTACTCTGAATGAATTACATGCTCTAACCAGTGATATTCTAACACAGATGGCTTTATGGTTTGAATCTAATGGTTTTTTGCTTAATCAAGAAAAGACTATCAACATAACTTTTACCCTAAATCATGTAATAAAAATGAACAACATACAAAACTATACCAAATTTCTAGGACTTTTTATACATATCGAATATATATATATATGCACAAAATTATCAAGAGTTATATATTTATTAAAGAAATTAGTGGCTTGCGTTTCTCAAAATTATTTAAGACGTGCCTACTTTTCGTTCTTTCAGTCGATAATTAGGCATGCCTTAATTTTCTGGGGAAATGGTAGCAAAATTGGGAGTGTCTTGATTTTGCAAAAGAAAGCCATTAGAAATCTATGTCAATCAAACTATCTTGAACACTGTCGACCTCTTTTCAAACAATCACAGATATTAACTGTCATAAATTTATATATATACGACCTAGTCCTTTACACTCGACAAAATATAGACAATTACTCATTAATAGCCAATATACATGATCATGAAATTAGAAATAGTGAACAAATTAATATTCCATACTGTAGATTACATAAAACTAGTACAAATTTTTCTGTTATGGGGATGAAATTATATAATAAGCTTCCCAGTCAATATTATAAGTTACCAACCAATAGTTTCAAAGCTAGATTTTATAATTGGCTTTTAATTAATCCTTTCTACTCTGTAGATGAGTTTCTTAACATAAATTCATACGAAATTGTTTTTAATAAATGAAGTTATTTACATTTAGTTACAATTATTACATTAAGAGTGAAGTATTTTCATTAATTTTAGAGTTTCAAAATGTTTTGTGTTTTCATTCTATTTAAACTTTACTGTTTTCAATTATATGTGTACCGGTATTTTCAAATGTATGTTGTGACGAAGCCTATCACTGTATGTTTAATGGCTTAATAAATTGAATTGAATTGAATATAACTGTCATAATATAAAAAATATAGTGCCTATATTAAAAACAGTCCTACTTTTTGCTACATTACTGCCCTATATTGGAGAGCAAGAGTAAGAATGCTTCCCTTCATGACACCAATTTTTATATTAAACACTTATTCAAAGAAGTGTGCCCCGATGTAGGAAGTCATTGCATTAGCTGCTTTCATATATCTATTCTTTAATTATTTGAATTAATTTAGTTAAGGGTAGAGGATGGTATTTTTTGGTGAAAAATGAGTAAATTAAAATTTTTTTTTCTTTAAAATGCTTTGTGATGTGTGTGGAATGCATAGCATAATATTTTGTGTGTATTTGTGCCCTTATCAGATGTTGAGACGCCATTTTTGAACTTCTTGCGTTATGGATTTTTAAATCACTCGCCCCCTTTTATTGTTGTTTCTGGTAATTTGAATAAAAAAAAAATTTTTTTTTTCTTTAAAATACTCTTTGATATGTGTGGAATGCATTGCATAACATTTCGTGGGTACTTGTGCCCTTATCGGATGTTGAGACGTCATTTTTAAACTTCCTGCGTTATGGATTTTTAAATCACTCGCCCACTTTTATTGTTGTTTCTGGTAATTTGAATTAAAAAAAAATTGTATCTTTAAAATACTCTTTGATATGTGTGGAATGCACTGCATAACATTTCGTGGGTACTTGTGCCCTTATCGGATGTTGAGACGCCATTTTTGAACTTCCTGCGTTATGGATTTTTAAATCACTCGCCCCCTTTTATTGTTGTTTCTGGTAATTTGAATTAAAAATTTTTTTTTTTCTTTAAAATACTCTTTGATATGTGTGGAATGCACTGCATAACATTTCGTGGGTACTTGTGCCCTTATCGGATGTTGAGACGCCATTTTTGAACTTCCTGCGTTATGGATTTTTAAATCACTCGCCCCCTTTTATTGTTGTTTCTGGTAATTTGAATTAAAAAAAAAATTTTTTTCTTTAAAATACTCTTTGATATGTGTGGAATGCACTGCATAACATTTCATGGGTACTTGTGCCCTTATCGGATGTTGAGACGCCATTTTTGAACTTCCTGCGTTGTGGATTTTTAAATCACTCGCCCCCTTTTATTGCTGTTTCTGGTAATTTGAATTAAAAAAATTTTTTTTTTCTTTAAAATACTCTTTGATATGTGTGGAATGCACTGCATAACATTTCGTGGGTACTTGTGCCCTTATCGGATGTTGAGACGCCATTTTTGAACTTCCTGCGTTATGGATTTTTAAATCACTCGCCCCCTTTTATTGTTGTTTCTGGTAATTTGAATTTAAAAAAATTTTTTTTTTCTTTAAAATACTCTTTGATATGTGTGGAATGCACTGCATAACATTTCGTGGGTACTTGTGCCCTTATCGGATGTTGAGACGCCATTTTTGAACTTCCTGCGTTATGGATTTTTAAATCACTCGCCCCCTTTTATTGTTGTTTCTGGTAATTTGAATTAAAAAAAAATTTTTTCTTTAAAATACTCTTTGATATGTGTGGAATGCACTGCATAACATTTCGTGGGTACTTGTGCCCTTATCGGATGTTGAGACGCCATTTTTGAACTTCCTGCGTTATGGATTTTTAAATCACTCGCCCCCTTTTATTGTTGTTTCTGGTAATTTGAATTAAAAAAATTTTTTTTTCTTTAAAATACTCTTTGATATGTGTGGAATGCACTGCATAACATTTCGTGGGTACTTGTGCCCTTATCGGATGTTGAGACGCCATTTTTGAACTTCCTGCGTTATGGATTTTTAAATCACTCGCCCCCCTTTTATTGTTGTTTCTGGTAATTTGAATTAAAAAAAATTTTTTTTTCTTTAAAATACACTTTGATATGTGTGGAATGCACTGCATAACATTTCGTGGGTACTTGTGCCCTTATCGGATGTTGAGACGCCATTTTTGAACTTCCTGCGTTATGGATTTTTAAATCACTCGCCCCCTTTTATTGTTGTTTCTGGTAATTTGAATTAAAAAAAAATTTTTTTTTCTTTAAAATACTCTTTGATATGTGTGGAATGCACTGCATAACATTTCGTGGGTACTTGTGCCCTTATCGGATGTTGAGACGCCATTTTTGAACTTCCTGCGTTATGGATTTTTAAATCACTCGCCCCCTTTTATTGTTGTTTCTGGTAATTTGAATTAAAAAAAATTTTTTTTCTTTAAAATACCCTTTGATATGTGTGGAATGCACTGCATAATATTTCGTGGGTACTTGTGCCCTTATCGGATGTTGAGACGTCATTTTTAAACTTCCTGCGTTATGGATTTTTAAATCACACGCCCCCTTTTATCAGTTTACAGTAACTTCATTTTTTTGCTACATTGCCAGACAAAAATGGATATAATTTGTGAACTATTAAAGATGCATGCATGAAATTTAGAACACACATTCTTTAGACTATTAGGAAACTTTTCTCTGTAACAGAATTTTGTTAATTGATTTCATTTTAAAAATACGTCCGTTTGTTTGGAAGAAAGAAAATCAGAAAATTGTTATTAAATTTTAATTGTTTATTTTACAAACGTAGGGACTAATATAAAAATTCTGTTACAGACAATTTGTAGAGCATGCCTTTGCAAGTACATTGCAAAAAACGGGATGAATCTACCTTTAAAAATGGTTTAGATATATCGGTTTTAGTAAAATCCTGCATTGGGTATATTTTTTTTCAAATCTGGGCCCCCAAATAATTTTTTTTTTCAAAATATTTATTTTTGTTTGAGTTGCTACAGATATGAGCTCTCTACATACAAAAAATTAATATTTTACACCAAATAGGGAAAAAAGTTTTAAAAAATGCCATCCTCTCCCGTTAACATCTTAATTCTACTCCTTAAAAGAATATTTATTATTATCTTTGGATTAAAATAGAACCTATACTCACCATTAGCACAGAAGTAAGCACTCTCTGTGTCCGTTCTAACGAGTCCCTCTGGGTGTACCAGCATGGCCGCCGACCGCAGTATAGAGCCCACCAGAGAGCTGTTTCCTGGGGAGGTGCCCGACTCTCTGCACGATTCACTTCCATACCCAGACACTTCCACTGTCAACATGTAAAACCATTAGAACCACTGTTAACATTGCCAGGAAGAATGAAATCTGAAATATGTAATTAAATTCTGTTGAAAATAATATTTATAAAAAAATACGAAATCTGAATGAGATGTATTTTCCTAAGAACCTCATTCTCAAACACCCTTAATCTCTGTTTCTCTCTCAAAGTGAGCGTCCAAGTTTCACAACCATGCAGAACAACCGCAGTAGCGGCTGGTGGTCAAAATATGAGTGTGCTACAATCTCTATATCTGCTTACTATATACACTTACATGTATTTATCTTAATTTGAGACTCGCCTAGTGACGAAGTATGAAGTCCATACGACGTTCCTTCCTACTGCAGAACTTGTCAATCACCCTGGTGTTAAGCCCCTCCATCTTGGACATCATACTCTTTTCTATTGACAGTATTGCAAGAGCAGTGAGGCGATCCTGGGACATAGCGTTCCTTAAAAACCGTTTTTATGCGTTTCAAGCAAGAAAAACATCTTTCTGGCTCAGCAATGGCCATTGGTGTTGTAACCAAAATATTTAATAACTTCGTTACTTCACGGAATGGATCCTGTGAATTGTTGGAGACTATGTATTGTAACAATTGAACAGACATCTATATTTTGGAAGTCGGGTTTTCCGTATAGAACTCCAAGTTGTGTCTTTAACACTCTTTTGTTCAGTACAGTATAGCTGTTGACAGCAACTTCAAGTTCGCGTTCACGAAAATTATACGAAAAATTCTAAAAAATTTTGCTGTTTAACAATTTTGTTGCGTCTAGGTAGCTTAAAGACTGGAAACGGTGAGTAGCTTCCTGAATTATACAGTCACATACTTCCTTGGCTTCAATTTTCTAGGATTCCATTTTCCGTCGCTTGCTAGCTGATTCAGGAGGAACCTCATAGGCCTACAGGTAGATGGCAGCAGCAGTCTGATATTTGAATTACCAAATACATTGTAAATAGTTCCGAATTCTTCCACAAACAAGCATTCTTTCGTTACGCTTTACTTTTGAAATCTCCAAGCTGTGTTGTGCTGAAGCTGACTACAGCACTTTCCCGCGTAAAAATAGCCAATCAGAGCAGTGATTTCAGCTTCGCACGTGCGCATAAATGTCTACATTCTCATATGAAGTTCAGAGTAGCACAACGAACCTCCTGAGGCACCAAAGAGCGAAGAGCGAAGACTAAACACTCGATAATGCGTCATGAATATAACCACGAGAAATTGTTAAATGACAGATCAGATACTTTGGTATTACAAATACATTATTTGAGCAAAAATTATCACTGTGCTGTAGCACTGTAGCACATAGGGACGGGCCGCCCCTGAACAACCGGCAATATAACTGTTTTATAAATTCTAACTTTCAGATTTTTTGACAGAAGACTAGATGACAAAAGCTTCTCAACTGAATAATAACATGCATTTCCCATATTTATTCTGTGATTAATTTCCTCCCGAGTGTCATTTATATTTGTTACTGTTGCTCCAAGATATTTGAATTTTTCCACCTCTTTGAAGGATAAATTTCCAATTTTTATATTTCCATTTCTTACAATATTCTGGTCACGAGACATAATCATATACTTTGTCTTTTCGGGATTTACTTCCAAACCTATCACTTTACTTGCTTCAAGTAAAATTCCCGTGTTTTCCCTAATCGTTTGTGGATTTTCTTCTAACATATTCACGTCATCCGCATAGACAAGCAGCTGATGTAACCCTAAAAATTCCAAACCCTCTCTGTTACCCTAAACTTTCCTAATAACATATTCTAGAGTGAAGTTAGAAATTAAAGGTGATAGTGCATCTCCCTGCTTTAGTCCGCGGTGAATTGGAAAAGCGTCAGACAGAAACTGGCCTAAACAGACTCTGCTGTATGTTTCACTGAGACAAAATTTAATTAATCGAACTAGTTTCTTCGTAATATCAACTTCTATAAGAATATATATATTTTTTTAATTACAAAACAAAATACAATATTATTCATTGCACTCTATATAAGGTACTATTCATGGTTTGAAACTTTCGAGGATATCTGAAAGTTGAAGCTAGATTTGTATAAAACAAAGAGGAAGTAGTTCTACGAAAGATGAAGTAGTTCTACGTATAAGACTTCTCTCTTAACAGAGTCATCTGCCTTTTTGAAATCTATGAATAACTGATGTATTTTTTCTGTTAGCCAAGTATATTTCTTTTACCATGAAAAATGAAAATCTCTATTTTTTTTCTTCCTCCATCCGCTATTTTAATATGTAAATATGGTGTCGATCTTCTATCTTTGTAATTTCATACGTCCAACTTGAAAATGGTTTCTCTTTTAATTCTACAAATAATGACCTCAATGTTCTTTCCATATGAGCTATTTTACACAAAATTAATATGTAACACAACGAAACGCATTCACAGAACACCAATATAGCGCTACGTAGTATTGTGACAGAGAGGCTAGCCGCGTTTCACACTGAGCTGTAGCGAATCGATACCTCCTCCCCGGTTCCCCCTCACGCTTGCAAGTCATGGTCATAGCAATGTCTTTAGAGGCTTCTGTCACAAGCCTCGCACTGAAATCTCCATCTTGGAACTTGATATATCGTCGTGTGAATGCAAGAACTAGGTAACTTGATTTTTCATATTTTGTGGCATTGTCTATTTACTTATTTATTGCACTAAGGAATATGTCTCGGTTTTAATTTACCTATTTGTTATATTGGAAAATAGATGTCGCTGGTATCGTTCGATCAGTTACCAAGTTCTTGCATTACATTTTGTGCGATTTTTGCTATGCTATAAAAGAGGTAACTAAAAAACGCAAATTTCGAGTTACCGGTACCTATTTCTTGCATTCACATGACGATATTATGGAAGGATCGGAGTTCAACTAAGTATTGCGATACATCGTTATTACGAACTTATAGGCCTGCTCTTACTAGGAATAATAACTCAAATTTATTGTATAGGCCCAGCTCAAAAGTCTCTTCAGAGTTACGTCAGTGGAAAAGGTAGTGCATAAGGACCGTAGTTTGAACTATTTTGAATTAAGCAATTTTCATGAGTATTACATGAAAATGAGACTATGTTATTTTTTTTAAATAACTAAGGAATTTTTTAGAAACAAGTTTTGAAGTTTCCTGGAACTTTAGTGCAGAGTCCTGACCCTTTCCCAATATTTTAAAGATGTCGGCGCCTTTGGTTGCAAATAAATCGAACAGTCATGCACAGAGTCCGAATTTTTATGTAATTACATACTGAATTCCTTTACTTCTAGACTACTGAAAATGACAAATGTCGGCGATTTGTGGTTCTGATATGGTTCTAATTGAGTTTCATTTTACATATTCTTAGTAATATTCCATATTTAACATATATTATTTAAAGAATGTAACATTTTTGTACATATCTAGGCAATTATTGAGTTTTTAATTTTTTTTTATTAAATTCGTTTTATTTTTCAGAGTAAATTATTGAATTTTTTTCATATATATATTTGGACATATAATTTTAAAGTCCCTGCCCCGTTACTCCGACTGGAGGGCCACCTTATTTTCTTATTATAGTACACAAGAGGGATTCGTAACAAGCTGTTTTTTACGGTGATGGGTTGTTAGCCCTTCGCCCAACCCCCCAAGCAGGAGGACCACCCCTTATCGGCTTTCCACGACTGCTTATTCAATTATATTCGCAGCTACCCTCCATATCTGGAGGCCGTCTCCTCTATCCGCAACCTGAGGACGCGCCATGCCGTGGTGATAGGGACCCACCATACATCTTATCCAGTCGGCTGTCCAAAAATCTGAAAGTTAGAATTTATAAAACAATTATATCACCGGTTCTTCTGTATGGTTGTGAAACTTGGACTCTCACTCTGAGAGAGGAATATAGGTTAAGGGTGTTTGAGAATAAGGTGCTTAGGAAAATATTTGGGGCTAAGCGGGATGAAGTTACAGGAGAATGGAGAAAGTTACACAACACGGAACTGCACGCATTGTATTCTTCACCTGACATAATTAGGAACATTAAATTCAGACGTTTGAGATGGGCAGGGCATGTAGCACGTATAAGCGAATCCAGAAATGCATATAGAGTGTTAGTTGGGAGACCGGAGGGAAAAAGACCTTTAGGGAGGCCGAGACGTAGATGGGAGGTTAATATTAAAATGGATTTGAGGGAGGTGGGATATGATGATAGAGACTGGATTAATCTTGCACAGGATAGGGACCGATGGCGGGCTTATGTGAGGGCGGCAATGAACCTTCGGGTTCCTTAAAAGCCATTTGTAAGTAAGTAAGTACACAAGAGGGAGGGTCCGTACTGGTCTCGTTATGCTTTGTTCACAACTATAGAAAATAGTTCAATTTCTAAGGCTGGTTTAAAAGAATAGTTCTTTTATAAATAAACAAATAAACATAAAACTAGGGATTTTAACACTTTTTCTGTAAAACATAGTAGTTTGGAGTGCCTCAATTCTGAACTTTTGCTTTCTCAGAATCTGCTCCTGTCATATAACGTTGTTACAAATTGAAAGTAGGCTATTAGCAAGGATTTGGGTCGGGTGCCATGTAAATCAAAATACCATTATGTGTGCCACAGATAGTCTAAATATTTTTCTATGAAATCTTAAGACACAAGAAAAAAGCATAAATTACTGTAGAAACAAGTTGTATTTGCAAACTATATAATGGGGTGGAAATGGCAAATCGACTTTTCAGACTGCATCCTTCCACTTCAACTGACCAGTTAAATTGTGACGACATTTTTGTGAATTTAATGCATTAATTAATAGTGATTTTAAATTACATATTTTATTAACACTACATATTTAGTGACATATTTCTCCGATATTTACTACATTTTTATGTACATATTTCGCACTTTCATATTACATAAAATCCGGGGCCTAGTCATGCATTATGAACACACTGTAGTCTGTTAGTCTCATGTTAAGGGGAGAGGATGGTATTTTTGATGGAAAATGACTAAATTTAAAAAAAAAATTCTTTAAAATACCGTGTGATATGTGTGGATCGCCATTTTTAAACTTCCTGCATTATGGATTTTTAAATCACTCGCCCACTTTTATTGTTGTTTCCGGTAAATTAAATTTTCAAAATTTTTTTTTTCTTTAAAATACCCTTTGATATGTGTGGAATGCATTGCATAACATTTTGTAGGTATTTGTGCCCTTATCGGAGGTTGAGACGTCATTTTTAAACTTCCTGCGCTATGGATTTTTAAATCACACGCCCGCTTTTATCGGTTTCCAGTAACTTCATTTTTTTTTTGCTACATTGCCAGACAAAATGGATATAATTTCTGAACTATTAAAGATACATGCATGAAATTTAGAACACACATTCTTTAGACTATTAGGAAACTTTTCTCTGTAACAGAATTTTGTTAATGGATTTCATTTTAAAAATACGCCCGTTTGTTTGCAAGAAAGGAAATCAGAAAATTGTTACTAAATTTTAATTGTTTATTTTACAAACGTAGGGACTAATATCAAAATTCTGTTACAGACAGTTTGTAGAACATGCTTTTGCAAATACATTGCAAAATCTGTTTGAATCTATCTTTAAAAACGGTTTAGATATATCGGTTTTAGTACAATCCTGCATTGGGTATATTTTTTTTTTCAAATTTGGGCCCCCAAATAATTTTTTTTTTCAAAATATTTTTATTTAGTTGAGTTGCCACAGCTATGAGCTCTGTATATACAAAAAATTAATAATTTACACCAAATAGGAAATAGTAATATACGTTACAAGAGCGGTATGTTGACGTTTTCATGTTCGAGGAAAAGATTGAAAAAGCGAAACGTAGTTGAGCTTTTTTAATTTCCGAGAACATGAAAAAAAAACATACCGCTCGTGTATCGTACATTATTTTGTGCGAAGATCGTTTATTACATACCTGAAAGACTAATTTCTAATTACTTGTAATGAAATCTCCATCTTGGTTTCTGTTTAATGACGCCAACTTCGGAAAGCCAAAATATCTTTCTTCAACATTGTTGCTATAAAATGTTTTCTGTGTTTAATATACTCCAACATGCCGTGATATACGTCTGTCTTCCGCCCCCCCCCCAGTCTATAAATGCGAACTTAAAACAAACGGTAAGGTTATGTAGTGATTTATTTTTCATTTTAATATTTTAACAATATTATTTATATAACATATTGCAATAATAACATCGGCATCTGGAATCTTGTTGATTTTTTCACGGCTTCCTTAATGTTACTTGCATCACGAATGCAGTAACTTTAGTGGAGTCGTAGAGTTTACTTAATTTTTGCAAATATTTAAAAACAATAATTAACATTGCAATTTAGGTGAAATTGCAGTGGTAAGTTTCCAGTTTATAATTATTACTATGTTAAACGTCTCTAAAAATAATATGTTAAAAGCCTAAAGCAGTAAAATGAATGTGGCGCTTAAGCGGTAAAAAGAGGGAAATTGTTATGTGTGTTACGTTGGGAATACTGAATGTGGTATTTCACACTTACCGCGTATTGGTTCTGTGCGGAAAACAAGCAAATACGCACGATCTCGCACAAAAAGTTTAAAAAAATACCATCCTCTCCCCTTAAGGTAAGTGAAGAGAGTGTCATAGTAATCAAACAGTTTCTGGATAGACGCAAAAAAAAAAAAAAAAAAAAAAAAATTACGAAACATTTCGTTGTCCAAAATTGGCCAGGGATTCGAACCTAGTATCTCGAGAATTATAAGTAATTACTCTAACAACCCGAGATAAATTATTTTCTTTAATAAAAATGACTGATGAAAAATATTGAGAAACAATTTATCTTGATTGAACTGTCAGGTGCTAAATCCTTTCGTGTCGGAGCAGAGTTTTCATTGTAGCGCTCGCTTTCTATACCCGTAATAACTTTAATCCGCTGAATTCATTTCTTGAGCTGCATTCCGTCATCATTCACTGCTACAAGCTGTGGATTACGGCGGAACTAGATTTTAAATGTAGGAAGACAGCATTGGGATGGGATTACCTCAATAGAGCGCGTTGAAGACGTGGGGGAGGGGGTGAAATGAAAATAAAAGGGATCACTATCAAGTTTTCCAAAAGCACTCTAAGAAACTTGCCCCCCACCCTTCTGCGAAACTTCGCAATCAATCCTGCCACTCCGTCTCTTTCTTCCTTCCTCTCCAGGGACTCGGAGTTCCTTTCAGCTGGTTTTTGTTTGGCTTGACAGGTACTAATGACCCTACCCCGCGCCCCTGCAAGATGGATTGTACAGTCACCGCCACATCTCAACCAGCGTCTACTTTGTTCACTTGTTTTTTTTTTATCGTGTTCTGTGTAACTTAAATGTTAATTTAAATGACAAAATCTTCACAGTCATTACAAGCTTGAAATAACCTCCTGCGTTCAAGAATTAGCAGTCAACTTAGTAGCATTTGTTTCATTTTAATTTGCACGGTCCTTAATAACAAGCTAAAATGATCGTTAGTATTTCCTTTATTCGATGAATTTTTACCACTTTTGAGCATTATGCCTGAATTGTCTTCATAAGAATTTTTTTCAGCTTTAAAATTTACGCATGAATTTCTCAATGTTATTATTTAAAATTCTCTTTACAATTCTTTCTTCAATCACGATGTTAGTACGTAAATTTATATTCGTCATTTATACTGTTTCTAGTGGCTTGTGCAGCAAATACTGCAAACTGAGTCCATAAGAAGTTCAAATAAAAATTGTTCAGATTTATTTTCAATGAAGAATACCAGATATTTTGAAAGTTATTTGCTTCCATAATAGTGAAACATACTGCCTCTGAATGATTTTTTTTATGTCAAATACTTTTCCTTGAACCTATCCGTCTTCAATTCTTCAGTTTCAATGCAAAATCGCAAGTAACAATGTCAGGACGATCAGCGAGTTTTTCATGTGGGAGTAAAGCAGTAGCTATTTCAGGTCATTGCGGATTGTATGTGAAAGTTAAGAAAATGTAAGGTTTGTCATGCTTTGAACAAAAGACTCAAAATCTTGGTATAGCTGCTGCATGTTTCGTGAACTACCATGAAATGTAGAGGGCAGAATCACTTTTTTTCCATTAAGAGATCTTGCTGAGGTGGTCAAGAGACTACAAAATCTTGTAGGCCTCTTATTTTATCAGTAAGTAACACCTTTTCGTCTTTTCTTAGGAACTGTAATTTTTGCGCTTCCTCCAGACAATACTGATCTATCAAATACTGCTGGATTAATTTGTGTAACAATGAATGTTATCCCGTATATTTTCTGCAATATAGGCTGTTGTGAGGAATCTATTGCTGAGATGTGGAAAATGAGGCGAATGATAGGGGAGAGTCGGGTAGTATCGAACAGCGGGTAATATCGGACAGTGAGTTTCTTTCATCTACCACACGATGATAGTACCTGATTGATATGGTTGCGTTTCTGTGACGTCGCATAGAGAAACGTAATCATGTCATTCAGGTACTACCATATGGTAGTAGATGAAAGAAACGCACTGTCCGATACTACCCGATGTCCGATACTACCCGACTCTCCCCTATGTCAGAGTTGTAGAATCTTATATGCGCCCTAAATAAAATTGTCCATCGTAAATCGTTAGCAGTTTCAGTGTTTCATTCGTTGCTGGTTGCGGGAAATAAACTTACTCATCACGGAGCAAGAAGTGAAATGGCATGCTATTTTCCCTACAACAAAATATGCTTGGCAGCGATCACAAATCTAATTGATTAAACCAAAGAAATATGAAATTAATTTTTATGTAGTTTAAAGACGCAGCTAAAATAGAAACATAACTCAATTACTACCAAGGAAAGTTAGAGAATCAGACATATAAATATCTATATCACACTGCCATTAAATATATGAAAAAGACCCACACCACTTGATTAATAACTATAAAAGTATTTCATTTTAATAACAATATTGTTACCTTACGTAAGTTTTATAGTTTTCAGTAACATATATATAGCCGTTACTCAGTAAATTATAGAAATGAAGTTCTAATATAAAATATTGTTTCTCTACGTATACTTACTTAAAGCTCCAAAAGGTTTCACTTTCATATCATCATTATAGCATTATGTGTTGCATTAACTATAATAATATTTCATTTTTAATGATAATAATATCATCAAACATTCTTAAGTTTTGTAGTTCTTAATATCCAATAGTACTCGGAAAACTATAGACCAGAGAATGAGACCTGTAAATTATTTTTTATACGTTATCAAAAAATTACACAAATGAAGATCGACATATTGGCATTATGATGTGAAAGAATCTGAGCCATCTGAACTCTATGTCAGCAATCCTGTAGGTCATGGCCTTCGTGTAATAGTCTATTGTTTATTGTACTGTAGTGTGTGTTTTGTTTTATTCTGAAATGAAATTAATTAGTTCTCAAAACTGATGAAAGATGGATTTTAGAAAATAGGAAAATAATGTAGGAAAATTGACATTTCACTGAAAACTCTATTTTTCTGAAAATCTTTGGGTTCCAAGCTTCAAAATGAGGGGTCATTTATTAAAATCCGTTCAGCCGTTTTTCCGTAATTTCCATTACCAGTACAAATTCAACGTTTCTCATTTTTCTCATTTTTGATCATATTTAATATTTTACCCGCTTTTATTACATATTTAAGTTTATGACATTCGTAAAAATGTCGTAATGAAATACTTTATCACACTAGTGCGATGATATCAGCCTCACGTTGAAATAAATGAAAAACAGTTAATTAATTTTTAATTTATTGTAGCTACACATTAACTATACTTTTTTTGCTGTTATTTCGACTTCAGAGTCAACACTTCTTTGCATCACTGATGTTTTATCTACGAGGGTGAGTAGCGCTCTTCCCATCAGGTAGAGTTTCAGCTAGTGGAAGGGGGTAGTGTTTACTTAGTCTGAAGGAAGCCAAAGCCCTATCCTATACAGCTATACAGCCTATCCTGATACAGCTACTTTATCCGAACCTTAGTGATATGTTTGCAGGACATGTCAGACCTCAGAGACCTCTGGGGAACAAAGCCGAAAATAAAAAATCATAAACAAGGGTGTAATAATCGAATAGGCTGCAATGTATCCGGAGTTGGATAGCAAATTGGCTCCCAGAATGAATCAAAAATGAACTTAAGACTTTTTTTTAGCTGGAATAGTGAAGTGCAAGTCAAATTTAATGTTTGATAGCTGTCATATGGAATTAGTTACCTTCACTGCGCTTGCCTACCTGTCATGTTCTTCAGTCCTGGGCTGGTGACCACCACTCGCACAACTAGGGACGTTGCCCCATGAGGTCCGAGTCTCAGCTTCTCTGTGACGTACAGCATGCCGTTACTGAGGAAGTGGGCCCCTTCACTCAGTGCCAGCAATGCTGTTACCTGTAGAAAATGTCAAGATACGTTAAATCTGAAAAACACGTGTTTATTTTACTTTAATTATGCTAAGTGCGAGATTAGAAGTTTGTGTTTATGAGAAAAGAGGTTTCTAGACTTTGACTAAAATACACAGATACCATTGAAGTGGAATAATAGAGTAGAACCCCGCTAGTCCGAACTAATTGGGTCTGTTCGGATTATTGAAATTTCGGAGGGGGACAGAAATGCAAGCAGGAAAACCACAACTTATCCTCTTCCCAGTCTTCACTGTCCATCGTTTTGTTCAGTTTTGAGGTCTAATTCATTCACTACTGATAAATAGGCCCGGATTTTTTGTAACATCAAAGTGCGAAATACGTAGAGTGAAGATATTAACGCTGTCAATTAAAAAATGGGTTACAGCTGATCAGAAATACTGACAATAATATTGATATTTTAGATATTGATCATTTGTGGTCTTTCCTGTGGAATGCAGTTTCAAAAGTTGTAATTGTGACAAGGTTTTACAACAATACAAGTAAATAAAAGTATGACTCATACTGGCGCTATCACCTGCAGGGAAGGTAATAACGCCACTTATTTTTTAGAACAAAGAAATAGTAATATGCGTTACAAGAGCGTTTATTACATACCTGAAAGAGGAATTTCTAATTAGTTGCAATGAAATCTCCATCTTGGTTTCTGTTCAATGACGGCAAATTTGCAAAACAAAAATATCTATCTTCTACATTGTTGCTTTAAAATGTTTTCTGTGTTTACTATACTCCAGCAGGCCGTGATATACGTACGTCTGTCTTTTTTCCCCCCAGTCTATGGAATCTTGTTGATCTTTTCACGGCTTCCTTAATGTTACTTGCATCACGAATGCAGTAACTTTAGTGGAGTTGTAGAGTTTACTTAATTTTTGAAAATATTTAAAAACAATAATTAACAGTGCAATTTAGGTGAAATTGCAGTGGTAAGTTTCCAATTTATAATTATTACTATGTTAAACGTCTTTAAAAATAATATGTTAAAAGCCTAAAGCAGTAAAATTAATGTCGCGCTTAAGCGGTAAGAAGAGGGGAATTGTTATGTGTGTTAGGTTGGGAATACTGAATGTGGAATTTTAGACTTTCCGCGGATTGGTTTTGTGCGGAAACCAAGCAAATACGCACGATCTCGCACAAACATGTTTATAAGCAGTTTTCTTAATCATGAAATGTAAGACCTTTACAGAAAAGTTTTAAAAACAAAAACAATTCTGAAGCCGTCAGGGATATTTTGAATTTACGCATAATTTAATATAATTAAAATAAATGGAAATTAATATCTAAGGGACTAATGAATGAAACTTGATGCAATTTGGTACTGTAATTTGGACACAACGAACCCGCCGAATTTGAAAGAAATTAATAAAAAACTTTAAAAGTTTCAAAATTCAGTCAGTGTCCGTTAAGATGTTTTAACACAAATTTAATCCACGATAAAATACTAATCTTTTTGCTAAATTAGTGTTGTATTTTTGGTCCAGAGAAAATAACTTGTCTTCTACGAAAACACTAGTCTTCTATTCAGTGGTTTACAGGACTACCGTGGATCACTGTAGCTTATCCATTTTTTGTTTCCAATGCCTAATATATAAATGTTAAACAGGTTTCGAAATAAAAATAGGTGAATATTATTAATATGTGTGCCCTAAATCTGAATTTAAAACCCAAATTGCACCATCACGTACCATTTTCCGGAGAAAATGAATTGAATTTTTTTAATGAAAAAACTTCTCTTTTTAATTTTTCACTGCTACTGATAAAATTACAATAGACTAGGGATTCAAAATACCTCATAATACTTAAAAAAAATGTGTACTGGATACAAAAATGATGTTACATAGTTTAAAACACAAAAAACACAAAAATAAAAATATTTCATGCGTAGGCTATAATGAGAAAAATCTCGAAATTTGAACTTGCATTTAAAAGAATTTTCTAGATGGCTTCTGTTTATAACTAGACCCGGGACTGTCTTTTACGAGGAACCAACAATAGTCTGCAAGCATGCTGGATGATGATCTTCCTTTATATCGCCTTTGCATTTCAGATATTTCTTGATGAAATCTTTTATTTTGTGAAATATTAATTAAGACATTTGTAGTTACAATGATATATTACTAGTGGCTTGTGCAGCAAATGCTGCAAACTAAGTTCATTAGACGTTGACATAAACATTTTTCAGATTTATTTTCAATGAAGAATACCAGACATTCTGAAAGTTATTTGCTTCCATAACAATTAAAGATACTCTCTCTCGAGCTATACTGAAGAGAACCACGTATATAAATATCTACACCACACCGCCATTAAATATATGAAAAAGACCCAACCCCACTTGATTAATAACTATAAAAATATTTGATTTTTAATATTATTATTATCTTAAGTAAGTTTTATAGCTTTCAGTAACATATACTGTATAATATACTATATAGCCGCCACTCAGTAAAATATAGAAATCAAAATCTAATTTAAGTTATTCTCTACATCTACTTATATAACCCCAAAACGTTTCACTTTCATATCATCAATATAGCATTAATATGCATAATTAATGAAAAATAGTCACATCATGGCATTAACTACAATAATATTTCATTTCTAATGGTAATAATGTCATCAAACCACCTCAAGTTTTGTAGTTCTTAATATCCAATACACAGCTGTACCCAGAAAATTACACACCACAGAATCGAACCTGTAAATTATTTTTAGTAAGTTAAGTTTTTAATAACCAATTTAATTTGAGCTCTAAATATGTCAGCATTCTTGCAGATCATGGCCTTCGTGTAATATTGTTTACTGTAGTGTGTGTTTTGTTTTATTCTGAAATGCAATCAGCTAGTTCTCAAAACTGACGACAGATGGATTTTGGAAAATAGGAAAATTATGTTGGAAAATTGACATTTTACTGAAAACTACTATTTTTCTGAAAAACTTTGAGTTCCCAGCTTCAAAATGAGGGGTTATTTATTAAAATCCGTTCAGCCGTTTTCCCGTAATTTCCATTACCAGTTGAAATTATATATTATTATTATTATTATTATTATTATTATTATTATTATTATTATTATTATTATTATTATTATTATTATTATTATGGATCTTAGCGGAATATAGGATATTATGACAAAAAAGACATCCAGTGTTTGAGAACAATCTGACGATTTCCTCCTTCAGTAACGATTAATTTATTCTTTTACATGTTAAAAATTTCACTCTACAGAAAACGAATTTCACTGACCAAGCATTGTGCGTGCTCTTGATTTAGTACCAAGATGTAATAAAAGAACTCACATCCATGCAGGAGTTAATGTTGTTCCCAATTTTGACGTCCACTTCGACAGCTTCCCCCACTCGAAGACTCGCGGGGAGCTTGAAGTCCACTTGGAGGGGGCGGAACACGGTGACTGACTGTGGCGACGAGAACCTCAGCCCCACGCTGGGCGACAGTGTGAGGGCCCAAAGCGACCACTTGCCGGGCTCCTGGGGGGCCGTTATGGTGAGGCTGTGGTGAGCCATGTCCTCACTGTAACACATAAACGGCCTGAATTTTCCAGAATATTTTTATTGACTATTTCACTTCTTTAGGATGCATATTTTCATACTCCAAATGGATTTAGTTCAATATTCTAATTACAAATATGCTTAAACATTTTTTAAATTAAGGAAGAATCGATTAGCGCGTCTGACCGCGAAACCAGGTGGCCCGGGCTCGAATCCCGTTCAGGGCAAGTTACCTGGTTGAGATTTTTTTCTGAGGTTTTCCCTCAACTCAATACCCTTCGAAATATTCTTCTGGGCCTTGCCGGCCTTCTTTGCAGCCTTTCCGGAAGCTTTGGGGGGCATGGTGCTCTCTTTTGATGATGTTTTTTTTTACCTTAGGGATTTAATTGAAGTGAATTTTTATGGCTGGCAGAGTAACTATCTCATGCCCCCATGTTAAATTGCTACCAGTGCACTTCATTAGAACCAGGTACCCATCTTCGAAGCCGTTAGCCCTGTGAACTTACAATATACTTATTTACCCCTATTTTCATATTACAGGGTTGTTATCTAAGAAATTAGCAAGTTCTTTGTAATAGTATCCTCAACTCAATATGAGCAAATGCTGGGTAACTTTCGGTGCTGAACTCCGGACTCATTTCACCGGCATTATCACCTTCATTTCATTCAGATGCTAAATAACCTGAGATGTTGATACAGTGTCGTAAAATAACACATTAAAAATTAAGGAAGAGCTGTCAAAATTATTTTTAATTAAAGATTTTTTTTTGCAAATTTATCATTACAAATTTAGCAACTTTTTGTTCTAAAGTTGACTCCCTGAAATTACTAGATGAATGTAATTGAGAAGAATTTCAATAGGTATGTATTCATTTTATTTTAAAATCCATTTTTCCGTAAGTTTATTTTTCTTGATTCAACACCAACGTTTTTGAGCCAAATATTAATCAGTCTGGATTAAATTTCTACTGGAAGTATTTATTAGGTAGCTGCATATTTCTATGCATTTATTTTGTAAGAAATGCTGCTAGTTAATTTAATTTTTTTTCATGATTTAGGAAAAAAAATATATTTTAAAAGTGCAATGAATTTTTTTAAAGCGAGTAAATGACATATTTCATAGAAAAATTTAAAATTATGGTTTATTTAACGACGCTCGCAACTGCAGAGGTTATATCAGCGCCGCCGGTGTGCCGGAATTTTATCCCGCAGGAGTTCTTTTACATGCCAGTAAATCTACTGACATGAGCCTGTCGCATTTAAGCACACTTAAATGTCATCGATCTGGGCCGGGATCGAACCCGCAACCTCGAGCATAGAAGGCCATCGCTATGCCGACTAGCTACCCAGGCCGACTATTTCATAGAATGAATGCATAAAAATGTTTCTCTATGTCTTGTGAATGTAACAAAAAAGTAGCTTGCAATTTGAGATCTTTTACTAAAAACGTGGGTTTGAAAATATTTCTAAAAAAAAAAAATAGAAAAAAAATCAAAAGCCAAAAACATTTTGCAGGTTAAAATTTGGATTTTATTGGTCCTTTAGTAAGTATGCTCTCAAAATCTGGTTAAAAGTGATTAGGTAGTGAAGTGCTTTGTGTGAAGTGAGATATTGTATGAGGCAGAAACATTGACATTACGACGAAGTGAAGAGAAACGACGGGAAGGATTTGAAATGTGGATATGGAGAAGAATGGAGCATGTGAAATTAACAGAATAAGAAATGAAGCTGTGTTGGAAAGAGTGGATGAAGAAATAATGATTCTGAAACTGATCAGTAAGAGGAAAAGGAATTGGCTGGGTCACTGACTGAGAAGAAACTGCCTACTGAAGGATGCACTGGAAGGAATGGTAAACGGGAGAAGAGTTCGGGATAGAAGAAGATATCAGATGATAGACGACATTAAGATATATGGATCATATGAGGAGACATAGAGGAAGGCAGAAAATAGGAAAGATTGGACAATGCTGGGCTTGCAGTGAAAGACCTGCACTTGAGCATAAAACTAAGAATGAAATTTACTACTATTGTACTACTATGACTACTACAGAGCCATTGACTTAATTCCCAATACGCTCAGTCAATTTAAGAGAGCAGTGTATTATGATAATAAATTATTGAAAGAATTTCAGTTTCGTCCTTTAATGTGCAGAAATTTGATCCGAACAAATGTAACATTTAAAAATATTTTTGCAGAAGAAAAGTTACATTTGTTGGGATCAAATTTCTATTTATTTTAAGGACGAAACTAAAATTCTTTCAATAATTCATTATCATAATACACTGCTCTCTTAAATTGGCTGATAAGATTTGGAATTAAATTCAACGGCTTTCCCAAAACACGCTATAAATGTTTCATATAAAACAATTTTTATCTGGGAAAGGAAGCAAAAACCGAAAAAATTGTACTAAACTTTTTCGTTTGAAATATCTCAAGGAATAATCCCCTGACATTAGTGACAATACTTACGGTTCCATCTGTATATAATTTTCATATGCTCGACCATATTTCTAACTTGAAATTATTCATAAGTATTCATGTTATTCTTATCTGATTGGGGAGCGGAAGTGACCTTGTGCAATCTCGTAAATTGTGAGATGTGCGCAGACGAGAAAGTATTGATTTTTTCCGAGGAACAAATGTCATTGACCTTGATACAATCTAGAGAGTAAAATTAACATTAATCTTGATATAAACTTGAAATTGATTTAGACATTGAAAAACGAGATGATAAATTGAATTTATTTGAATATTATTTACAATTAACGCTAATTATTATAGTAACAGAACATAACCTTCTGCGACAGTATTGGATTTCCAGCCTCCGTGACGTTTCGCTAGTTGTCTTTCGATTGCATATCCGAGAATAATCGATAATTGCGCTTTTATTTTCCTTTCTGATTGGTGGAACATTTGAACTTTAATGAATAGGTGTACTTTAATGATGTCCATTAAAGGGCTACTACCAAGTGTATAATTACTACATTTCGGCATGGTCGAGCATAATAGTACATTATGCAACGAGTCTATAATGATAGTAATTAAGAAGCGAGTATGGATGTTTATGAAACGAGCGCAAGCGAGTTTCATAATTTTCATACGAGCTTCTTAATTACCATTATAGGCGAGTTTCATACGACTTTTTATGCTCGACCATATTTCTAACTTGAAATTATTCAGATGTATACATTTTATTTGTATTTGACAACATCGAAAGTGACCTTGTTCTAGGTCGTGAATTGTGAGATGTGCGCAGACGCGAAAGTATTGATTTTTTCCGAGGAACAATAATGTCATTGACCTTGATATAATCCCGTTAAACTTGGTATAACCTTGATTATTGAATTCGGCATTGAAAAACAAGATGACAAATTGAATTTATTTGAATATTATTTACAATTAACGCTAATTATTATAGTAACAGAACATAACCTTCTGCGACAGTATTGGATTTCCAGCCTCCGTGACTTTTCGCTAATTCTCTTTCGATTGCATATCCCAGAATAATCGATACTTGCTGTTTTATAACGGTACAAAGCTGACTTGTCATTGGCTGAACACCTGTAAGCTGAGTTGTCATTGGCTGAACACCTGTACTTTAATGAATAGGTGTACTTTAATGACATGCATTAAAGGGCTGCAACCAGGTGTATAATTACTATATTTCGGCATGGTTGGTCGAGTATAAAATAAATTATAAATAAATTCATAATATGATTAAAAAGCTGTATTATTACGAAACGTGCAATAGGCACAATGAGAAAGTATGTGCCATTTTCATGACATTCAACTCTAAAAATGTATGTGTTAATAACTTGTATAGTGGTGAAAAGAAATCTTATGCAGTGTTTCATATCAGTAGCTATCAATGCGAAGGAATAAGGTGTGAAGAATTTGTAATGTGTCCCTTTGTAGTTTACGTCACATTTGAGGTTGTTTAAAATATCTATTCTATGTAAAGTGAAATATGTTAGTTCCCTGCTGTCAGGAACTGAAGTGCGTGCACTCAAGATCAGATGTTGAGCTCGCGGCAGGGAAATGATGTGGGAAAAGAGGAGGGAAAACGAGTTTTGATGAGCGGGGAGGAAACAGCGTCTGGAATGCCGTAGCCCCATTTTACATCTGCAAGACAGGACGAATGGGGGGAACAGTGATTACGGTGTTAAATGGGCCGAATGCAGACGCATTATTCTTCATTATAGCAACTGGCTATGCCTACTGTTCGCTCCCCTCATGAAAATGACACAAAAAATAGAACGAATAAAAGAAAAACATAACAAGCTTCTGGAGAAAATTGCTACGAAGGTGAACAATTGTTCGTGGGAAATAAATTCCTGTGAAACACAATGATAATTTATCCAAAAATAACAGTTGTACCCTCTGGGATTAATTTTTTTTGTCTTTTAATGTTCGAAGTGAAAATTTATTAGTTACAATATGTTTTTTTAAAGAAGAATTAGTGCATATCGTGGAAAATAATCTAACACACATGAACTATACAGTTGAACCTCGATCTTCTGTCCCTCTGTTAACCGATCTGCGGATTATCCGTCGTCAACTCAATACAAATAAGTCTTCTTTTGTCTTGTTGTAAGATCTATACAAAAAATATCTATGTCTACTAATAATAAAACTGTAACCTAAATTTTTCTGGTAATTTTCGCTTTTGCAATAAAAAATCGGTGTAAACATGTATAATTAACTATCCTGAATTTTTTTTGTATGTCTGTATGTATGTTTGTTACCTTTTCACGCGATACTGGCTGAACCGATTTCTATGAAAATTGGTATACAGGGTGATTCACGAGGATTTACCGTTCCTTACGGAGCTTATTTCTGAAGACATTCTGAGCAAAAAATGTCATAAACATTTGTCCTAATATCAATATTTTCAGAATTACATTAATTTGAAGTTGTTTGTAAAATAATTAATAATAATAATAATAATAATAATAATAATAATAATAATAATAATAATAATAATATAATAATCCGTGGCGCTACAGCCCGTGAAGGGCCTAGACCGACCAGCCGGCTGCTGGCCTCACGCCCACATGTCGAAGCAGAGGTGGACGATCATCCAACCAGAATGGAGGTATCGTGTGGTTAGCACGATGAGCCCCCCAGTCGTTATAGCTGGCATTCGCAACCGGATTTCGCTACCTATCGTAGCTCTCCAAATGCATCACGATGCTGGGTGGGCACCGGTCCCATACACTGGCCGAAATTTCGTGAGAAAATTTCTTTCCCATGAGGACTCGAACCAGCGCGCATTCCGTAACGCGAGTCCTAGGCAGATGCCTTAGACCACGACGCCACGGCGCGGGACAATAATAATAATAATAATAATAATAATAATAATAATAATAATAATAATAATAATAATATAATAATATAATAATAATCCGTGGCGCTACAGCCCGTGAAGGGCCTAGACCGACCAGCCGGCTGCTGGCCTCACGCCCACATGTCGAAGCAGAGGTGGACGATCATCCAACCAGAATGGAGGTATCGTGTGGTTAGCACGATGATCCCCCCAGCCGTTATAGCTGGCATTCGCAACCGGATTTCGCTACCTATCGTAGCTCCCCAAATGCATCACGATGCTGGGTGGGCACCGGTCCCATACACTGGCCGAAATTTCGTGAGAAAATTTCTTCCCCATGAGGACTCGAACCAGCGCGCATTCCGTAACGCGAGTCCTAGGCAGATGCCTTAGACCACGACGCCACGGCGCGGGACAAAATAATAATAATAATAATAATAATAATAATAATAATAATAAATTGTTTATTTATACTGGCAGAGTTAAGGCCATAGGGCCTTCTCTTACACTTACCAGGTCACAAAGTATACAAGCAGTGAAAATACCTTTTTTTTTTCTTTAGTTTTAAGGGTAAAAAAATATTACAAATAGAGAATGGACTATTCAGAAATATTTCTTTAATTGGCTAGTGTTCTGAAGCTAAAAATGTGTTGTTAATTGCGTTGTACATATTTTGTTTTTCAATTTTTAACTAAAAATTACATCATTTTTACGCACTTACAACACACATGATTACAAATCATACGACTTTAGGAACTTGATTCTTTACAGTTTAATTATGCATCCTAATGTACAGTCTTAAAGAATTTACAAGAGTGGCGTGATTTGTAACAATTGTTGTGGTAAATGCATAAGAAAATGTAATTTTCTAGTTTAAAATCGAAAAAAAAATTCTGCACGAAGCAACTATGGAATTGACAACACATTTCTAGCTTCAGAATACTAGCTAATTAAAGAAATGATACTCCTGAATAGTTCATTCTTTATCTGTAATATTCTTTTACCCTTAAAACTCAAGAATAATGGTAGTTTACAAACAATTTCAAATTAGTGTAACTCTGAAAATATTGAGATTAGGACAAATGTTTATATGACATTTTTTGCTCAGAATATCTTCGCAAATAAACTCCGTAAGGGACGGTAAATTCTCGTGAATCACGCTGGTATAAATTACGTTGGATCCCACTTAAAATGTAGGCTATATGGCATTCAAAATAAAGGGAAAATAAGTTGTTATGCTGTAAGTTTTTTCAGTAACTATTTAATTTTTATAAAGCAACGCATATTATGTTCAGCTGAAGAAGCACGTGTTGAAATTCCCCTGGAAATAGTTTTCAGATCGCAATAGGCTCCACTGCTTTTTTTTTTTTTTTTTTTTTTTTTTTTTTTTACAGCAACAAGCATGACCAACAGAAAAGTTTATTTCGCACCACATTACTAAAGAACCATTTATGTTGTTCATACCAGATCGCGTTTTAAGATTATCTTTCTGAAAAATTGTCTTGATTTAAAACTTCCTTTCTTTCAATATTATTTTCACTCGAAAAGCGTACTCTAACAATGAATTTATTACAATTGTCATCATTATTTCTCGCATTTCTTTCGATTTCTATTTTCCCGAAAAATAACCACACTATACTAAAACCCAGGTTATGAACCGACTAAACAGGAAGTAGTTGGGAGGGCGAGAGGAAAGTGCGGGTTAGAGGGGTAGCCTGTGCAGCGATGACACGTTGAGTATGGCGGCTGGAGGGGGGAAGGAGAACGGAGCTTTTCATTGGACCTCACGTGAAACTGTCGTCTGCTAACGAAAATCACGGAGACAGTGTAGCCAAACTTCCCAGTTCATTTGTAGTACCACGTGAATTACGAGTCGCATTTCGTACCAGCGTCATTAGCTCGTGCTTTCTTAAAACAGTAATTTTAATTTCTAATATTGTGGATAGTGTTATCGAGAACTATATACAGTAGTTATTTTAAACATATCGGTGACAAACGCTGAACACGCTTTGAATCTCGCGCCACTATGTGGCAACAGAGCTCAGAAAGAGACCAACAGAACGTTGCTTCCGGTTTAGTCGGTTCATAACCTGGCTTTTAGTATAGCTACACGACGATTCACCATTGTTATTCTCAGCCCATCCCACCCTTGAGACCGGCATTGACAAAAGACTGGGTTCTGAATGGGAGAAGTGAAGGCTGTTGGGTGGGCGAAAACCTGCTAGGCCACGAGGCCACAAGAAATGTACCTCAGTTTCAGCTTTCCGAGCGCAACCTTAAAACCCATGGAAACATACGAAATGCAGAAGCTAGACCCGCCCAAAACATTTCGGACCTCAGGAACAAATTTTACTGCAAGACAGGTCTCTATACATCAAAAAGTTTTCTACTTGTACAACTCTATGCGCGTCATTCAAATAACTACTATAATATGTTATATACGACTAAAAAAACACACACACAATAAACTCTAAAGAGTTTAAGAAAGCCAAGTGACTGAGGCCCGGCCTCACTTGCCTCAGCCAATCAGCCGCCACGGATAGTAAGCTATTTCTGATCTGTGTTCGCATTAAGGAGTGAAGAAAGTCATAAATGTAACCAGAGTGGTTATAAGACGAGAAATTGCCCATATTGAAAGCTTGGCATTAAATGAGTCGTACCTGTAGTTGAAGCACTTCCAGAGCCACAGCTGGTCTATGGTGGTGCTGCCCACCACGCTGCTATGTCTCCGCTGGATCGCGGAGCTGCTCGGGGCAGAGCCCCCCTGGCGGTACAGCTGGGTGCTGGACTCGGACCAGGGGCCCCCTTGTCGCACACACCGTCGCTGGAAGAACGCCATTCCAGCTGCCGCGAAGTCCAGCTCTCTGGAACTGGAACCCCTGTGTCTGCTGCAACAGGAGCATCACAGGATAAAGCCTACTGAACTGAAATAACGTGCTTTTTGAATCTGCTGAAAATGTGGTTATTTTCTATGAAGGTGGAAACGCTCTCTTTTTATATTTTATATTATTTTTATTTAATTTTTTTCACAGTTAAGAATAAAAAAAAGCTGTACTTCAGAGTGTTAAAAAATTGACAGGGGATTTAAGGAAATCGTAATGATTTTGTGGAAGGTGTATACTTGGATTAAGGCAATAAAATATAGTATGTTCAGCAGTCGACCATTTGCTATTGGAATGTACATTATAAGACTAGAACCAGATAGACTAAAATCTGTAGTGTTAAGAAATGAGAACTGGCCACCGAGAAAAGAAGACATCACTGAACAACAAGAATTTTGCTCCGGCCCTTATGATTTGGTGTGCGCTGAATCCGAAAATGCATCTCTTTTCTTCGTATCACGTAAGGATTTTGAGATGTACTATGATTTCACTTTTCGATAAGCGCTCTCCCAAGAAACATTTGGCGCGGGTTGGGAGTTGTGAACCAAAAAAAAAAAAAAAAAGCTAATGCATTTTATGAGTTTATGACATATTTCCGTTTTCTTATGGTTGTTGGCATGTTCTTTTGTACTTATAATCAATAAACAGATATTGGTCATTTTTATTGTTGTGTTTTTTGTGTTTTAAACTACGTAACATCATTTTTGTATCCAGTACACATTTTTCAAGCATTTTGAATCCTTAGTCTGTTGTAATTTTATTAGTAGCAGTGAAAAATAAAAAAAGATAATTTTTTTATTAAAAAAATCGATTCACTTTCCCCGGAAAATGGTACGTGATGTGGCAATTTGTATTTTGAATTCAGATTTAGTTCGCACATATTGGTAATATTCACCTATTTTTGTTTCGGAGCAAGACAAAAAGTAAAGATTTGTTGTTCAGCGAATTATTAAAAATACATTGGAGTTTAATAAACTCATAAATGCCATACCATTGGGTGATAAACTGTAAAAACTCATTTCAGTTATAAAAGAGTTGTAGAATAGCATCTCAATCTTGTATAATGCACCTCAACCATATTTTGTATGTAAACTAAATTGTAAAATGGATATTCTAATACTCCAAAGTAATGGAGCATGCAGATAATAAATAAATAAATAAATAAATGAGTAAATAAATAAATAAATAAATAAATAAATAAATAAATAAATAAATAAATAAATGAGTAAATAAATAAATAAATGAGTGAATAAATACATAAATAAATAAATAAGTAAATAAATAAATAAATAAATAAATAAATAAATAAATGATTGAGTACATAAATGAGTAAATAAATAAATAAATAAATGATTGAGTACATAAATAAATGAGTGAGTAAATAAATAAATAAATGATTGAGTACATAAATAAATGAGTGAGTAAATAAATAAATAAATAAATAAATAAATAATTGAGTACATAAATAAATGAGTGAGTCAATAAATAAATAAATAATTGAGTACATAAATAAATGAGTGAGTAAATAAATAAATAAATAAATGACTGAGTAAAAAATAAATAAATAAATAAATGATCGAGTAAATAAATAAATAAATGAGTGAGTAAATAAATAAATAAATAAATAAATGAGTGAATAAATACATAAATAAATAAGTAAATAAATAAATAAATAAATAAATGAGTAAATAAATAAATAAATGAGTGAATAAATACATAAATAAATAAGTACATAAATAAATAAATAAATAAATGAGTAAATAAATAAATAAATGAGTAAATAAATAAATGAGTGAATAAATACATAAATAAATAAATAAGTAAATAAATAAATGATTGAGTACATAAATAAATAAGTGAGTAAATAAATAAATAATTGAGTACATAAATAAATGAGTGAGTAAATAAATAAATAAATGATTGAGTACATAAATAAATGAGTGAGTAAATAAATAAATAAATAAATAAATAAATAAATAATTGAGTACATAAATAAATGAGTGAGTAAATAAATAAATGAATAAATGACTGAGTAAAAAATAAATAAATAAATAAATGATCGAGTAAATAAATAAATAAATGAGTGAGTAAATAAATAAATAAATAAATGAGTGAATAAATACATAAATAAATAAGTAAATAAATAAATAAATGAGTAAATAAATAAATAAATGAGTGAATAAATACATAAATAAATAAGTAAATAAATAAATAAATAAATGAGTAAATAAATAAATAAATGAGTAAATAAATAAATAAATGAGTGAATAAATACATAAATAAATAAATAAGTAAATAAATGATTGAGTACATAAATAAATGAGTAAATAAATAAATAATTGAGTACATAAATAAATGAGTGAGTAAATAAATAAATAAATGATTGAGTACATAAATAAATGAGTGAGTAAATAAATAAATAAATAAATAAATAAATAATTGAGTACATAAGTAAATGAGTGAGTAAATAAATAAATAAATGATTGAGTACATAAATAAATGAGTGAGTAAATAAATAAATAAATAAATAAATAAATAAATGATCGAGTAAATAAATAAATAAGTGAGTGAGTAAATAAATAAATAAATGAGTGAATAAATACATAAATAAATAAGTAAATAAATAAATAAATAAATAATTGAGTACATAAATAAATGAGTGAGTAAATAAATAAATAAATAAATAGTTGAGTACATAAATAAATGAGTAAATAAATAAATAAATGATTGAGTACATAAATAAATGAGTAAATAAATAAATAAATAAATGTCTGAGTGAGTAAAAAAAATAAATAAATAAATAAATAAATAAATAAATAAATAAATAAATGATTGAGTACATAAATAAATGAGTAAATAAATAAATAAATAAATAAATAAATAAATAAATAAATAAATGTCTGAGTGAGTAATAAATAAATAAATAAATAAATAAATAAATAAATAAATAAATAAATAAATAAATAAATAAATAAATAAATAAATAAATATTATGTACTTTCTTCAACATTATAGTATATTTTGATAGCCTATTCATGTACAGTTTTTACATAGTGGTTAGTAACGTTTTTGGCCATTGGAGCACGACTCCTTGCTCTGAAAGTTGAGGCCTAATCGCGGAATGAAAGGAATTAATGAATTATTTACTGTATTGCAGTACGAATGGGTAGATATCCAGTGGTAATATTGGTACAATACAAAAGGGAACAAACACAATTTACACAAAACACAACACAAAGAACACAACAGAAAATGTAATATCTCTTTTAATGATTTATTGTTCAAATTAACTTCGTCAAAGGCTTTTATAAAATCGAACATAGATGTAAATGCATACAATTACCTAGCTTTAGACTGCCTTATAGCCGCAACTCCTTTGCCCTCAGTGCCTGCATGGCCCCCTATGAGGCATACCAGTGCACCAGGCTCTGCCTTCACCTCCACGTTCATCAGCTGTGCAGGGTACCAGTACTTGCGCTCCTCCACACGGACAGACACCTGAGCGATAAAAGGAAGCACTACAGCCATTGTGCCGCACATACAGAGTCCTGCAATCCAGCAGTTATTACTTCATTATTAATATTTGAGATACTTGTTTAAAATCAAGTCTTGGATGGGCAGGGGCGGGAAATTCCTATTGCACAGCCAGTGCCAGCGTTTTTGGCGCGTGTCCTAGAGTAAAAAACCAGTCAATGAGCACTTGTTGCCAATGCTGCTGAGAATGGTAACGCCACCTGAACAGATATCACGTCAACAATCTGTCAATCACAGAGTTGTCAGCTTTCTCGCGCACACACAGGAGCAAAGATAAGATACTCGCTCTCAACATTCCCATTACTTATTTCACGCGCCAGAAACGGTGGCTTTGATTATAAATAGAGCAGTCAGGATATGAGTATCTACGTAATAGCAACTGTAGCGGGAGATGCTAAGTTCTTTGAGAGAGACTATTTCCCGTTCCTGTTAAATGAGTTTAGTTACATGCATAATACAGATTCCATTATGAACATACAGTTATTTTATATCCTTTGGCTAGTCTGGTCAAAGAACTCATGGGAAAAGGTCTCTGCTTCAGGATTATAAGGGGTCCATGTTCGGGGTTAAGAAAGTAAAGCTCACAACTAAATTTTAAGTGATGAAATGGTGTCCAAGTGGGAAAATTTGATGAAAATGTGAGAAATATGCGGAGGAAAAATAGGAAACTCTAGCATGTTATTTTGAAATAGCTGTTTCTCGGAAACCATTTAAAATAAAACGTAATATATTTATATAATATTTTACTTTAGAATAACCCTTACTTTCACCAAGGGTTTAAGCTAGAAAATAAATAATTATTGCAAAAAAAATGCACAAATGAAAAATTATATTTGTGCAAATTGCGAAATGCTTGTGCAATATTATAATTGTGCAGAAAGGTAAAATTAATAAAGTATGCAGAAACAAAAAGTTACGTAATTTGTTTCTTGGAGTTTTATTACTTTCAATCCATTTTAAGACACTCTAGATATACTTATGTAAGTAAATCATTAGACGTAGGTATAGAATCAATTACTGGTGAATTTTTCACCACTTTAAAATACGTGTTTATGGGCACTCTAAACATTGAAATTCTTTACTAGTAGGCCCTTCAAGATTTATTGTTAGCAGAGTGCTAACTCTTTTTACTGAAATGAGGTCTCTAATTCCAGTTTTTACAAGATTCATGCAACTAAATCCTCGCTCACAATTTACAGTATGTGATGGAATTATAATATAAATCAATCAGAAGAAATTGTTCACTTAACTTACATGAATTGCACCAACTCTTCGAAAGCAATTTCCGAACATCTATTACTCAATACTTTTTTGAACATTGCCCATGCCATTAGCATTTATTTAAATTCAGATTAGTTCAGACACATCTCTGATTTCATTTTATCCATTACCATTTTCGTTTCTGAAGTCCAATTGGTTGTCGCATTTTTGCACATTTACATTCCAAGTGTGTTGCATTTTTAGAAGTTAAGTAGAAAAATGCGACAAATGCGACTGTGGCTTAAATCCGGCTTTCACCCCTCAACGTATGGCCCTTTCCTTTTGAATCACCCTGTATTTTAAGTCTATACAGATTCTGTACTTCTCATCCTATCTCAGAAGGTAAATCCAGCTACATACAAATCTTGAGAACTTCGTTTCAATTAATTCCACTTTCTTTTAATCTCACCTAATTATTGTCAAAATTTTACGTTCATAAGTTGCCATTATTATTATTATTATTATTATTATTATTATTATTATTATTATATATTTTTTTGACTATTTAACGACGCTGTATCAACTAGTTTATTTAGCGTCAATGGAATTTATGATAGCGTGATGGTATTTGGTGAGATGAGGCCGAGGATTCGCCATAGATTACGCAACATTCTCCTTACAGTTGCTAAAACGCCGGAAAAAACCTAACTAGTTAATCAGACCAAGCGGGAATCGAACCCACACCCGACTGCAGCCCCGGATCAACAAGCAAAAGCGTCTATCGCCTGAGCTATGCCGGTGGCCATTATTATTAGATTATTTAACCCCGCTGTATCAACTAGTTTATTTAGCGTCCATGGAATTTTTGATAGCGAGATGGTATTTGGTGAGATGAGGCCGAGGATTCGCCATAGATTACGTAACATTCTCCTTACAGTTGGGTAAAACGCCGGAAAAACCCAACTAGTTAATCAGACCAAACGGGAATCGAACCCACGCCCGAGTGCAGCCCCGGATCAGCAAGCAAAAGCGTCTATCGCCTGAGCTATGCCGGTGGCCATTATTATTATTATTATTATTATTATTATAAATATTATTATTATTAGATTATTTAACGCCGCTGTATCAACTAGTTTATTTAGCGTCGATGGAATTTATGATAGCGAGATGGTATTTGGTGAGATGAGGCCGAGGATTCTCCTTACAGTTGGGTAAAACGCCGGAAAAACCCAACTAGTTAATCAGACCAAACGGGAATCGAACCCACGCCCGAGTGCAGCCCCGGATCAGCAAGCAAAAGCGTCTATCGCCTGAGCTATGCCGGTGGCCATTATTATTATTATTATTATTATTATTATTATTATTAATATTATTATTAATATTATTATTATTATTATTAGTATTAGTATTATTATTATTATTATTATTATTATTATTATTATTATTATTAGATTATTTAATGACGTTGTATCAACTAGTTTATTTAGCGTCGATGGAATTGGTGCTAGCGAGATGGTGTTTGGAGAGTTGAGGCCGAAGATTCGCCATAGATTACGTAACTTTCTCCTTACAGTTGGGTAAAACGGCGGAAAAACCCAACTAGTTAATCAGACCAAACGGGAATCGAACCCACGCCCGAGTGCAGCCCCGGATCAGCAAGCAAAAGCGTCTGTCGCCTGAGCTATGCCGGTGGCCATTATTATTATTATTATTATTAATATTATTATTATTATTATTATTATTATTATTATTATTATTAGATTATTTAATGACGTTGTATCAACTAGTTTATTTAGCGTCGATGGAATTGGTGCTAGCGAGATGGTGTTTGGAGAGTTGAGGCCGAAGATTCGCCATAGATTACGTAACTTTCTCCTTACAGTTGGGTAAAACGCCGGAAAAACCCAACTATTAATCAGACCAAACGGGAATCGAACCCACGCCCGAGTGCAGCCCCGGATCAGCAAGCAAAATTGTCTATCGCCTGAGCTATGCCGGTGGCCATTATTATTATTATTATTATTATTATTATTATTATTATTATTATTATTATTAGAACAATATAACAGTTTAATTGCTTTAATGTCAGAAAGTGGTGACATATTTCAAAATCTTGAGTTTTGTAATAATTTCAGCACATAATATCTGCCGATATTGCCCCATTCTCTCGATGTTTTTATATGAGGTCTTCTGATATATGCCAGCCATAGGTTGTCAGCACTGACACTATATAATTGAAGCTAATTCGTATTGATTTGGAGCGTAACGATTGAACTATTACAATTTGGGGGGCAAGGCTAATGCTACTATAAAGGCAGTGTGAATGTTGTAACATTTTGATGTACAGTGCTGTACTGCATTATAAATATAATCAAAAATAATTCTGGAATCGGAGAGTGAAAATGAGAAATTGTTGAAAGTGGTGCGAAAGAATGAAACATATAATTTATTTTGTGCGAGATCGTGCGTATTTGCTTGGTTTCCGCACAAAACCAATCCGCGGAAAGTCTGAAATTCCACATTCAGTATTCCCAACCTAACACACATAACAATTTCCCTCTTCTTACCGCTTAAGTGAAATATTGATTTTACTGCTTTAGGCTTTTAACATATTATTTTTAGAGACATTCAATATAGTAATAATTATAAATTGGAAACTTACCACTGCAATTTCACCTAAATTGCACTGTTAATTATTGTTTTTAAATATTTGCAAAAATTAAGTAAACTCTACAACTCCACTAAAGTTACTGCATTCGTGATGCAAGTAACATTAAGGAAGCCGTGAAAAAATCAACAAGATTCCAGACTCATCATAGACTGGGGGGAAAAAAAGACAGACGTATATCACGGCCTGCTGGAGTATAGTAAACACAGAAAACATTTTAAAGCAACAATGTTGAAGATAGATATTTTTGTTTTGCAAATTTTCCGTCATTGAACAGAAACCAAGATGGAGATTTCATTGCAACTAATTAGAAATTCCTCTTTCAGGTATGTAATAAACGATCTTCGCACAAAATAATGTACGATACACGAGCGGTATGTTTTCTTTCAATTCTCGGAAATCAAAAAAGCTCAACTACGTTTCGCTTTTTCAAACTTTTCCTCGAACATGAAAACTTCAACATACCGCTCTTGTAACGCATATTACTATTATAATATCAATTTTTAATATGACGTCACCAAACTGGTGGTTTACCTGCCTGAGGAGAAGCTTGACGTCAAAACTGATGACGTCACTGATAGGTTCCCCAGAATCAGTGACGTAATACACCAGCAGATTGCTCACAGGCGCCATCACAGCTTGAACGATGAAGCTGAGGAAAAAAAAAAAAAAAACAAACAAATGAGAATATGCGTGTTATATTTGTACAGAGTGATTTATATAGAACTAACACATTTCTTTCTTTCTTTGTTTCAAAACGAATGATGCTAGCCACAATTTTTATACCTCAAATGTAGAGTATCTTTGGGAGATTACTAACCTCCATAATATATGTTGAAAATTCTTTATTTATTCGGCTGGAAATTCACTTAATGACCAGTTTTTAACGTCAAATTAAGCAGGAGTTTTGATTCCCTGTTACGAGATGCGCATATGTTTATTCTTAATTCTGTATATTCATTGTCATCAAAATTATTATTCTTTTAGAGATCCAATTGTTTCCAATTTGTTTACCAGTCCCAGTATTGTGTTTCTTTGGATGGATTACGAACACCAAATTCTCTCTGGTATGCCTTTGAGTAGCTGTAATTGAATTCGTAATCCAGTATTGCTTCACAAGGAAGAGCCGTTGATTTAATGTGTAATGCATTTTCAGTGACTAAAACAAAATGTCGAAAACAGCTGCCAACAATAAGTAATAAGGAATAAACATCTGCGCATACATTATGGATTTAATGTTCCTAATTATGTCAGGTGAAGAATAAAATGCATGCAGTTCTGTGTTGTGTAACTTTCTTCGTTCTCCTGTAACTTCATCCCTCTTAGCCCCAAATATTTTCCTAAACACCATATTCTCAAACACTCTTATCGTCTGTTTCTCTCTCAGAGTGAGAGTCCAAGTTTCACAACCATACAGAACAACCGGTAATATAATTGTTTTATAAATTCTAACTTTCAGATTTTTTGAGAGCAGACTAGATGACATATCTTCTCAACCGAAAAATTACACCCTTTTCCCATATTTATTCTGCGTTTAATTTCCTCCCGAGTGTCATTTACATTTGTTACTGTTGCTCCAAGATATTTCAATTTCTCCACCTCTTCAAAACATAAATTTCCAATTTTTATATTTCCATTTCGTACAATATTCTAGTCACGAGGCATAATAATATACTTTGTTTTTTCGGGTTTACTTCCAAACTTACTTGCTTCCAGTAAAATTCCCGTGTTTTCCCTAATCGTTTGTGGATTTTCTCCTAACATATTCACGTCATCCGCATAGACAGCAGCTGATGTAACCCGTTCAATTCCAAACCCTCTCTGTTATCCCGAACTTTCCTAATGGCATATTCTAGAGCAAAGTTAAAAGTAAAGGTGATAGTGCATCTCCTTGCTTTAGCCCGCAGTGAATTGGAAAAGCATCAGATAGAAACTGGCCTATACGGACTCTGCTGTACGTTTCATTGAGACGGATTTTAATTAATGGAACTAGTTTGTTGGGAATACTTACTTACTGGCTTTTAAGGAACCCGGAGGTTCATTGCCGCTCTCACATAAGCCCGCCATTGGTACCTATCCTGGGCAAGATCAATCCATTCTCTATCATCGTATCCTACCTCCCTCAAATCCATTTTAATATCTTCCCATCTACGTCTCGGCCTCCCTAAAGGTCTTTTTCCCTCCGGCCTCCCAACTAACACTCTATATGCATTTCTGGATTCTCCCATACGTGCTACATGCCCTGCCCATCTCAAACGTCTGAATTTAATGTTCCTAATTATGTCAGGTGAAGAATACAATGCGTGCAGTTCTGTGTTGTGTAACTTTCTCCATTCTCCTGTAACTTCATCCCTCTTAGCCCCGAATATTTTCCTAAGCACCTTATTCTCAAACACCCTTAACCTATATTCCTCTCTCATAGTGAGAGTCCAAGTTTCACAACCATAAAGAACAACCGGTAATATAACTGTTTCATAAATTCTAACTTTCAGATTTTTTGATAGCAGACTGAATGATAAAAGCTTCTCAACCGAATAATAACAGGCATTTCCCATATTTATTCTGTATTTAATTTCCTCCCGAGTATCATTTATATTTGTTACTGTTGCTCCAAGATATCTGAACTTCTCCACCTCTTGAAAAGATAAATTTCCAATTTTTATAATTCCATTTCGTTCAATATCACAAGACATAATCATATACTTTGTCTTTTAGGGATTTACTTCCAAACCTATCTCTTTACTTGCTTCAAGTAAAATTCCCGTGTTTTCCCTAATCGTTTGTGGATTTTCTCCTAACATATTCACGTCATCCGCATAGACAGCAGCTGATGTAACCCGTTCAATTCCAAACCCTCTGTGTTATCCCGAACTTTCCTAATGGCATATTCTAGAGCAAAGTTAAAAGTAAAGGTGATAGTGCATCTCCTTGCTTTAGCCCACAGTGAATTGGAAACGCATCTGACAGAAACTGACCTATACGGACTCTGCTGTACGTTTCACTGAGACACATTTTAATTAATCGAACTACGTAATTTCTTAACAGGTAAATAAATTTAAATTTTTGGGCGTTACCTTATCTTTTAAAGGAGACTATGATCAAAAAGAAAAAATAGAAAAATTTAATTACATAAATGGAACAATAAGAAGAACAACAAAATAGAAGAATATAGGAGTACATGGATGTCTCAGAATTCAAGGATGCAGGGGGACAGGATGCGATATAAGTTTTGGAAATACAGGGACATCATTTTATTTTTACTAACATTTTTAATATTAACCTGTCTATACGTTTAGAGAACCGGAAACACCGCTTGCTCCCCCCTCCAAGACTGGAGTTCGATGATACTGGCGTAAAACACAAATCACTACTAGGTATAGGATGGAAGAAAAGTAGTTCATCCATTTACGTAAACTAGGAAATATCGCGATTTTGAGTTTGATAATTTTCATTAGGTTTTTCTTTAATCAAAGTACAGTACTGTATTAAGAATAAGTGTTTTTACTCACGAAGTGAGTTATCCATGCGAACGTATTCATTATGCGGTGTATATTGTCTACAGCACATTAGCTTACAATATAGAGAATGAAGTTAAATTGAAAAATAATCATAATATGAATATTTAAACACAATTTTGAAAATGGTGGCCGTTCATTTCGATACAGGCTTCAGTTCTTTTGTGCATATTATCGCACTATAGACTATTGCATCTAATTCCAATTGCCAGTTTCGTCCTTCGTACTAGTAACTCATGTTGAAATAATTCTGTACCTACTCTACGTACTGTGAATTCAATCTTCACTTCTGCCCGACCCGAAAATATAAAATTACTCAGACATGCTATCTACTGTCCGTCCAAGTGGTTATGCCGCAGGATTGTAGAAAGGGAGGAAATCACGTGACAGTTAATTACTTAACGAGGCCCTTTTATTTAAGTTAAATTAAACAGCTGTATAATATTACGTAAACTTCCAATTCCTAAGAGAAATTAATGTTTTCAGAAAAGAGCTAAGACAGCCCAGCTATTATAGAGGGGCGAGCAGAAGCAGGTGGGGGAAATCGGGATGCGACGTAGGCAAACGGACAGTACCTGTGCGAAAATATGATTAGTATTGAAAGCTCTTTCGTCACTGGAAAACGCGAACATATTTCTGGAACGTACTATACTCAGTAACTCAGTACTGCTTACTATCTGCGGTCTTGGTTCTGTGTGGAGTTGGAACTTCCTTAGTAGTAGGGGTGGGAGTGAAGTACATTCAAAAACTCAGGTACAATAAAAATTGAAGTAAAAATAAAATGATGTCCCTGTATAAACCTCGGGGAAGAAGAGAGACTGGAAGACCAGCCCAAAGATGGATCCAATTTCAGTAGCTACTACAGGAATCAATTTCCTAATGCATGAAGGATGATGATGATGATGATGATTTCGTAGTTTCTTGGGAATACCAAATTCAATAAGAATATTATATGAAACTTGTCTCTTAACCGAGTCATCTACAGTAGAATATAGTTACAAAACTTCGGACAACAAAAAGAAATGTTTTACTGCGTTTTTATTTGATCAATACTAAAGCAAATCACCCTGTATTTTTGTAAGTGGAAATTTACTGTAAATCCTGCAACCAAACAAGATTTAAAATTATAATAGAGGCAGTAATTCAAAGCTGAATAATTTTCCATCTGAATAACAATAATGTGTGGGGAGTGGACATTAGCATGGAGAAACAAGCCATTTGCAGGCTGATACTGGTTTCAGTATCTTCCTCCAAGTTTCCGAACTTAAAATTGAACTTGAGAGATAATAATATTTGTGTATGCTGAAGATAGGGGAGGCCGAGCATATCAGTGACGGAGGGGGGGGGGAGAAGGGTGACGGCGAACAAATTTCAAAGTTTGTAAACTTTAAATTGACTTTTCGCCTTGCACTAGCTTTTGCATTCCCTTAATCTTAGTGCCAGAGCGCCTCTCCTGGTTTTAATGACCTGGCAAGTCTGTTCTGGCCATAGTTCTTCCCCCCCCCACTGTCCTCGGTGCAAGGACGTGAGGAACCCTCTCCAGGGAGACAAAAGTCAATTTCACAGTCGAATGGCTCTTAAACTTCATTAAGCACAGCTTAGAATGAACGCGATTACACAGTTCCTGTTGTATCAGACTGGGGTGCTTGCCCTTTCGAGTGGAACCGTCCAGAGCCGTTCTCAGCAATTGAGAACGTGATCATCTTTTATTTTTTTCCATCTCTGTCTCATTGCGCAACCTCTAATCCAACCAGAACGATCTGGAGTTATCAGAGATCTCGTCTTCAACAATGTTGTCTGCTTTCCAGATGTCTCAATAGACTTCTTCTGTAGTCACAGATCATTTGGGATTGCTTACCTTGTGTGGACTTGTCTGCTCAACTTTGGGTTGACTGATTTATTGAGACGAAACCACAGTGAGTCCAGACAGTTGACTTCAGTTTGAAGCACTCTTAAGTCTCGTTCACACGTTTAACTTAAATTCAAGTCACTTCATTCGACGAACTTGAAAAGTGTGAATTGTTTCAAGTTGATTTGAAGTCAACTAACGGCTTGAATTCAAGTTTCAAGTGAAGTTGAATCCCTTTCTACTTTTACTTGACTTGTAATGGTCAATGGTCGTGTATTTCTCTTCCTAATCTACTTCCTAACCCGTACTGAACAACACGTCTTCTTCAATCTATATACTGTATATAATTTGAACTGGTAATGGAAATTACGGGAAAACGGCTGAACGGATTTTAATAAATGACCCCTCATTTTGAAGCTTGGAACTCAAAGTTTCAGGAAAATAGTAGTTTTCAGTGAAATGTCAATTTTCCAACATAATTTTCCTATTTTCCAAAATCCATTTGTCGTCAGTTTTGAGAACTAGCTAATTGCATTTCAGAATAAAACAAAACACACACTACAGTAAACAATATTACACGAAGGCCATGATCTGCAAGAATGCTGACATATTTAGAGCTCAAATTAATTTGGTTATTAAAAACTTAACTTAGTAAAAATAATTTACAGGTTCGATTCTGTGGTGTGTAATTTTCTGAGTACAGCTGTGTATTGGATATTAAAAACTACAAAACTTGAGGTGGTTTGATGACATTATTACCATTAGAAATGAAATATTATTGTAGTTAATGCCATGATGTGACTATTTTTCTTTAATTATACATATTAATGCTATATTGATGATATGAAAGTGAAACGTTTTGGGGTTATATAAGTAGATGTAGAGAATAACTTAAATTAGATTTTGATTTCTATATTTTACTGAGTGGCGGCTATATAGTATATATAGTATATGTTACTGAAAGCTATAAAACTTACGTAAGATAATATTATTAAAAATAAAATATTTGTATAGTTATTAATCAAGTGGGGTTGGGTCTTTTTCATATATTTAATGGCGGTGTGGTGTAGATATTTATATGCGTGGTTCTCTTCAGTATTGGCTCGAGAGAGAGTATGTTTCATTATTATGGAAGCAAATAACTTTCAGAATGTCTGGTATTCTTCATTGAAAATAAATCTGAAAAATGTTTCTTTGAACGTCTAATGAACTTAGTTTGCAGCATTTGCTGCACAAGCCACTAGTATATGTATAATTTCCCTGGCACGGAGGCTTGCTAATATAGAAATTTTTCTAATTGCACAACTTCCATTGACGCCATTTTATCCTACTTGAAAACAAAATGTCTTGAATATGTCTGAACTGGAACTTGAATTGAGGTTACTTGAAATCACGTGATTTGAATTGAAGTTACTTGAAAAGTGTGAACGAGGCTTTACTTACAGTCATTTCCACAAAAAAGGAGAGCAGCAGTATCGGAGAGGTTCAGGGGAATCTGTCACAGTATACTTGATCGCCGATCGATTTGGCCACGTCAAAATTGTCACCGGTTAATTCTGTGCGTGTCTGAATAATATCTGTAACATTGCCGATAACTTTCAGCATTCACTGTATTAATGCGCTCATTTTCATTCTGAAAAAAGTAGGAACCATGATAATTCTAACAGAAACAGCACACCATAGGGTCAGCTTTTTTACTGTATATTGACAGTTCGTGTAGTATCTATACAGCGTTTATGTTTCTCTTCTTATTTCATCAGTGTGATTTTAGGCGTAATAAATCGACTATTGATCAGATTTTTTGTATTCAACAGATATTGGAGAAAAAATGGGAGTATAAGGGTACAGTACATCAATTAGTCATAGATTTCAAAAAGGCGTATGACTCGGTTAAGAGAGAAGTTTTATATAATATTCTTACTGAATTTGGTATTCCCAAGAAACTAGTTCGAAAGAAAGTTACACAGAACTGCACGCATTGTATACTTCACCTGACATAATTAGGAACATAGGACTTTTGAGATGGGCAGGGCATGTAGCACGTATGGACGAATCCAGAAATGCATATAGAGTGCTAGTTGGGAGGCCGGAGGGAAAAAGGCCTTTGGGGAGGCCGAGACGTAGATGGGAAGATAATATTAAAATGGATTTGAGGGAGTTGGGATATGGTGGTAGAGACTGGATTAATCTTGCTCAGGATAGAGACCGATGGCGGGCTTATGTGAGGGCGGCAATGGACCTCCGGGTTCCTTAAAAGCCAGTAAGTAAGTTCTCATTTCATTTTATAGTTCTGCCAAAATCATCAGAACCAACGTGTCATGAACAATTTCCGGGTAAGATTGTAACAAAGAATATATTACCGAGGGGATCACTTGAAATGTGTCACTTTGAAAAAAATAATGCCATACTAATAAATTAAATTGTTCAAGCCATAGCCTGTATTATTTTGATATTAATAAACTTTATAGTCACTTTAGAACAGCATGTTGAAATTCGTCAGAACCAATTTTCCAATTCTTAATAATATACAGAGGGTACTGGAAATAAGTAAAAAATTATGCCAGTGTTTAGGAAATAATTATTGTAGTATGAAAGTCGTGACAAAACCATTTTTAAATGACACCGTATACTAATCCTTAACATATTTAAAAAATCCGCAATAAATTTAATGCATGGAAATATAGGCCTAACTGTTCCATTTATGTCACTGAATGATCTTTCAGTATATACTAATGTAATTTATTCAATTATCTCAAAACTTTATACGAAATAAGTAGGTGTAATCATCTGCTATAGAGTAGGTCATGAAAACAAACAAAACACTAATAATGTGAACAAGAAAAAGCACTGAAATAAATCAACAGCAACTATTTTCAATTTCTGAGCTGAAAATCACATTCTTTTATATGTTACAATGAAGGAAATTGTAATAAAGATTACGGTAGTAATTATTATAATAATATAGTAATGATCAAATATTTGATGTTAAAATTCTTGTCACTTCTCAAGCCATTAGCTTACAGTTCGAGTTCATGAATGGTTTAGATTTTATAACTCTTTCAAGTTCTCTTCTGTTTATCTTCTTGTAAGGAGTAACGAAGGCAATTATAAACGCATTCAGAATGTCTCAATAACGTTTTTGTCTGTCTCTTTGTAGGAGGAATCTTGCAGCGCAAAGGAAAGGAAAATTTGGCAAGCTGCGTGCTTGTGTACGAGATTCTCGTGGCCACAGCAAATGGATGACATCGATGGAGCAACAATTGAAGACGGGAAACAGGAAAACAACTGAGTAACGCATCAAAGGTAAGACAAAAATATCTTTTAACAGTCGATTTAGGGATATGTTTTGTCGAGTATAGTAACATGAACGACTATTCTTCGTATATTATTTGGACTTTGTTGAACAATTTTCAATGTAAAAAGAATATGTTTACATTCATCGTCAATTAATGAAAATGATTTTAGTACATACAATAATGATAAAGTGGGATTTTTAATTTCAGAAGCTTGACGAATACAAAGGAAAAGTTGTTTATCTGCGTACCAAAACTAAACAGTAGAACAACGCAGTGCGCTAAATTTTATTGCTGACGTCATTGATATGATATTGCTTCTCTTGTTGCAATTAGTGATGGAGGAAATAAATTAAATACCGATATATTGATATTGCAATATATTGCAAACCTAATTTCGATAAACGATATATATCGCATAAAATATATCGATATATCGAACGATTATCGATAGGCCTATATCGCTATTCCGTAAGAAAATTGCATTTTAGGCGTACATTTACTGTATTACAATAAAATTTTAATATTCCTTTTTACTATTGAAATTAACATCATAACAGTCAAAAGCATAAATGTAAAATTGTAACAATAAACAATACATTTTCAATACCATATGATGTAGGTCATAACCTAAATCAAAATTATGGTGGAGGCAAGGGAGCTTAAATGATATAGTAGGAAAGAGTTAAGTGAAGTCTACATGGTTGAGTATTTGATATTGGAACACGATTCAATTATTCTAATGTTATATAGGATTCAATCCAGGACCAGATATAATGCTCTTTTCTACCTAACAACGTAATTATTTTTAAATGTAAGTAAACCGTACTTAGAATGTTACAAGTTTTAACAAACTTCAGAGTTGATTTGATACAATCCTTCTATAGTAAGTTCCCATTGCAAGTTATTGTTACACTCCAACATTCCAAACAATAATGGTGATGATTTTAGGGATAGAATTTTTATGCTCTAAAAGATATAATAAGAAAACAATGTCTGCACTAGGTTGTGCGTAGAAATCATAGACGTAAAAAGATGTCACATCGATATGAAATCCTTGTTTCTCTTTCCATTTCAGAATATAGAAATAAAAGTTTTGATACCGTTTTGAGGTCAGACGGTTCCCTTTCAGGGTAGGAGTTGCTCTCCTACTTAGAGAACATTAATAACAATATTAAACAGTAGTAGATAAACCTCCCGTCTGTCTCACGTTCGCACACGCTGCGTTTAGAATTTGGTGCTGCATATTAAACAGTTTAAATTCTAATTCCAGTCCAACCAATTAGAACAAGATATTGAGTGAGGTTGCATAATTATGTAACTGTCCACCTTCAGTAGCGCTATCTCTCGGGAATTATCAGAGTTGTCTAGTGTGGATTTTGTTGTTGTTGATAATGATAATAGTTCCACCAAAAAATCGATAAGTTTATGAGAAAAACCAATATATTATACGATATATTGAATCAAAATGTCGATATCGATACATGGGAGACTCGTCTAATTTGGCAATACTTTGTATTTTGACACAGTTTTTTAGTTACATATTCTGAAATTAAATATTCCTCTATTGTGGAATGTGTTTAAACATTAAATCCCAATAAACCTCTGAAAGAAAATTCTACAAATCTAAATTACTTTACACATAACACACTAATAAATAACAAGTTACATGTTTCCAGATTTGGTACGTCATCAGGATAATTTGGCAATAGTACAGGGGTAATTAGGCAATACGATTAAAAAATAAATTTTTCAAAGTAAAACAGTGGTACAAGGTTTATAAAACTTAATTTACTGGGACAAGAAATCACTAAATACCATAAACAGAAAACAAAAGCAAGAAAAAAAAATGGATTTTTCCGACCACTCTTATTAATTATATTGAAGGCTTGTCTTCTAATTTCTGTTGTCGATAGCCCAAACCAAAGTTCTTGCATTTTGATTACATACGTAACCAGTTTTTGCTCTTCCTCAATGGTTAGAGCTAGGGATCTTCCTTTCTTGGGAAAGACAACGTCATCGGGTCCTGAGGATGCATACTGAAACCTCTTTAAGTTGTTAAAGGGCACATTGTACTTCTTAGAAACCCTGTAAGTCGACCATCTATCTTTCAAAACACTCCCAACCGCAGCCCGCAAATCATCTTTGCAATATTTTTCAGAATAATTTCCTCGTTCCCCTGCCATATCTGCAACACACTACACACAGTGCTGCATTGAAGACTGTAAAAATCCCTCATACGTCCCTACTCTTAAATTTTACCATCGAGTACACATTCTTGTTCTAAGAGAGCAGCAATATATCACTATAAAGGAAAATGGCTAATTCACACTACTCTGTAGAAGACATTTTTTGCTAAGAAGAACATAAAACGAGCTAAGGCCTGATGAGTTATTAACAGAAAATATTAATTATATAAATTGCTTACCTTATAATATGGAATCTCAACTTTTGATATATAATGCACAAACAAACCTAGGTAATGAACAACACTTTTCTTCCGTCTTTGTATACTCACGTCCACACAACCACAACGTCAACAGGAAGTATTCAACACTTCTTTCTATTAGTAACAATATCTGCGGATTCGAATGAAAAGAAAACTAGAAGTACACTCAGATGTTGCACTCTGTGATCGTGTCATTGAACTTCTTAAAACTCTGGAGGAAATTTGGCAGTAGAAGAAATACAAGAATATTGACAAATTTCCCATATTGCCAAATTTTTTGAGTTTCCACTATCGCTATATCGAAACGAAAATATTGGTATTTCGTAAAAACCGATATATCGTTCCCATCTCTAAATCTACGCACGTTCAAAAGTAGCATTTCTGGCTTATATTCAGAAAATAATTTGAGTCGGGAAAGGGGCACTGCTTACAAAACATCAATAATTTAAGATTTTCCTCAGTTGTTTTACAGAATTCTTTAGATAAAGGCAGTAGACTGAGACTTAATCAAGACTGATTACGCGAAAGTGTTCGTTTCGGACAGTTAATTAAAACTTCATTGGGGGGCAACCCTTTCTCCACTGTTAACACGCACTGTCAGTGTTAATGTATCCGGTCGGTGAGTGCGGTGGTTCATTCACGAGGAAATAGAGGGGGATTTAGGAATGCGTTTGTAGGCTGGATTTGTAGTAATTAAAATTTCCATATTCGCTATGGAACGGAGATACTCTGCTGAAGTAAATTGAATTATGTGTGCGCTGCAGTATAAAACGCGAGTTGAAAGAAAAAACTCAAATTATACGGCGTTATCCATGTAACATAATTGGTTTTAATTTACTGAAAGATTGTAGAAAAAATGTTAGTTCATCTGGTCATTATACTGTATATGCTTTGTCCAGTGTGGAAATATCTACGGTCTTACTAATAAAAACTCTATATACAGACGTTTAACTGTCTAATACAATGAGTAGCTCGTTTATAAGTCGTGTGTAAATTCCTTACTAATAATCACTACATACGTCGTGTATAACGGTATAACTGTTACACAGCTACGTCATAGTTTCATCATTACTTCGTTACGTAAGGTAATAGAATATCTGAGGTTCTCTATTGCCTCCGGTAGAGCGCTCTAGTGTGGCGTGTTAAGTATCGATAGTACAACTGGTTCTAATCGATTACCACATTACATTTTGGTCAAAGAGTACAAGCTACAGCAATATTATTCTAATAATTCTATGCTCTTTGGTTTGTTCTTCTGTGGTTGCAAGGCAACCTTCATCATAAAATGACAGTCGATACGAACAGCTGTTAGAGGGGCGGCCATTTTTTCGCTATATACAACGCTTAAACAAGGGGTTTCGTGTATATAACTACTGCAAAGCAATTCCCATTGTATAGTTACAGGCTGTTTATACGTCCATCGCTTATTCACGGTTTATTAGTAACGTTTTCTGTCTCAACTCTGCATAAGTCTCGTATAAAAACTATACACGGTTTATTAGTAAGACTGCTAGTGTAAATAGTGAACAAATGTGTTGGATTATGTTTGCGAGAGAATTACTTAAGATAGGTGAATTGAAGTAATATTATTAATTGCACAATTTTTCAATATACAGGGTGAGTCAACACAGCTGTTGATATTTTTTTGTCTAATAACTACTTAGGAGAGACCTATTGGATTAATATTATCAACTACACAAATATTCAGTATACAGCCAAGTCAAGCTGTTGAAACTTTTTGTCAGAAAACTAATTATTATAGCTCAGTTGGATTAATATTATCAATTGCAGAAAGATTCAATATATAGTATGAGTCAAGAAAGCTGTTAAATGTTATGAGAAAACTATTTAAGATATGCCAATTGAATCATTATTATCAACAGAAACATTCAATATACAGGGTGAATCAACGAAGCTTTTAATTTTTGTTTGTGAGAGAACTGTTTAAGACAGGCCAACTGGATTAATATTATTAATTACAGAAATATTCAGTATATAGGCTAAGTCAAACTGTTGAACATTTTTGTTAGAAAACTAAAATTATTATAGTGCAGTTGAATTAATATTATCAACTACCGTACAGAAAGATTCAATATACAGGGTGAATCAACAAATCTGTTAACATTTTTTGAGCGAGAACTACTCGAGACATGTCAATTGAATTACTATTATCAATTATTACAGAAACACTCAATATACAGGGTGACTCAACGAAGCTGTTGAAATTTCTTCCGAGTAAACTACTTGAAATAGGCTAATTCTATTAATATTATCAAGTACAGAAAAAGTCAATGTAAAGAATGAATCGGTGCAGTTATTGAATTTTTTTTCGAGAGAACCATTTATAATAATAATAATAATAATAATAATAATAATAATAATAATAACAATAATAATAATAATAATAATAATAATAATAATAATAATAATTTATTTAATCTGGCAGAGTTAAGGCCATACGGCCTTCTCTAACACTCAACCAGGAGTAAAACTGCGTTACAAAAAACACTACAAATTTACAAAGTACACTACAATTTTACACACAAAACTGAATAAGATAATAAGTAATAATAAAATGTAAACAAGTAAGTAGAAATCAGAAATAATATATAACATACAGAAAGAAAGGAAAGAGCATAATAAAATGTGAACAGCAGGTCAAAATAAATGAGACATACAAAGTATAAAAAAAATAAGATAGATCAAAGATATGATAGACCAACTGGATTAGTATTACCAATTATAAAAATACTCAATATACAGGATGAGTAAGAAAAGCTATTGGTACTTTTTGTGAGAGAGATGCATATGATAGGCCAGTTTCATTAATGTTATTAATTATAAAAGCATTAAATATACAAGGTAAGTCAACAAAGCTGCTGAAATTTTTATGACAGTTATTCTAGTTCAGTTGGATTAATATTATAAATTTAAAAAAAGATTCAATGTATAGGTAAGTCGTCAAAGCTGTTGAAATTTTTATGAGAGAATTATCACAGTGCAGTTAGATTAATATTATCAATTACCAAAAAAATTCAATGTATAGGGTAATTCAGAAAGGGTGTTGAAATTTTCTGTGAGAAGTACTTACGAAAGAAAATTCAGATTAATAACATCAATAAAATTATAGTCCACACCTGTGGAGTAACGGTTAGCGCGTCTAGCCGCGAAACCAGGTGGCCCGGGTTCGACTCCCGGTCGGGGGAAGTTACCTGGTTGAGGTTTTCCCCGGGGTTTTCCCTCAACCCAACATGAGCAAATGCTGGGTAACTTTCAGTGCCGGACCCCGGACTCGTTTCACCAGCATGATCACCTTCACCTCATTCAGACGCTAAATAACCTAAGATGTTGATAAAGCTTCGTAAAATAACCTACTAAAATAATAAAATTATAAAAAGTTCCAATAAACAGAGTCAACAAAACTGTTAACATTTTTGTGAGAAAACTTATGGTAAGTCAATTGCATTAATATTATAAATTACAGAAATATCCAATACACAGGGTGTGTCAACAGAGCTGTTGAATTTTTTTTTGTGAGAGAACAATTTACGACATGACAATTGGATTCACATTTCTAATTAAGTTTTACGAATGATTTCTGTAGCTCAGAAACTGTGGATTGGTTATAAATGATGAAGAAAATTTATAACAGTTATATTTATGCATGGACATAAAGGACTGTTAAAAAAAATTTTGAAAGAAAAACCCAAATTCTACGTTATTATCCGTGTTATTATCGAGTAACATAGCACATAGCCAATCAGCCGTTCAAACCGATTCTTTCATTCAGTTATCTTTTTTTTTATTTTTTTTTTGCCGCACTCTATACAAGTTGTGTTCACGCTTCGGACAACGTTTCTCCTTATCGGAAACGAAATCCGTTTCTCGCCACTTAATACTTTAACACATTGTTTCAATGGTTGTGTAGCCTCTGGAAAATTGTAACGAAACTTACGTAAACATAACTTATACGACTGCTTCAGTAGATGTTACATTGAGGAAGATGCTATCATTATAGTTCAGAGAACGCATTGACATTGACAATGCAAAATGCCAGTATAAATTGTGTCGCCGGCTTAGTGTAAACTATTAAAAAAGAATATTCACGCCCAGGGTCGGGCTTATAGGAAACAACTAACCGGAAAACCCCAACCCGCTGCCCGTTAGAAAGCAACCTCGTAGCTCGGTAAGAATGCTGGTAACTTAGGTTTGACTCGCTTTGTATTATCTTACAGGAGCTATACAAAAATCATACATGTTACACAGTCTTCGTCTCAACTAAAAACGATAGTCGTATAGTGAAAACATTGTTAAGAACACCCAACACTCACCTAAAATTGAGCCTGCAGATGGCAGCACCGTCGATCATCTGGGTGGGAGGAGCGTCGTCCACGGAATCGGGTCGCAGAGCTTGGCTCCAGTACGTGACATGGCCCTCAGTGGTGACCACGTAGTGCAGGTCGCGCTCACAGGGGCACGTTGAGAGCACCGCCACATGGGCTTCTTCATCGGGCTGCCAAATATTATTCATTTATTAAGATTTATTTATGAGTATTATAGGAAGTACACAGACTATGTAGACACCTATGAAAGCAATTTCTCACATAAATATGGAGGAACAATATATATATATATATATATATATAACTTGAACTGGTAATGGAAATTACGGGAAAAAGGCTGAACGGATTTTAATAAATAACCCCTCATTTTGAAGCTTGGAACTCAAAGTTTTTCAGAAAAATAGTAGTTTTCAGTGAAATGTCAATTTTTCAACATAATTTTCCTATTTTCCAAAATCCATCTGTCGTCAGTTTTGAGAATAATTGCATTTCAGAATAAAACAAAAAACACACTACAGTAAACACGAAGGCCATGATCTGCAAGAATGCTGACATATTTAGAGCTCAAATTAAATTGGTTATTAAAAACTTAACTTACTAAAATAATATACAGGTTCGATTCTGCGGTGTGTAATTTTCTGGGTACAGCTGTGTATTGGATATTAAAAACTACAAAACTTGAGGTGGTTTGATGACATTATTACCATTAGAAATGAAATATTATTGTAGTTAATGCCTGATGTGACTTTTTTTCATTAATTATACATATTAATGCTATATTGATGATATGAAAGTGAAACGTTTTGGGGTTATATAAGTAGATGTAGAGAATAACTTAAATTAGATTTTGATTTCTATATTTTACTGAGTGGCGGAAATAGTATATATAGCTATAAAACTTACGTAAGATAATAATATTATTAAAAATGAAATATTTTTATAGTTATTAATCAAGTGGGGTTGGGTCCTTTTCATATATTTAATGGCGGTGTGGTGTAGATATTTATATGCGTGGTTCTCTACAGTATTGGCTCGAGAGAGAGTATCTTTCATTATTATGGAAGCAAATAACTTTCAGAATGTCTGGTATTCTTCATTGAAAATAAATCTGAAAAATGTTTATGTGAACGTCTAATGAACTTAGTTTGCAGCATTTGCTGCACAACCCACTAGTATGCTATAATTATTATTCATAATGATTTACATGAGGGGCAGTTATGAAGTAAGAAATGCAACTCATTATCAATAGAAGTAAAAGAATATGAAAACATAAAAGAGACGTGCAGAGAATAGTTTATTTAAAATATTAATTTTGAAAATTAACTACAAGATATTTACATTTTTCTAAGCTTTGAAAGGTATTCCTTATTTTTGGTTTACAAGACAAATATTTTAAATAAATTTTTGAAACCTAATGATAATCAGTTTTGCTACTATATATTCATTTATAGGCTAATTCTCTGCCCAAGAGCAAGTCTTTCACTGCAAACCCAGCATTCTCCAATCTTTCCTATTTTCTGTCTTTCTCTTAGTCTCCATATACGATCCATATATCTTAATGTCGTCTATCATCTGATATCTTCTTCTGCCCCGAACTCTTCTCCCGTTCACCATTCCTTCCAGTGCATCCTTCAGTAGACAGTTTCTTCTCAGCCAGTGACCCAGCCAATACCTTCTTGTCTTCCTGATCAGTTTCAGCATCATTCTTTCTTCACCCACTCTTTCCAACACAGCTTCATTTCTTATTCTGTCTGTCATTTCACACTTTCCATCCTTCTCCATATCCACATTTGAAATGCTTCTAGTCCACACCTGTGGAGTAACAGTCAGCGCGTCTGGCTGCGAAACCAGGTGGCCCGGGTTCGAATCCCGGTCGGGGCAAGTTACCTGGTTGAGGTTTTTTTTCGGGGGGTTTACCTCAACCCAATACGAGCAAATGCTGGGTAACTTTCGGTGCTGGACCCTGGACTCATTTCACCGGCATTATCACGTTCATATCATTCAGACTCTAAACAACCTAGATGTTGATACAGCGTCGTAAAATAAACCCAATAAAATAAAACAAATAATAATGCTTCTAATCGCTTCTCTTCATTTCGTAGTAATGTTCATGTTTCTGCACCATATAATGTCACACTTCACACAAAGCACTTCACTAGTCTCTTCCTCAGTCTTTTTCAACATTTTCTGCTTGTGAAGGTGCTTTGGGTTTATCGATTTTAGTATCTATAATTCGTAGATATGGAAATTGATCAATATAGTGGACAAAGAAATCAGACGCTTAAGATGGCATGTACACTTTCGTTAGTATAATTATTTTACACACATAATACTTTTTCCGAAACAAATTATTTTACTCTATACCTGAAATCTTGATTTGCATAATACACGTCACTGTTCGTTAACAGGAAACCACAATTTAAGTCACACAGAGTTAGTGTGCACTCAATGTTGGTTGCTTGACGGTTGTCAGCCCACTTTGAGGTCTGTGGATATAGAGGGAAAAATTGGATCGTTGTCGGGCAGAGTTCCCGTGTAGCTCAGTTCGTAGAGCGTTGGTACGTTAAACCAAAGGTCCCGGGTTCGATGCCCGGCCCCGGAACAATTTTTCCCTCGAAATTATTCAGATCAACTTTGCAGGGAGTTATACCTGAAATCTTGATTTACGTATTTTACTCTATTTCAACATTTTTCTCCCAGAATCTGTAAGTCCTTCGAAAATAAAAAAGGCATGTATTTTAATGTAAAGTTTTTATGTATATGTTATTATTAAATAAATAAAATAAAATAAATAAAATAAATATATATTATCAGTACAGCACTAAGCATTTTAATGTTTTTTAAAACTAAGCTTTATTTTTTCCTTAAATAATGAAAATTCATGAAGTAATTTGTGCAGCCGGAGAGCTTTTACCTGATAAGAAAGTACTTGAGATATTTTAATGAAACTTTGAATGCCTGTATAGTTCTTATATGTGAACAACATAGTCTAAAATATTTAATGTATAGGGTATTTCAAAAGTCAGTTCAAACATTAAACCGCTATAAATATTATAATATTTGAGATAGGGGGAAAAAAAAACAAAAACATCACAGTGTTGGGCAAACAACGGGGTTAACAAAACATTGGGAAGATATCCGCCGTTCTCTTGTTCAACGTACAGCATTCTGTCTGTGACACCATGCACAGCATTTTGCAGATAATGTCTTGGAATATTGGCAATTTCTTGCGAGATGGCGTCTTTCAGTTGCAGTAGGGTTGTTGGATGTGTCAGGAAAACTCGTTCTTTAAGGTAACCCACAACCAAAAGGCGACCGGATTGAAATCTGGAGATCGCGGAAGTAGGTGTGAGTTATGTTGATGTAATTTAAATTTATTGCTAAAATATATTATGCTTTTTTAAAATTTATAATGCCTTTTTCAAAGATTATTCTGCTTTTTTATGTTTTTATTGCCTATTTTAACTGTTATAAATTCCTAAACATCCGGGCTCTAGATTAGGCTGTACTGGCCCACTTAACTTACGTATTAATATTTGAGGAGAAAAATTCGCTCCGGCGCCGGGGATCGAACCCGGGTCCTTGCTTCTACGTACCAAGCGCTCTGACCACTGAGCTACGCCGAATTCAATCCACTATTAGGGGAGAGTTGCATAGTATCGGATATCGGGTAATATCGGACAGTGAGTTTCTTTAATCTACAACCAGATTATAGTACCTGAATAACATGGTTACGTTTCTGTGATGCATACAGTTACATAACCACGTCATTCAGGTACTACCATCTGTGGTAGATAAAAGAAACGCACTGTCCGATATTACCCGATGTCCGATACTATCCAACTCTCCCCTATGTCCAAGTCAACTGCCATTATACAAGGGACGCACTCAACTGAGCGACTGTTTGGCCGGGATTCCGCAGTCAACGTATATGCCTAACTTGGAGTCAGGCCACAAAGGGAAACGTCGAAGGAGGAGAGTTCGGTCCGGTGCTGTGGATTGAATTCGGCGTAGCTCAGTGGTCAGAGCGCTTGGTACGTAGAACCAAGAACCTGGGTTCGATCCCCGGCGCCGCAGCGAATTTTTCTCCTCAAATATTAATTGTCAGTATTACAGATATTATTCTGTAGGACAAATTAATAAAATCTTTAATATTAACTTGCTTATGCAACTAGCAGAGCCTTTGTGTATCTAAGGTTGCATATACTACTAGGAAAACTACCGTATTCTACAGTACACTGTCATTTCGTATTCTGTGATAGTCTACCGCAGATTTACAACTTCAGTTGTAACTTACTTACTTACTTACTTACTTATGGCTTTCAAGGAACCCGGAGGTTCATTGGCCCCCTCATATAAGCCCGCCATCGGTCCCTATCCTGAGAAAGATTAATCCAGTCTCTACCATCATATCCCACCTCCCTCAAATTAATTTTAATATTATCCTCCCATCTACGTCTCGGCCTCCCCAAAGGTCTTCTTCCCTCCGGTCTCCCAACTAACACTCTATATGCATTTCTGGATTCGCCCATACGTGCTACATGTCCTGTCCACCTCAAACGTCTGGATTTAATGTTGCTAATTATGTCAGGTGAAGAATACAATGCTTGCAGTTCTGCGTGTTGTGTACCTTTCTCCATTCTCCCGTAACTTCATCCCTCTTAGCCCCAAATATTTTCCTAAGAACTTTATTCTCAAACACCATTAATCTCTGTTTCTCTCTCAAAGTGAGAGTCCAAGTTTCACAGCCATACAGAACAACCGGTAATATAACTGTTTTATAAATTCTAACTTTCAGATTTTTTGACAGCAGACTAGATGACAAAAGCTTCTCAACCGAATAATAGCAGGCATTTCCCATATTTATTCTGCGTTTAATTTCCTCCCGAATGTCATTTATATTTGTTACTGTTGCTCCCAGGTATTTGAATTTTTCCACCTCTTCGAAGGATAAATCTCCAATTTTTTTTAGTTCCATTTCGTACAATATTCTGGTCACGAGACATAATCATATACTTAGTCTTTTCGGGATTTACTTCTAACCAGAGGTCTGCATCGGATGTTTTCGTTCGAGCGCCAAGTAGTTCATAGCATAATCCGATAGGTAGCGCACATGCATGATGGGTAAAATTGTTACGAGCGATAAATCCTCGAACGGTATAAGCCGAGCGTTAGACATTCGTTCTTGTTACAGTGATGAACTGTGTAGTAACATCATAGATGTTTATCATTTCAAAACTTTGCAGTGTTTAACTAACCTCTCCATAGTATAACTACAAAACTTGCTTTAAAATGTAATATAAATGTTGTAGGTAAATGTGAGTGATTTTGTTTTTGCCACATCTGATAGATGTTATTGGATGTAATAGTAATATACGTTAGAAGAGCGGTATGATGACGTTTTCATGGTCGAGGAAAAGATTGAAAAAGCGAAATGTAGTTGAGCTTTTTTAATTTCCGAGAACATGAAAACAAACATACCGCTCGTGTATCGTACATTATTTTGTGCGAAGATCGTTTATTACATACCTGAAAGACGAATTTCTAATTAGTTGCAATGAAATCTCCACGTTGGTTTCTGTTTAATGACGGCAACTTCGGAAAACTTAATATCTTTCTTCAACATTGTTGCTATAAAATGTTTTCTGTGTTTACTATACTCCAGCAGGCCGTGATATACGTCTGTCTTTTTTTTCCCCCAGTCTATAAATGCGAACTTAAAACAAACGGTAAGGTTATGTAATGATTTATTTTTCATTTTAATATTTTAACAATATTATTTATGTAACATATTGCAGTAATAACATCCGCATCTGGAATCTCGTTGATTTTTTCACGGCTTCCTTAATGTTACTTGTATCAGGAATGCAATAAGTTTCGTGGAGTAGTAGACTTTACTTAATTTTTGCAAATATTTAAAAACAATAATTAACAGTGCAATTTAGGTGAAATTGCAGTGGTAAGTTTCCAATTTATAATTATTACTGTGTTAAACGTCTCTAAAAATAATATGTTAAAAGCCTAAAGCAGTAAAATGAATGTCGCGCTTAAGCGGTAAGAAGAGGGAAATTGTTATGTGTGTTACGTTGGGAATACTGAATGTGGTATTTCACACTTACCGCGTATTGGTTCTGTGCGGAAAACAAGCAAATACGCACGATCTCGCACAATTGTAATTATTATAAACAGAGAACACAATCAATATAATGCAAGAACTGTATCAAGTTTTCTAGTAATAATAATAATAATAATAATAATAATAATAATAATAATAATAATAATCTCTAATAATTAGTGTATCAATCTTTGCGTCTGTAACAGTTGTGCAGCATAATTATTCGTTTTATTATATTTTCTGTGACGTTATCTCTGTACTAATATTGTTATTAATCTACTGCTATATCAATAATATTTTGTAAAACGTTTCTGCATTGTCGCAGTATATAGGCGGAACACTATGTATGGACCTATCACATTATATATGTGGTAAATCAAGTATTGAATAATTATTAATTAGCAATAATAACTGTATATCGAAGTTTTTCATACTATTTTATTTATAACTTCATGTTACTGTTTTGGTACGTTCCATTAAACGTTTGTCATAAACGCAGAAAATAAAGCCTTATTTTTACCGTGTGAGCAAAACACATGTGTATCTTAAGTGTTCACGTAGGCTTCCGCGGCTGGTGTACATGGTGTGTGGATAAGCTTCAGGGCTTCTACCGCGTTGTCTTGGTGTTAATGGCTGACGTTTCGACCGCTGTTTTGTGGCCATCTTCAGAGCAGTTGTTGGATAAAGAAATAGTCGAAATCGAAAAATCGAAAGAGAATTGGGAGGACAAATTTAAAAGGCACGCAAAACGCGTCCTTGCAAGGGATTGGGGGCTGTACGAAACTAAATATGTGAGCTCCAAGCCTGTTGGCCACTAGTCTCACTCCGGGTTACGCTGCTCCACTGAAGGAGCTCTAGAAAATTTTGAAGGGGAAGCCGAAATTGGACGTAACCTCTTAGGTACCACATATAGGAAATAGTCTGCCAGTACTTATATATATAGTAGTCTTGATGGGGGGAGTACTTGCTGTGATAGGTCGTAGGTTCTCCTTCTGGCATCTTATTGGTCCTACGTGGTCCAATCCGGTTGAGGTCTGTATGAAGAGGAGTATTCATATTAAATACTGGCCCTCATAAGGTCCGAAAGAGTGACCTTGCTACCGCGCCCATTGTCCGGATGAAGGGGGGGGCGCAGTACTAGCAGACTATTTCCTTATCCAACAACTGCTCTGAAGATGGCCACAACACAGCGGTCGAAACGTCAGGCAATAACACCAAGACAACGCGGTAGAAGCCCTGAAGCTTATCCACACACCATATGTGTATCTTATCTGTCGCCTTCCATACAAGATAAGACATGTCGGTGAGACGACCTTGTACTGTGCTTCTATTTATTACGAGCGTATCACGACCGATCGTATGTCACTCGAGGGTGCGACACTCGACCGAGTTCAAGCGAGCGATTTAACTCCAATGCAGCACTCTGCTTCTAACCCTTTCGCTTTACTTGCTTCAAGTAAAATTTCCGTGTTTTCCCTAATCTTTTGTGGATTTTCTGCTAACATATTGACGTCATCCGCATAGTTGTACCTAGTGAAGATTATTTTGAAGGTGAATTTAATACACCACAACCATGTTATTCGTGTTCACAGCAGCAGCAGTCCACGGAATTATTGACACAGCCCAGTGTTGCCACGTCTGCGTGATCAGAGGACCGGGCGTGCGATCGGTAGCGGGTGCATTTCAAAGGTTCCCATAGCTGTGAACACGCTTGGGTGATTGGAAGCTGGAAATGCGCGCGAATTTGACACACCTCACTACACAGCTCCAATTTTAATACGTGTAGATATATCGCGAAATAATGCGTAGGCCTAATTATAACGCGAAACACACTTTTTATCCTCTATGAATCACTGTGCAGAATGTTCCGCCAATTATTCGCTCAGATTGTCGCTAATATTTCACGCACAATTCACTTGTTTAACATATGTTTAAGCTTCAAACATTTACTTTTAAAAAATCAGTCACTGAAATTAATAGTGGCTATGGACTTTGAAATATTGAACATGAATAATCTGATGCGGAAATCGTTCATCGTTGTGGCTCGTATAAGTGGGGATGCTAGTTCGATTCCAGTATGAACGTGGAGATTTGCCTCTCTTGTGTTTTGCATGTGTTGTCCTGGCTTAGTTGCCTCAAGAGTGATTCCTTATTTGTGTCACTTATGAGGTTCAAACCTGTCTTCGGACAACTGACTAAACAACAACCTTATCTTGAAGAAGAAGAATAAGAGCAAAAGAAGAAGAAAAACATTGATCAGCTTGTTGTGGAAATACGTGATTCACGGGAAATAAAAGAACCCTTGAGGCACGATGGGTGTCTCTCGGAAAAATTAATAACCAGTTGTCGACCAACGTTGAATTTTGACATAATAATAATAATAATAATAATAATAATAATAATAATAATAATAATAATAATAATAATAATGTTTTATTTTCGCTGGCAGAGTTAAGGCCATAACGCTAATTTAATTCAATCAATTATAATTAATTTGAGATTTGAGATAGCTAGTAAAATGATGAAAATTAATTTAATATAAGCTTACTAGGACTATGTTACAGGGAGAATATATATATTTCTATTTCTATAATGAGAATATTAATGTAATTGCCATTAGAGGTTTTGTAAATCTATTTAGAGAAATTAATGATAATAATAAGAATGGACAGATGTTAGTTTCATTATATGTAATAAATTTTAATCAGCAATTAATCTGTTAAGTAAGAATTTATGTAATTTTGACATAAATGAAGTTATTGTCCAACAACCCTTCACATCACTCGGAAGCGAGTTCCAATTTCTAGCAACTGAAACTGTATAAGATGAAGCATACAACAGTAATATACGTTACAAGAGCGGTATGTTGAAGTTTTCATGTTCGAGGAAAAGATTCAAAAAGCGAAACGTAGTTGACCTTTTTTAATTTCCGAGAACATGAAAACAAACATACCGCTCGTATATCGTACATTATTTTGTGCGAAGATTGTTTATTACATACCTGAAAGACGAATTTCTAATTAGTTGCAATGAAATCTCCATGTTGGTTTCTGTTTAATGTCGCCAACTTCGGAACACCAAAATATCTTTCTTCAAAATTGTTGCTGTAAAATGTTTTCTGTGTTTACTACACTCCAGCAGGCCGTGATATACGTCTGTCTTTTTTTCCCCCCCAGTCTATAAATGCGAACTTAAAACAAACGGTAAGGTTATGTAATGATTTATTTTTCATTTTAATATTTTAACAATATTATTTATATAACATATTGCAGTAATAACATCGGCATCTGGAATATCGTTGATTTTTTCACGGCTTCCTTAATGTTACTTTGTATCAGGAATGCAATAAGTTTCGTGGAGTAGTAGACTTTACTTAATTTTTGCATATATTTAAAAACAATAATTAACATTGCAATTTAGGTGAAATGGCAGTGGTAAGTTTCCAATTTATAATTATTACTGTGTTAAACGTCTCTAAAAATAATATGTTAAAAGCCTAAAGCAGTAAAATGAATGTCGCGCTTAAGCGGTAAGAAGAGGGAAATTGTTATGTGTGTTACGTTGGGAATACTGAATGTGGTATTTCACACTTTCCGCGTATTGGTTATGTGCGGAAAACAAGCAAATACGCACGATCTCGCACAAAGATGTCTTGTGGTAGGGTATAATGAGTAAATTGTTAGGATGAGATCTTGTACTTAGCTGATGATATGCGGATAAATTTTGAAAACGAGAAGCCAAATAGATTGGGGTAGCGGTGCCCAGAATTATATAACCCTGTTGTGGAAAAGAGTCGTTAAATAAGACAATACCAAATACCACGGATATTTATAAGATATTGACTTTTCTTAGTGTTTTATATAGTTTGTCGCACAGTGATGAATTATTGTATGCTAACAGGAGAAAGTCTGATGTTAGTTATATAAAGATAAATCATGTACGTATAAATACAGGGTGGAAATGAAATAACCTTGCAGGTTTTCACAGAGAATAGCTTATGTTGTATGTAACAAAAAACTATAATATCATATTGGTGGAAAGTTCTTAGTTTTTTTTTTTTTTCAGATTTTTTTCCTCCAAATGTTTAACACCCTCTTATTCGGTAACTATTGCGAGTAAGGTCGTGATTTTTGTCCATATCGATAGAAAATCTAATTAAGAATAATTTATCACAAGTTTTATATGATACTCTTATTGAATTTAGTATTCCCAAGAAACTAGTTTGATTAATTAAAATGTGTCTCAATGAAACGTACAGCAGAGTCCGTATAGGTCAGTTTCTGTCAGACGCCTTTCCAATTCACTGCGGGCTAAAGCAAGGAGATGCACTATCACCTTTACTTTTTAACTTCTCTCTAGAATATGCCATTAGGAAAGTTCAGGATAACAGAGAGGGTTTGAAATTGAACGGGTTACATCAGCTGCTTGTCTATGCGGATGACGTGAATATGTTAGGAGAAAATCCACAAACGATTAGGAAAAATACGGGAATTTTACTGGAAGCGAGTGAAGAGATAGGTTTCGAAGTAAATCCCGAAAAGACAAAGTATATGATTATGTCTCGTGACGAGAATATTGTACGAAATGGATTTGATATTTGAATTTTTCCACCTCTTCGAAGGATAAATCTCCAATTTTTATATTTCCATTTCGTACATTATTCTAGTCACGAGACATAATCATATACTTTGTCTTTTAGGGATTTACTTCCAAATCTATCGCTTTACTTGCTTCAAGTAAAATTTCCGTGTTTTCTCTAATCGTTTGTGGATTTTCTCCTAACATGTTCACGTCATCCGCATAGACAAGAAGCTGATGTAACCCGTTCAATTCCAAACCCTGTCTGTTATCCTGGACTTTCCTAGTGGAATATTCTAGAGCGAAGTTAAAAAGTAAAGTTCATAGTCCGTCTCCTTGCTTTAGCCCACATTGAATTGCAAAAGTATCAGATAAAAATTGACCTATAAGGACTCTGCTGTAACGTTCTGTGAAATATATAATTTTTCATAAATAAAACGCTAAGATATTGTAATTTTATTGCCTTGTGGCTCTCGCAGCAAGTAATATTATTAATTAATGAAGAAAAATAAGAATAAGAGGAAAATGAGCTGGAAGAGAAGGGCGTGTCTTAATAAACAGGTCGTTTTCAAACAGTTGAAACTGATCTCTGTTAGAAGCAGATATCATGTCACACGTCTGCATAAACGCGTGTGGCAAAGCAAATTTGTACTGCACTAGTATGGACATTAATGTTGAGATAATGGGGAACATATGTGCGTGTTAGCACACGTGACGTCATCAACACGGTGGCAAACTATAATCTACCCAGTTAGCTCTGTGCGGTTGACAACTGAAACCGAGGGGGGCACCGTTGTTAGCCAATTGCGAGGCGGGACGACTGTGACTAATTGCTAGGCAACGACCCGCGTTTTTCACATGTTTCGAATAGTATCGAGAGTTTTTATGTACGCTTTGTCATTGATAGCTTCTTTAATGTTAGAGCTACAGCCTTTTTTTTTATCACTGTGCGTCATTTTTGTGTTTTTGTTCCGCGACGTAAATGTATCGGATTCATGATCATCAAATGTAGGGTAAAGATGTATTTATCTCTTGGAAATGCTAGATGTTTCTACTTCTTTGGTACAGTGCGAAAACAAAAAATTTCGCACCGAAATTTCTTATTGATTTGCGTTATGTGAGAGACAATTAGCATAATAGTCCTATACAGGGTGGAAGTGAAATAATTATGCAGATTGAAAGCGGCGGTAGAGTAGACTTAAAGCAGTGGTGGGCAAAATGAATGCAACCCACAAGACAAGATTTAAATGGCAACTACATACTATGGGAGGGATTGCACTCTACAGTGCAGTGACGGATTTTTAGACAGTTGCGCCACTACACTGCTACCTGCCATATGTAATTAGAATAGTCGATTCACGTGATATTTAATTAATCATTAATTTTTCAAATTATATCTGTGCATGCTGTTTTCAGTTGCGCAAGGAGATGAGCATCGCTTAAGAGGGATCTGTGGCTGGACTTTATAAATTTCATTTTAGAAAACAGCTGTTCGCACTGTTAGGTTGATGAATACATACCGTCATTTCCCATAACTATGGTCCTGGAACACAACTATGGTCCACGATACAACCATTCAAATAACATTGTAGAAGTAACATAGACCGTTCGTAAATAGCTGCATTGAATTCAAACTACAGTACAGCAAAAATATAGATACACGAGGTATTACGTTATGGAGTACAAAATTTGAATAGTTGTATCGTGGACAATAGTTATGTTTCAGGACCATAGTTATGGGAAATGACGTTACTCATTATTTTTGCAGCAAACTGTCTATGCAGTGGTTATGTAGTACTGGAAATCTTTTTAAAAAATTTTAGCCCCCAGGAGACCTTCACATTCTGCTTTCAAGAAGCCATCATTCTGCAAATCCAGTACCTCTAACTGCAATTCTGAGATAACATCTTCAATTTAAACATGAATAGCAGTGGCAAAAGTATTGAAATCTTTCTCCATCCTTTGAAAATCACTGAGTGGCAAAACTATTGAAATCTTTCTCCATCCTTTCAAAATCACTGAGTGGCAAAACTATTGAAATCTTTCTCCATCCTTTGAAAATCACTGAGTGGCAAAACTATTGAAATCTTTCTCCATCCTTTGAAAATCACTGAGTGGCAAAACTATTGAAATCTTTCTCCATCCTTTGAAAATCACTGAGTGGCAAAACTATTGAAATCTTTCTCCATCCTTTCAAAATCACTGAGTGGCAAAACTATTGAAATCTTTCTCCATCCTTTGAAAATCACTGAGTGGCAAAACTATTGAAATCTTTCTCCATCCTTTCAAAATCACTGAGTGGCAAAACTATTGAAATCTTTCTACATCCTTTGAAAATCACTGAGTGGCAAAACTATTGAAATCTTTCTCCATCCTTTCAAAATCACTGAGTGGCAAAACTATTGAAATCTTTCTCCATCCTTTCAAAATCACTGAGTGGCAAAACTATTGAAATCTTTCTCCATCCTTTGAAAATCACTGAGTGGCAAAACTATTGAAATCTTTCTCCATCCTTTGAAAATCACTGAATCTGTGTTCTTTGAACCCGTATAACAGGTGTTCTATTTTAAGAATGTACATATTTAAGTTCGCGTTCTGAATATTTGTAACTGATCCTAAACATGAGAAATGAAAGAACCGCCTTTCTTGTAAGTGTGATATCCTCTCCATTCATATGATTCTGCGAAAGACATTGTATCACTAATGAAGCTCCGAAGTACAGCAATCCAGTATAATCCGCCACGTACACGCGCAGTATTTTCATGGAGTGGGGGAAGGGGAAGGTAGGGGGTAAGTTTGATGCTTCGCTGAGGTCTGACGTCACTGCGGCAATGTCGCACGAATGCCCATCATTGACTTAAAGGAACAGAAAATCTATATTACTTTTTGTGATTAAATACACGGTTAAATAGAAAATTAAGTTGCAAGTTTCAGTGTTTTTGTTAATTAAATTTACACGAAAACCGTCCACGCTATTGAAATACGCCGGAGGGATAAATAATTATTTAATTATATTTTCTATCGATATGGACAAAAATGACGATCCTACTCGCAATAGTTACCGAATAAGAGGGTGTTAAATATTTGAGAAGAATTTTTTTTTTCTGAGAAAGCTATGGACTTTCATCAATATGGTATTGCACTTTTTTGTTACATACAACATGAGCCATTCGCTCTGAAAATCTGTAAGGTTATTCCACTTCCACCCTGTATATTTAAGAATAGCTATTTATGTAAATTTCAATAAAATTAAATGTATACAAGATGAACCGCAAGAAATGTCATTCATTACAGGGGGTTATTCTTTGAGATATTTCAAAGAAACAATTTAATACAGTTTTGCTTCTTTTTTGCTTCTCTTTCGGGATAAAAATTGTTTTATACAAAACATTTCATACCGTGGTTTGGGAAAACAATCGATTTCATTCCCAATATGCTCAGTCATTTAAGAGAGCAGAAATTTGAGCTGAACAAATGCACTCGTAAGTTTTGGTTCTGAAAGGGAGTTTACAATGCTACCTTTGTTCGGGTCAAATTTCTACATATTTAAAAGACAACACTAAAATTATTTAATTCATTTATTATCACAATACACTGTTCTCTTAACCTTAAATTCACAAAGTATCCTATAGGATACAACAGTTTAATAGGCTTGCTTACTTACTTACTTACTTATTGGCTTTTAAGGATAACCGGAGGTTCATTGCCGCCCTCACATAAGCCCGCCATTGATCCCTTTCCTGAGCAAGATTAATCCAGTCTCTACCATCATATCCCACCTCCCTCAAATCCATTTTAATATTATCTTCCCATCTACGTCTCGGCCTCCCCAAAGGTCTTTTTCCCGCCGGCTTCCCAACTAACACTCTATATGCATTTTTGGATTATCCCATACGTGCTACATGCCCTGCCCATCTCAAACATCTGGACTTAATGTTCCTAATTATGTCAGGTGAAGAATACAATGCGTGCAGTTCTGTGTTGTGTAACTTTCTCCATTCTCCTGTAACTTCATCCCTCTTAGCCCCAAATATTTTCCTAAGCACCTTATTCTCAAACACCCTTAACATATGTTCCTCTCTCAAAGTGAGAGTCCAAGTTTCACAACCATAAAGAACAACCGGTAATATAATTGTTTTATAAATTCTAACTTTCAGATTTTTTGACAACAGACTGGATGATAAAAGCTTCTCAACCGAATAATAACAGGCATTTCCCATATTTATTCTGCGTTTAATAGGCTACATGCTATAATTTTAATAGAACAATAGAAACAGAATTGGTAGGAAAATTAAATTTAACCAAAATTTCAAAATACTATAATTTTTTTATTTTTACTATCTGACCTTCCAAGGCTTGCATATAGACACAGAATAACACACAATTTACAACAATGGTTGTACATGAATGGGGACCATAAAAATATATAGATAAACATTTAAATAACTACTGAAGCTTTCCTGGCGACGTGATAATTCGAAATTTTCTCGGGCTTCCAGCCAGGTCATAAGTTGGTGATCCACCGACGTTTCGAGAATGTTCATCTTCCTCATCTTCAGGGTTAAATGATATCTGAGGGAAAATCGAAAATCGAAAAATCGAAAGAGATTTGGGAGGACAAATTTAAAAGGTACGCAAAACGCGTCCTTGCAAGAGGTTGGGGGCTCTAAAAAACTAAATATGTGAGCTCCAAGCCTGTTGGCCACTAGTCTCACTCCGGGTTACGGACTAATAACAGCCAATCGGCGCACAGCTCCTCGGCTGACTCCTCCCTCTGGCACTATAAATTAAGGAGCTGGGTACCCTCAGATACGTTCAACGAGAGGCCCCGGGATCGATACCCGGCCCCGGAACAATTTTTCCCTTGAAATTATTGAAAGAAAGAATTATTCAGGAGTATCATTTCTTTACTTAGGTAGTATTCTGAAGCTAAAAATGTGTTGTGAATTCCATAGTTGCTTCGTAAATAATTTTTTTTACCCGGGTAGCTCAGTTGGTAGAGTAGCTGGCTACGGACTGGAAGGTCCGGGGTTCGATCCCATTGTGGTGACAGGATTTTTTCTCGTTGCCAAACTTTCAGAACGGCCCCAAGGTTCACTCAGCCTTTTATAAAATTGAGTACCGGGTCTTTCCCGGGGGTAAAAGGCGGTCAGAGCGTGGTGCCGACCACACCACCTCATTCTAGTGCCGAGGTCATGGAAAGCATGGGGCTGTACCTCCATGCCCCCCAAGTGCCTTCATGGCATGTTACGGGGATACCTTTACCTTTTTTTTACCTTTTACCCCTCGCGTATGTGGTACCTAAGAGGTTACGTCAAATTTCGGCTTCCCCTTCAAAATTTTCTAGAACTCCTTCAGTGGAGCAGCGTAACCCGGAGTGAGACTAGTGCCCAAAAGGCTTGGAGCTCACATATTTAGTTTTGTACAGCCCCCAACCCCTTGCAAGGACGCGTTTTGCGTACCTTTTAAATTTGTCCTCCCAATTCTCTTTCGATTTTTCGATTTTTCGGCGGCGAGATCACTTTAACCCTCAGATATCATTTAACCCTGAAGATGAGGAAGATGAACATCCTCGAAACGTCGGTGGATCACCAACTTATGACCTGGCTGGAAGCCCGAGAAAATTTCGAAGTATAAACATTTAAGATAAAGATACAGATTTTCAATCACAAATATATAATTTAACAGTTATGTGGAGTTTTTACCATATAGATGATTTTTTAAGATGGGGACTGAGTATTTAATTATGTTTTGGACAATTTCGTCTTGTATATCTTTGCCTAGTTTATATTTCGTTTCCATGTCACAAAAAATTTAGGGACTGTTCCTCGGGACTCCAACAGCAGACCTGTCACTGTGATACTCTGGACATTGCATTTGTTACGGAAGTAAGGTATTGTTGACTCGTATATTTCTTTCTTCTCTTTATCAACATCCACAGGTTGTGCTTTGGACTGTTCAAAGCGTATTGTAAGGTCGATGATCTCTGCTACATGTTTCTTTCTATTGATGTAGATGATGTCTATCCTCCGTACACTATCTTGATCAGCCAAACAATGAACTTCTTCAAAAACTTCCAAACCTTTGTTTCGGAGAGCAGCAGCAAGAAGGGAACGAATGATGTTACAACGTTTTATTCTTTAAAATTTCTTCCTGAGGACACCTCCCAAGCACATGAGGTAGGGATTCAAACTCACTACAGTGTCTGCACGGGATGTGCCTGTGGAACGTCCTAGAAGAGCTCGAACTGGCGCTACCATGGCTGTCATTTTTATGATATCTCTCCACTCTGAACTCGAAAGACCTTGCTTTTTAATAATCCAAGAAAAAAAAAAGTCAATAAGTATGCTCAACTTTTAGACAATTATATCTTTGTCCCCTTCGCTGTGGAGACCTTCGGTCCTTGGAGTCATGACACTAAAGTTTTGGTATCTCAAATCGGCCAAATTTTGATCTCCATTACTGGTGATCGCCGTTGCACTACTTATTTGCGTCAACGATTAAGTATTGCAATTCAACGCGGAAATGCAATGAGCGTTTTGGGTACTCTTACCGAGCCCAGCCCTTTGGATGAACTCTTTCTCTTGTAAAATTTATTTAGTATCCGTATGTAAATATTTATATTTAGTTTTATATACTGTATAAAAGTATTTAAATAATTTTTCTGTTTAATTTTATAAACATTTATTTATATAAAAACAGTTAAATAGTAATTGTTTAACTCTTAGAATTATGACATTATGTCGTGATTTATATAAAAAGAAAATGGTTCTTCTTATACAATAGTAATATACGTTACAAGAGCGGTATGTTGACGTTTTCATGGTCGAGGAAAAGTTTGAAAAAGCAAAACGTAGTTGAGCTTTTTTAATTTCCGAGAACATGAAAACAAACATACCGCTCGTGTATCGTACATTATTTTGTGCGATGATCGTTTATTACATACCTGGAAGACGAATTTCTAATTAGTTGCAATGAAATCTCCATGTTGGTTTCTGTTTAATGACGCCAACTTCGGAACACCAAAATATCTTTCTTCAATATTGTTGCTGTAAAATGTTTTCTGTGTTTACTATACTCCAGCAGGCCGTGATATACGTCTGTCTTTTTTTTCCCCCAGTCTATAAATGCGAACTTAAAACAAACGGTAAGGTTATGTAAGGATTTATTTTTCATTTTAATATTTTAACAATATTATTTATATAACATATTGCAGTAATAACATCGGCGTCTGGAATCTCGTTGATTTTTTCACGGCTTCCTTAATGTTACTTGTATCAGTAATGCAATAAGTTTCGTGGAGTAGTAGACTTTACTTAATTTTTGCAAATATTTAAAAACAATAATTAACATTGCAATTTAGGTGAAATTGCAGTGGTAAGTTTCCAATTTATAATTATTACTATGTTAAACTTCTCTAAAAATAATATGTTAAAAGCCTAAAGCAGTAAAATGAATGTCGCGCTTAAGCGGTAAGAAGAGGGAAATTGTTATGTGTGTTACGTTGGGAATACTGAATGTGGCATTTCACACTTACTGCGTATTGGTTCTGTGCAGAAAACAAGCAAATACGCACGATCTCGCACAAAAGTAATAAAGGTAGCATTAGCAGATGGTACTTCTGAAAATAATTCAACACCTTTTCCTTTATGAGGGTATGAACACCACTCATTATATTTGTTCTCCTTCAACTGTTGTCTTATGTGACGAACATTAAAATTCTTCATGGACTGGTCTAAGTTCAGTTCATTAAGACAGCGATTTTCGATGTTACTAAGATCTCTAATTACAACGACATGAGTATCGCACGAATATTCTAATGATTTAAATACGGACATTGCGATAGTGTGTTTTCTTTACAGTCCGACACGGTTTAATAAACTAGTATGAGAAATGAATTTTTGCCAATTTAAGGGTTAATTGAGTAGCTTAATATCAAAGACGGACATGTGACCTCAATCGAAATTTAGATTGCCGTGCTTTTTATACAATTTTTCATGCTCTTTCCAGTTATAGTGAAACCATATGCAAACTCTAACACTACATTTATAAAATAAATTGTGTTAAATATTACAAAGAATACTGTCAATTAAAAAATTGCCTCTAGATCCAAACTATGGAGACGACGGATGTCCGTCTTTGATATTAAACTACTCAATTAAATGATTGACTGGAAATTAAATCAATGGAGTTTTCAAAACACGCTATGAAATTTTTCATATAAAACAATGTCCACACCTGTGGAGTAACGGTCAGAGCGTCTGGCCGCGAAACTATGTGGCCCGGGTTCGAATCCCGGTCGGGGCAAGTTACCTGGTTGAGGTTTTTTTCGGGGTTTTCCCTCAACCCAATACGAGCAAATGCTGGGCAACTTCCGGTGCTGGACCCCGGACTCATTTCACAGGCATTATTGGGGCCATTACTCTTTATAATATACGTAAATGACCTATGCCAGAATATTACATCAAATGTGAGGCTATTTGCAGATGACTGCATTATGTATAGAAAGATTAGAAATAATTCAGATGTAGATGCTATTCAAAGAGACTTGAATAAAATTTATAACTGGGCGTTAAGGCATAGGATGAAAATAAATGTTTCTAAAAGTAAATCTATAACATTCTGTAAAACCCGAGAAGATACTAGTCTTAATTACGAATTCAGTGGTGTTGTAATTCCGCAGGTACAGTGTTGTAAATACCTAGGAGTGTATTTAAACTCCAAACTTTCTTGGGGAGAGCATGTTGATAATGTTACGGGTAAAGCATGGAGGGCACTTCACTTTATTATGAGAATCTTGAGAAAGGCTAGCCCCAAATCGAGGGAAATAGCATATCTAATGTTAGTGCGACCGTTAATGGAATACGGAACTATATGTTGGGATCCCTATAGAATATATCAGATAAATTCCTTAGAAAGAATCCAGTACAGGGCAGCTAAATTTGTTAAAGGTAAAAGAGAAGATGGAAACGATACGATAAAAGAACTTAAATGGGAAACTTTGGAAAACAGACGTAGGAAAACTAGAATAACATCATTGTATAGAGCACATCTAGGTCAGAAAGCATGGGTAGACATAACGGCTCGGTTAGAAAAGCCAACGTACTATGGTAGGAACGATCATGATTTTAAAATCAAATGTAGGAAACAGAAAACGGATGTAGGTAAATTCTCATTTTTAAATAGAACTATAAATGATTGGAATGACCTACCTGCAGCGGTCTTTGAGGGCTGTCCTTCCTTAAGGAGTTTCAAGAATAATTTAAAAAGTTGTATATAAAGTGAAAATTAAAATTAAGGTGACATTTAACATTTAATTTTTTAAGGTGACATGTATTTATTTAGCCTGACGAGTTACTTCCTTGGTTTGAATTGTAAATTATTTAAAAATAGCGTGTAAGAGGACCTTAGACTTGAAATGTTTAGTTTAAATGTAGTTCTGTTTATAAGTATGCATAAGGGTGTAATTATTTGACTTATTTGAACTGTTGTATCAGTGAAGCGAGGTGAGTCAGTGAAGTTATGGTTTTACAGTGCAGTGAACAGTTCCGATCAGTGATAATTTATAGCGTCAATGAAATGTGTTCTATAGTGTCAGTGAAATGCGTCATAGTGCCACTACAGTGAGTGAGATGAGAATAAAGTGAAAGACTATTGAAACTTATGTGGGGCCTGTACATAATTATGTAGGTTGTATTGTAAAATTAGGTATTTTATTTATGTTTTATTATTATTGTGTTAAATTGTATTGTGTATTCTTATTGTATTGTGTATTGTAAATTTATTGTGTACTAGCCGTACCCGTGCGCTCCGCTGCACCCGTTAGAAATAAATATAAAATAATTACATAATTAAAATAGGACATTTGATCCAGGGAACATTCGTGTTTGATAGAAAGATAAATCGTTTAATATGTTACTTAATTTAAATTGCATTTAAAATATTAAAATGCGATCATCTTGATCCAGAGACCACTCATTTGGTGCGATGACAATTCCTTTAACATGTTTCTTAATTGTTATTACCAATTATTTTTGGAAAAGCGAAAATTAACAGAAAAATTTTGGCTACAGATTTATTATGTTTATATTATATTATATTATGAAAAAGTGTGTTGATAACAGATGTACTCGAATTAGAAAGTTTTTAATTTGTTGTGGGAGCTCTTGAATCTCAGGAGGAACAACTTTTACAACAGCGCAACATAATCTGCTTGGCTCATTACCCAATTTTTTTACATTGCATTTATTGCATATGTATTTTATGTATTTTAACACGATTCAATTGAGCATAGTTAAAATTTGAATTATAAAATAATGGATTGCTAAGCTAACGTATTATTACTGCATACTAAATCAATACACTCTCGTTGTTCGTTAATACTCTGAGATAAAAATGAATATGTTCATAAACATTATTATAAGAAATACAGGAAATGAATATACAGAATAACCTATCACGTTTTCTGTGCATAAGAAGCTATTTTAATCTTACCTGTCCTCAATTCACTCACAAGTTACTGTAATAACATTATAGCATTATGTCCATCCAGAGAAACTACACTTTCCAATGGTGAAATAATAATTAATTATACAAATCGGTTAATTTAGCTTCCGATATTACCATACAAACACAGAAACATTGTCTGTAGGCTATGTTTCATAGCTTTCGATTGTTGTGTCCAAGGCCCCTTATAGACGAAGTCATTTGTTTTTTATTTCAATACACCGCCTTACATGGCAGTTATTTTAATTTTAAAACTCATTTATCTCATTAAATATCAGTCCTATCAAAATTTTTCGAAGAATAAAACTTATCAGAAATCATTTTTAAAGAAACTTGTGTTATGTAACATATTTCACAAAAATCAATAATAAGCGAGATATTTCGATTTATTTAATTCAGGCCCCCTTATAACCCCCCTTTTAAATAACGTATTTTGAATGCCATATAGCCTATAATCTAAGTTACAACGAACTTAATTTATATTCCAATTTTCATCGAAATCGGTTCAGCCATTATCGCGTGAAAAGGTAACAAACATACAGACAGACAGACAGACATACAAACAAAAATTTCAAAAAGGCAATTTTCGGTTTCAGGATGGTTAATTATATATGTTAGGTCCAATTATTTTTGGAAAATCGAAAATTACCAGAAAAATTTCGGCTACAGATTTATTATTAGTATAGATTATCATTTTTTTGTGTATTGTTTATATTGTGTATACCACTGCCACCGGGTGCTTGCCCACTTGCAGTGTAAATACATACATACATACATACATACATACATAGATACATACATACATACATACATACATACATACATACATACATACATACATACATACATACATACATACATACATACAATGTTTATCTCTCGAAAAGGAAGCAAAAAAACGAGCAAAATTTGTATTAAACTTTTTTGTTTGAAATATCTCAAAGAGTAATCCCCTGAAATTAATGATATAAGTTACTGTTCGCTCTGTATATACACTTAAAGCAATAGTCGAATAAGTCAGAAATTAATGACGTAGTGTAAATATTACTCGCTCTCGACACAGTGAAGGCTAGAGGTGAGTTCATTCATTAGCCTATACTGGGTGTTCAGTTCAAAATGTGTCATAGCTCGCTGTATGTCGTCATGTGGCTATCCGATGAGCCTAGAGAATTCAATCTCCCTACACTTCCGCAGAGGCGTATTACCTAAATGCGAGAGAAGTTGCCTAGCAAGTACGGCGTTCATTCTGAAGATTACTTACCTATACGTACGGTAACGCCAATAGTGGCAAGAATGTGAACTGTTTAAAACACGTACTGAAGTGAGTTTTTTTTTCTTACTGTCGGGATATGGGGAGAGGGTTAAGACGATTACTTACGTATTTGTTAACATTAACTTCGACGGTCAACATGGCACGGAGCATTTGATTTGTGTTGTCGAATGTTGCCGTACGCAATCGATGATAACAAATACCCTGCGTCGTACGACTTGCCCGCGCAAAACACAGTTCGAAAGAGGTTATGGTAGCACACAGACATTACAGACCGCCATCTGTTGCTACGACATTCAAGTTATACCGTACACGTTCTCAAGTTCAGATTGAACGCCTTGGTTAATAGGCAACTTCACTGACGTAAAAGCTGAAACTCGCTTCAAATCGCTGACTCACAACAGTGACGTCATGACACACTTTGAAATGAACACCCAGTAGTGAGCGAGAACGCAGTGGTGGATTGTGAACTACATCTGTACCTTCAGTGTTCATAACAAGGAAATAATAAGAGGAAGACAAGGCGAAGGTGAGGTGAAGGAAAGGAGAAGAAAAGGAATGACAAGTTTAAAGATAAAAAGAGAAGGCGAACAAGGGGAATACAAGGAAAACAAGGGAGGTCAAGAAGAATAAGAGGAGGAGGATGGAATACAAAGACTAAGGAATAGGAGAGGATGTGAAATAAAAAAAAACAAGAAGAATGTATGGAAGACGAGACGATCAATTCGAAAGTCACCGCCTCGTGCCTAGTGAGGAGAAACGCGACTCACTTGCAACGTGTGCTCCAAGCCCTCGATGAGGAGGTAGCAGTCGGAGGAGGAGTTCCACTTCCTGACGGGCTCGCGCGCCAGCACGTAGTGGCTGTCGATCTCCTTGCTCCCCACGGACACTAACTCCGCCTGCAGGATTATGATCTCGCTGTCCGCCAGGATGGCGGGCACCACGAACGTGCCTTCCCCCGACGTTATTTCTATGTCCTGGCTGTAGATGGCAGTTGTGTTGTCGTAGACTTTGACCCGTACGCGAACCGACTTCTCTGTGCTGACGGCCTCCACCTGGAAACAAGGAGTATACTATTAGAAATAGGTGCAGGGGTCCGGGTTCAATTCTGTGCACGGAAATTCATAATTTGAAAATAATGCGTCTCACATAACATATTTTATAAACTTTTAAAATGAATAATAATAATAATAATAATAATAATAATAATAATAAATGTACAGGGTGTAAACAATATAACCTATCAAAAATAGTGGTGGTAGAGCGTCAATAAATGAAGGGAAAAAAGTCAAATAACATTTTTATGTAGTTTTCAACGTTTTCCCTGAAAAAGAAAGTGTTTTGTGAATCTAACGTTTTTGAAAAAAAGAATAGATTCATTATTTGCTATATCCGATACGTACGTTGAAGCAGTCGTTTGTTACTTTGTTGTGTATTGATATGTGTTGGGGGCAAGGTAATTGGCAATGGCATTCACGTTCAGTCGAAACGTAAACAAATAATTAGATTATCAGTCTTAAAACATGGTATTTTACAAATTAAAAATAACATTATAAAAATAATCAAATTTCACTAGATTTTTGTTTAGTAGACAGATATAGATTGTCTGTGTAATTTTGGTAGTTTATTCCATTTACACCCTGTATATACCGGTGCGTCAAGAACGGAAGAATTAATAGCAAACCAGGGACCCGAAAAAAGATGTTTTTAGACTATCCCACCCTTTTATTTTAATATACAGGGTGCTTCAAAACGTTTGTGTCACTCCTTTCCCTCGAAAACTACGTGCTACTGTGTATTCGCGAAAAAAAATTGGGAAAATATTTGTTGCAGAAGAGGAATGTCTAGAGAATAAATTGTAACATCAAAATTGAAATAACTACTTCTTATTCTGAGATATTTCACAAAAAATTTTTTTAACAGAAATTAGGTAATTCTCTAATATTCAAGTTACTCCGTGATAGTATCTAGCAAAAGATTTTTATGGCAGTGAGAATGAGTACCCAATATGACAATTTATTTTTCTTTATCACATCATGTCTAATGACTAAAAGAGGTACCATATTTACAATTTATTTTTGTTTTCTTTTATTGCGATTATATCATAGTATGAAAGTAAAATAAAGTTTTGTGAATAGTAAAAGTTGTTTATTTTTAAAAGTCCTATTCAAAAATATCTAACCTTAGACGAGCTAGGTTTTCATTTCAAACTTCAAAGCTGACACCGGATATCTTCACTTCCGGTTTGTTACAGAAAATGAAAGTACCACCTATGGATACTTTACATAGGTTTTGGTAGATAATTTTTTTTCGAGAACACTAGTGTCATGTATTTTTCGAGAAAATGGGGTGATACGGGTAATATATATTAAATATAAAATAGGGCCAAGAACCGTTCCTTGAGGAACACCTATATTAATAATTGAAGATTCTGTATAATATGCTTATGAAATGTTGGAAAGAAGAAATTTACTCGGGGATAAGGATAGAAATAAATACATATTTAAACATCCTTATATTTTTTGATGATATAAGAGGACGAAGTACAAGGATGTCTATAAATTAAATGGATTAGGGAAAAACAACAATCTAATATGAAAATATTACTAAAGAAAACCAAGACCATGGCTGATCGCGGAAAACTTCCTGCACGTCAAAAAATCTATTATAAGTTATGATAGAGACAAATACCACAAGGACTAACGGAATGTATCAAGAGTAAAATTGTTACCATGGTAACCGTAACCATAGTGAGCCTTTATAAAATAAATGAAGTATTATATAAAAAATAACGTTCTTTCAAGTGATACTTTAGTAATATGCGTTACAAGAGCGGTATGTTGAAGTTTTCATGTTGGAGGAACAGTTTGAAAAAGCGAAACGTAATTGAGCTTTTTTAATTTCCGAGAATTGAAAGAAAACATACCGCTCGTGTATCGTACATTATTTTGTGCGAAGATCGTTTACTACATACCTGAAAGAGGAATTTCTAATTAGTTGCAATGAAATCTCCATCGTGGTTTCTGTTCTATGACGGCAAATTTGTAAAACAAAAATATCTATCTTCTACATTGTTGCTTTAAAATGTTTTCTGTGTTTACTATACTCCAGCAGACCGTGATATACGTCTGTCTTTTTTTTCCCCCAGTCTATGATGAGTCTGGAATCTTGTTGATTTTTTCACGGCTTCCTTAATGTTACTTGCATCACGAATGCAGTAACTTTAGTGGAGTTGTAGAGTTTACTTAATTTTTGTACATATTTAAAAACAATAATTAACACTGCAATTTAGATGAAATTGCAGTGGTAAGTTTCCAGTTTATAATTATTACTATATTGAACGTCTCTAAAAATAATATGTTAAAAGCCTAAAGCAGTAAAATCAATATGTCACTTAAGCGGTAAGAAGAGGGAAATTGTTATGTGTGTTAGGTTGGGAATACTGAATGTGGAATTTTAGACCTTCCGCGAATTGGTTTTGTGCGGAAACCAAGCAAATACGCACGATCTCGCACAAAATCTATTGTGTCACTTAAAAATAAAGGTACAGGGAAAGCATGAGCTTTGTCTACTTAAAAAAAAAACAAGTTATGTATATTATATGGAGTAGATTCCATGTAGTTTAATCCTATGGATGAAACTGAGACAACGTGAACTGTCAAAGTGCTATGACAGATTTTAGATTTGGCATACAAGAAAAGAATATGCTAAAGATAAACTTTCAATTGCTGTCCTGGACAAATCTGCTAAAGTAGACAATGCTCGTATTTCCCTTTACCCTTAAAATTTTCTCGATGACGTCTTACACAATAGTAGCAAAATTCTTTTCCATAAAATAATTTCTTTCTAAATAGAAGGTTTGTCGTCTCATTTTTATTGCAATTATGCCTTGCTTTTGGAAAACCCTGTATGCAAAGAGCTAGATAGAAATATTCCACATCAATTCGAAATGTATCGGGCATAGCGGATGAAACAGATTGCGTTTATTTGATAAAAATATAGTCAACATATGATTGCAGGGTTGATGTTGACAGTATAAAACCGTCAGCCCACCGTGTTTACTCCGATTCACCTGGTCTGTGACGTGCTTTGGCTGTGTGCACAAAAAAAAAAAAAAAAAAAAAAAAAAAAAAAAAAAAAAAAAAAATGAGAGAGAGAGAAAGCAATGCGTACAGAACAAGCTAATTGTGGAAGGGCAGACAGGCGTCCAGCACATGACAAATGAATGTGTGGTCGACCCCATGACAACCAGCCTCTTGGTGCATCTGCTTGCTTTTCACACGTGGATGTACTCTACTCAGGAGCGGTTTCATTACATCACTCAAGCGATGATATCATTTTTCATTTTGTGCTCGATAATAAATTTTGGTTACTAGATGAATAGGTTGTATTATACCTGGTTGTATGTAATGAATGAATGAATTTATTAACTATAAATGGGTTTTCGTTCGGTGGCATTTCAGGCAACAAAATATAAATATATGTAAAAAAAACATAAGCTACAAATCCAAATATTTAGTAGGTACATAATCTTATATATAAAAGTCAATGTGTCTATGTATGTATGTATGTATGTATGTATGTATGTATGTATGTATGTATGTATGTATGTATGTATGTATGTATGTATGTACTCAATACAAATCCACACGCTTTGACCGATATGTGCCAAAGTTTGCACATTTAACCTTCATAACCAGGAGAAAAACATAGGCTATATTAAATTGTACAAATGGACGTTAAATTAATAAAAAAAATTAAAAAATGACTTATTGCAAGTTTATATTGTATCTGTATTCTGTGTATAAAATAAGAATTAATATAATATGTTCTGAATTTGTGAGATGTAGTTTTCCAAGTCATATTAAAAAAACTGGGTATGATATAAGTGGATGTACAGCGGTCAAGGGGTAAAAATCTTCCAATATAAATTAAATTATATATGTACATATTGATTCGATGCTGAAACTGATCAGAAAGAGGAAAAGGAATCATATTTTCGTTGGGTTTTACTTTGTTCATAGTTTGATTTTTCTATTATTTTATTTATATTTCTGGTGGTGTGGAAGAGAAGGTCTAATGGCCTTAACTACACCAGAATAAATAAATAAATAAATAAATAAATAAATAAATAAATAAATAAATATATATATATATATATATATATATATCACCTTTACTTTTTAACTTCGCTTTAGAATATGCCATTAGGAAAGTTCAGGATAACAGGCAGGGTTTGGAATTAAACGGGTTACATCAGCTTCTTGTCTATGCGGATGACGTGAATATGTTAGGAGAAAATACACAAACGATTAGGGAAAACACGAAAATTTTTCTTGAAGCAAGTAAAGCGGTCGGTTTGGAAGTAAATCCCGAAAAGACAAAGTATATGATTATGTCTCGTGACCAGAATATTGTACGAAATGGAAATATAAAAATTGGAGATTTATCCTTCGAAGAGGTGGAAAAATTCAAATATCTTGGAGCAACAGTAACAAATATAAATGACACTCAGGAGGAAATTAAACGCAGAATAAATATGAGAAATGCCTGTTATTATTCGGTTGAGAAGCTCTTATCATCCAGTCTGCTGTCAAAAAATCTGAAAGTTAGAATTTATAAAACAGTTATATTACCGGTTCTTCTATATGGTTGTGAAACTTGGACTCTCACTCTGAGAGAGGAACATAGATTAAGGGTGTTTGAGAATAAGGTACTTAGGAAAATATTTGGGGCTAAGTGGGATGAAGTTACAGGAGAATGGAAAGAGTTACACAACACAGAACTGCACGCATTGTATTCTTCACCTGACATAATTAGGAACTTAAAATCCAGACGTTTGAGATGGGCAGGGCATGTAGCACGTATGGGCGAATCCAGAAATGCATATAGAGTGTTAGTTGGGAGACCGGAAGGAAAAAGACCTTTAGGGAGGCCGAGACGTAGATGGGAGGATAATATTAAAATGGATTTGAGGGAGGTGGGGTATGATGATAGAGACTGGATTAATCTTGCACAGGATAGGGACCGCTGGCGGGCTTATGTGAGGGCGGCAATGAACCTTCGGGTTCCTTAAAAGCCGTTTGTAAGTAAGTAGATATAAATATATATATATATATATATATATATATATATATATATATATATATATATATATATAAATTAAAGAAACCTTGAACGTCAGGCACATTATATGTTTTCTTTTCGGTGCCTGATTTACAACTGTTTTAAATTGAGTTAACGCTAGCAGGCATTTCGCTATGGAGTTCATCAATTCATGTAAGTGACGTTAAGTAAAGATTAATCTTAGCTTAGTAAAAGCAATTCGTTTTGATTTTCTGTAATTATGTTTCCGAGATTTACGAAAATGTAATAAGCAGTTTAATTAAAAACAGAAGTAGAAAGGAAAACCCGTGCAACGCCGGGTGCTTTTAGTTAGTATTACCTAAATTTCATAGTCACCAACATCATCATCACTTTCAAGTATTACACCCTTGTGGATGAGTTATAGGTTTCAAGCCAGCGTTTTTTGGTTCTTCCCAAATTTCGGCGTCCTCTTGGAACATACGACAGAATTTGTTTTGCCCATCTAGCAGGGTTTTTTTCTCCACATTTTGTTTCAAGTGAAGCCTATATTGATTGATATATTGGACAATGGGATCAATTTGCAGTTCCTCAATATTAGAACATTTCCTACTTATCACGTTGTAGCCCATTGCTACTCTGATGGAGGGCAAATAGCCAGAGTCCTAAAATTAAGCGATTTGACTACGTCTGCTCTTAATAAGGAAGGCTCACGCACCTTACCGACGAAGGGCAGGCCCGGCTTGTAGAGGCGCCGCATCTCGTGGCCGAACCTGAGTTCGACGTAGTGCTCCTCCGCCATGGCGACCTCCGGGATGGCGACACCCGCCGGCCAGCCCACCAGAGACACGTTGAGGTCCGACGTGAACACGGCCGACTCCACCTGGACCTGCACCTGCCAGTTGCCCAGCTGCGCCTCCTCGGATAGAGCCATGGAGAAGGACTTGACGCCTGTGAACACACCAGCAGTGTAGTATTGTGCACAGCAACCTGCGCCTCTCCGTGTGTTATGTTTTGCTGTAGGGTGTTAAGTTACCTTCGTCAAGCGCCACTTCCTCCCACAGCGCCACCTTCGTCCCTGCTGGATTTCTGACGAATACGCTTCCTATGATATCCGTGGCAACCCGGAGGTCGTGGTCAAGGGCCAGCACCCAGAAGAACACTGCAACGGGGAGAAAAGAAATGCTTCTGTTAATCTACAGCAGGCCTGCACAAGGCTTGCGCTCTCCGATCCGGCACACACCTGACGAGCGGAATGCAGATATTAGCTGCGCTCTGTATAAGGGTGGACTGGAAGAAGGGGCGATCTCGTACAAAATATACACAAAAGGAAGTACTATTACTAGTGTTTATGAAATGAATTCCCATTCAGTGTTTGCAAAACTATCTTGGACTATTATTAATTAATAAAGAAATATTTATTTTACAGAAATAATAGAAATTCTATAGCTACTTAAATATACAATATCATTTTGTTATATTTTTATTTATCAGGACATCAAAACGAGGTTTTATGCTGTTGGCAGCTGAAAGGAACAGTAGCCTACTGATCGTAATGAAACATCAGTTACAGATGTTCGATGTCTGCCTTTATTAAAGTTTATTATAGAAAACAGTTGCTCACAAATATAAATGTTGAGCCAAACATAGCAATCATTTTCACAGCCAGCCTGTGTAGTCGTGGATATTATTGCTAATGTTTAGTCTTGTAAAACTCAACCAGGCTAGTAGTATTATTCAAACGATCTTCAGCCCTTAGGTCACATTGAAGATCAATAAGTTCGAGCTGTAAATCGTTAAATGTTAAATGTTATGTTCCGTCTTTTAGATTCCTCCATACTGTACTGTAGCAGTAGGTAAGCAACGTGAAACAGTTACTGAGAATAGGCCTACACACTGCATTCCACTAGATAATTGAGTGGTCGTTTCCCTCTCCTCTACCTATAGCAAGTCTATGTCATTCTGACGTATCTTCCTAAACTATAAAACGTCTTTGATCTTCCTCTCCGTTTCGGCGAGCGGTAAACACCGCTCTCCCGCTCCCTCGTTGAGCGCTGTTTGTGCAGGCCTGATATACAGGGTGTAATAAAATTGATGTAACTATGCTGATTGAAAGGGGTACTATATTACATGAAAAAAGGCCTATTACACGTTTTGTAATAATTTAGTATATGGCTAATTAGAAAATTAGGTTGGAGTTTGCGTAGCTTGGCAACAACGCATTGCCGACTCACATAAAAATACACACACGATCTCGGTCTGAATATCAGCATATCGTCCCTTAGTCACAATAGTAAGGATTGCCAGTCTTTGTAATGGCAGGAATTACGATACGTATTAATATTTTTATTTAATTTACAAGAAAACCGTCCATTTTATTTAAAACCTGCGAATGGATAAATAATTTGTTATCAGTTTTCTTTAACGATAAGAGTAGAAATCAGAATAGTACGGATAGTACTGATCGAGTAAAACAGTGTTAACATGTAGGGGGAAGAAATGAACTAAAATGGTGTGAGAATTATTTCTTGTGCTTTATCCAAGGAATACGCTGTTGAAATTTGGACAGTTATGTTACTTTCACTCAACCGTCTGCCCATGTCTTTGTCTGTCCATAATTTCCGTACGTCTAAGGAAATTGCAGAATTTGTCAACTAATAAACAGAAAATGATATTGTCACGAAGTTGACATGCACTTGCTCCTTGTTCCTTTTACTCTTTTCGTGACAATTGGTTGGTTTTTTCTTGCTGTTTACAGTTCATTTTTTTGAATTAACCTATTATTGAAAATGCATAGCTACATAAATGAAATCCTTTAAAATGCACAATAATCAGAATATGACCTTTTCTTTCTCTGATCGACCAGTTGGTCGAAATACTGACTGATTTATCGATATACAGACCTATTTATCGATATACTGCCCGATTAATCGACATATTGACCGATTTATCGACAAACTGACCAATTTATCGACATACTAACCGATTTATCGACATACTGACCAATTTATCGACAAACTGACCAATTTATCGACATACTAACCGATTTATCGACATACTGACCGATTTATCGACAAACTGACCAATTTATCGACATACTAACCGATTTATCGACATACTGACCGATTTATCGACAAACTGACCAATTTATCGACATACTGACCGATTTATCGACATACTGACCAATTTATCGACATACTAACCGATTTATCGACATACTGACCGATTTATCGACAAACTGACCAATTTATCGACATACTAACCGATTTATCGACAAACTGACCAATTTATCGACGTACTGACCAATTTATCGACAAACTGACCAATTTATCGAAATACTGACCGATTTATCGACAAACTGACCAATTTATCGACATACTGTACTGACCAATTTATCGACATACTAACCGGTTTGTCGACATACTAACCGGTTTATCGACATACTGACAAATGTATCGACATACTGACCGATTTATCGACATACTGACCAATTTATCGGTGTACTGACCGATTTATCGACGTACTGACCAATTTATCGATATACTGACCAATTTATCGACATACTGACCGATTTATCGACATACTGACCGATTTATCGACATACTGACCAATTTATCGGTATACTGACCGATTTATCGACGTACTGACCGTTTTATCGATATACTGACCAATTTATCGACATACTGACCGATTTATCGACATACTGACCGATTTATCGACATACTGACCGATTTATCGACATACTGACCGATTTATCGACAAACTGACCAATTTATGGACAGTTTGACCGATGGACCGATATACTGATCGATTTCTCTACCGACTGACAATTGATCGGTCAACCAATCTATTCGATGGCCTACTGACAGATTTATTGGCTTACTTATTCATTTGTTGGCCAACTTCTCGATGGATTCACTGACTAACTTATGTATTGTCCATCTTCTCGACTTATAGACTAATCTTATGGTCAGTTGATCTCTATGTGGCTTAGCGACTGACTGCTTTATTGATCAACAGACTGTTTAATTTGCTGTCCGATCAATTAAGTAGCTTACAGTTCATTTGATCGTCGGACGTCCCGGTTGATAGACCTGCTGACCAGTGAGTTAGCCCGCTGACTGATCGGTTGGCCGATGACTCGTCGATTGCTGCGCTGACTGAAGAACTGGCGAACTGAATACCTATCTCATTGATTGGATGACTGTCAGATTATTTGGCTGGCAGCACTTTTAACTGACAAGTGCGCTAAACTTTCAAGTTACATGCAAAAGGTTAGAGTTCGTGATTGATTTCTACTGATCAGATTTGAATGATGGAGTTGAAATGGATGAAGAAATGTTAGACGTGACGAGGGGCAGGTATCTGTTGACAGGCAGGCTGCTTCTGATATAATGGAGTCAATTAAAGTGGTAATTGTGATTGATAGATAGAGAGAAATTGAGAACTTCACACGCGAAAGCCTTGTTAACCAATCTGGCCTGATTGTTTCGTAGCAATGCTATCAGATCGATTACATTCACTGTGATGCAGCAATGGGCACAATGGACATAAATTGAATCTCTGTTTCGATGGATACCTATGTAAACAGCGCTGCGTGTTTCAGGCCGTCTATTGTGCGTAGTAGCATTTTATTTAATATGATCATCCGTAATAATAATAATAATAATAATAATAATAATAATAATAATAATAATAATAATAATAATAAAATTTTACTTGCAAGTAAAGCGATAGGTTTGGAAGTAAACCCCGAAAAGACGAAGTATATGATTATGTCTCGTGACCAGAATATTCTACGAAATGGAAATATAAAAATTAGAGATTTATCCTTCCAAGAGGTGGAAAAATTAAAATATGTTAGAGCAACAGTAACAAATGACCCGTTCAGAGCAATAGTGGTGTAAGTCAGAAATGGGTAATGAGGGTTAAAGTAAACATTCTGTAAAATACAGCGCAAAGTAGCACTTAATATTCAATTTATTTAAACTATTAGTAGTCAGTGGATAGCAAGAAGACCATATTAATTGCTACTTTGCGCTATATTTTACAGAATTTTTACTTTAAACCTCAATATCAAATTTTGACTTACACTACATTTGCTCTGGACGGCTCAAATATAAACGATACTCGGGAGGAAATTAAACGCAGAATAAATATGGGAAATGCCTGTTATTATTCGGTTGAGAAGCTTTTATCATCCAGTCTGCTGTCAAAAAACCTGAAAGTTAGAATTTATAAAACAGTTATATTACCAGTTGTTCTTTATGGTTGTGAAACTTGGACTCTCACTTTGAGATAGGAACAGAGATTGAGGGTTTTTGAGAATAAGGTACTTAGGAAAATATTTGGGGCTAAGAGGGATAAAGTTACAGGAGAATGGAGAAAGTTACACAACACAGAACTGCACGCATTGTATTCTTTACTTGACATAATTAGGAACATTAAATCCAAACGTATGAGATAGGCAGGGCATGTAGCACGTATGAGCGAATACAGAAATGTATATAGAGTGTTAGTTAGGAGGCCGGAGGGAAAAAGACCTTTGGGGAGACCCAGACGTAAATGGGAGGATAATATTAAAATGGATTTGAGGGAGGTGGGATATGATAGAGTGGATTAATCTTGCACAGGATAGGGACCGATGGCGGGCTTATGTGAGTGCGGCAATGAATCTGCGGGTTCCTTAAAGGCCATTTGTAAGTAATAATAATAATAATAATAATAATAATAATAATAATAATAATAATGTAAAAATTAAAGTAATAATATATGTTTACTTAAACAAAACAGTCCACGCCTGAAATAACAGTTAGCGCGTCTGACCGCGTAACTAGTAGCCCGGGTTCGAATCCCGATTGAGGTTTTTTTCCGGGATTTTCCCTCAACTCAACACGAGCAATTGCTGTGTAACTATCGGTACTGGACCCTAGACTCATTTCACCATTATTATCACCTTCATTTCATTTAGATGCTAAATAACCTGGGATGTTGATACAGCGTCGTAAAATAACCCAATAAAAATAAACAAAATATCCACATATTAAACATTATGCGTTAATGGCAGTCCTATGATAGACTATTTCTGTTTTCCAGGCATAATGGTACGAATTTGCAAAGAAACTACATTACTCAGTCAAGAATAACTTCAATTGCTCTTCATTTATTTTATTTGCCATAGCAACAGTAATGAAAAAATTCAGACAGAAGAGTTTGTGAAAGTAAAATAATCTTTCCTAACTTTTGTAACTTTTGAATAATCCTATACACTATACATCATGCATTTTCTATCTAAAAACAATGTAGGCAACAGAATTAGAATGGACACAATGGATATGCAACATAATGTTTAAAGATGGATAATTTTAGGAATGTTCCTAAATCAATACTTACTTACTTACTGGCTTTTAAGGAACCCGGAGGTTCATTGACGCCCTCACATAAGCCCCCCCCCATTGTTCCCTATCCTGAGCAAGATTAATCCAGTGTCTATCATCATATCCCACCTCCCTCAAATCCATTTTAATATTATCTTCCCATCTACGTCTCGGCCTCCTCAAAGGTCTTTTTCCCTCCGGTCTCCCAACTAACACTCTATATGCATTTCTGGATTCGCCCATACGTGCTACATGCCTTGCCCATCTCAAACGTCTGGATTTAATGTTCCTAATTTATGTCAGGTGAAGAATACAATGCGTGCAGTTCTGCGTTGTGTAACTTTCTCCATTCTCCTGTAACTTCATCTTAGCCACAAATATTTTCCTAAGCACCTTATTCTCAAACATCCTTAGGCCTAACCTATGTTCCTCTCTCAAAGTGAGAGTCCAAGTTTCAAAACATATAGAACAACCGGTAATATAACTGTTTTATAAATTCTAACTTTAAGATTTTTTGACAAGAGACTAAATGATAAAAGCATCTCAACCGAATAATAACAGGCATTTTCCATATTTTTTAAATTTTTATTTTATTGGGTTATTTTACGACGCTTTATCAACATCTAGGTTATTTAGCGTCTGAATGAAATGAAGGAGATAATGCCGGTGAAATGAGTCCGGGGTCCAGCACCGAAAGTTACCCAGCATTTGCTCGTATTGGGGTAAGGGAAAACCCTGGAAAAAACGTCAACGAGGTAATTTGCCCCGATCAGGATTCGAACCCGGGCCACCTGGTTTCGCAGCCAGACGCGCAGACCGTTACTCCACAGGTGTGGACTTTTTCCATATTTATTCTGTGTTTAATTTCCTCCCGAGTGTCATTTATATTTGTTACTTTGCTCCCAGGTATTTGAATTTTTCCACCTTTTCAAATGATAAATTTCCAATTTTTATATTTCCATTTCGTACAATATTCTGGTCACGAGACATAATCATATACTTTGTCTTTTCGGGATTTATTTCCAAACCTATTTCTTTACTTGCTTCCAGTAAAATTCCCGTGTTTTCCCTAATTGTTTGTAATTTTCTCCTAACATATTCACGTCATCCGCATAGACAAGCAGCTGATGTAACCCGTTCAATTCCAAAAACCCTCTCTGTTATCCTGGACTTTTACATGAACTCTATTAATGATGATGATGATGATGATGAAATTGTAAAATGTTTTCGGAGAATCAGAATATGATTTTTTTTTATTCCGGTAGAGTTGGCAATGGATTTTTCCATAATTACTATGCTGTCTTTATGCAGAAGTTGAAAACACTAGCAACTGAATGTAGTACGACTCATTGTTAATAATTCTGCCCGGGGCTTTGAAGCAGGGACTGCGTGGTGGGGATATAACAGAATGCAGGTTCAATTCATGCAGCTTTTTACACAAATCCGCAGTGTATTGATATTCACATATTTCCCTGTACAATTAACAAGAAATAATGGGAAACGGGCAATGAAATGCAATCACGAATGCTTTGCTGTTTGACAATTGTAACAATGGCGACCTGAATTACAGCCATGCGGCGGAAATGAGAGAGACAGGAAGTGGGCGAGAGATAGAGAATCGACATTTAAAGCAAATTTAACAATGGAACAATAGTAATATGCACTCGTAGATCGACCCGAAATCCACGACTCAACATGTAATTTGCTGGTTCAATTAAATAGCCGATTCAAATTTAATGAAACTGCTAGAAGCGTGAAAGTTGTAGCGTTTTGATCGCCAATCAAGTTTTTAAAGGTAATAATGAATCAAATTTGTTGTTAAAATGATGAAAATGTTAGAGCTTAAAAAGAAAATAAACAAAAAACTGTTTAAATGAAACAATAGTTGTTTACTTGATGTAAACAAGTGGATAGACAGACAATTGTCGTACTTGGATAGGGGTCGGATCGAAGTATCATAAGGGATGTATGTTTTTCACCCTTATTTACAGTAGCAACATTATCTGTCGCTTGCAGTATTTGTGAAGCACCCCCATCATTAGTCAATATTTATGGGGGAGGAGTTGTGTATTATGAGCGGTTGGGGGTGACGAGTTTGCTAATTGATGGTCGAGACAGATATGCAGTCAAATATTACAACAAAACATTCCACAACGTTCGCGAATCATTGGGATGCAAATTTAGAGTCAGGGGGCCTTGGATGACAAATGAGAAACCAACGGGCAACCTCTACCGGTGTGTTGCAATGGGAATTTCTGCTGAAAGATAACATTTTATTGGGTTATTATAAGTTAGTCGTGTTTTTGTTGTCCGGTGGTTTCTAAGCAACGGATAACAGTCGCTATCGCTTCGTATGTTAGTAGCACTATGAAATGTAAATCTAATATATAGGACTATCATTTAAAAACTTACCAGTCTAATTAATTATTTATCTAAATTAAATTAAATTAAAAAGAACACGTAAATTTAGATATTTGAGAGGGAAGTTTAAAACCAGTGTTATTTAATGTGTTATTTTACGACACTTTATCAACTGCTATGGTTATCTAGTGTCTGAATGCGATGGTCATAATTCCAGCGAAATGAATCCAGGATCCAGCGCCGAAATTTACCCAGAATTTGCTCTTAATGGATTGAGGGAAAACCCCAGAAAAACCTCAACCAGGTAACTTGTTCCAACCGGGATTTGAACGCAGGTCCGGTAGTTTGAGTGTTAATTTTATTTTAGGTTGAACCTCTTAATCATCTTTGAAATTTGTAATTTCATCCTTATATGATGATTAGACTTCGTGGAATTGCCACGAGAATCGCAAAGTTTACTGCGCACGCAGTATAGACTGTATGAGAAGGGGACGTGCAAAGGATGGAGTATGCCTCTGATGTAAACACTGAGCAGTATACTGCGGTTACAATAAAACCTGTATCCTGCATTCAAGAAATATAATGAATGATCATTGAAGTAGGAAATGTCTAAACATGTAAATACACCATTATTTTGTAGTGAGATATATTAACTCTTAAAATTTAATGTAAGATACATCATCCTTGAATAAGTGCATTGCAGTGAAGAGTTACGTACATTTTGAACGACTACAAAGTAACCTCCCCCGATGGTCATTTAAACAGTTTTTATTTTGGGAAAATGCACGTTCGACATCACACGATGTAATACGTACATATTTGAAGAACGGAAAGTCACTAATTTTTAGTACACCAACTTCAGACGTCTTGTCGTGACCTGATGGTACATCATTTATAATACGAAGTTGTGAATAGGCAGAATTTTTAGCAATAATGTTTCTCAACTTACATTTCACTTTTTCTGAAATTAGTGAATTGTTATTTTGGATAACGGTTTGTGATACCTTATCCACTATATTAAGGGCTTCTGAGAATTGTAGTTTAGACGATTCTAACAGGATGATGCTTTTGGACACGATTTTAAAATTAGAATCAATGAACAGAATATCTTCCAATAGCTTTTCAGAAGGCAATGATTTTACAGCTGCAACAGCGGAACTGTCTGTGCTATCCAATACATCAATTACCGCCATTATTTTGCCGTAATGTTCTGCATAATAATTAACAGCATCCAACCACGTTCCCCAACGGGTCAAGACTGGCTGCGGGGGTAAGGGTATTCCAGGGGCAATTATTTGGAACAGCAACACTCTCATTGTAGTATGTTTGATTTAATTCTTGTCTGCACTGAACAAATGTTAAGCTTTGACTATTCCAACCACAGTAATGCAAAAACAAGTGCTTACTTAGGTATACATTAGCTGTAGCTGCTCTATCTATTTGGACCGGTCACATCTCTTAACATGAACTGCTTATACTACGAGACCGGCCGGTCGCTCACCTCTTCTATACTACCGTACATCGGCAACCTGATTGCATGCTGCGTGTGGCAATTCAACGAAGTCTAATGATATTTAAATTTGAAAGAGTATGCTATTGTTTATATACTTCTACAATTTGTTTCACATCTTTTTTTTTCTATCGTCGCCTGGCAACCTGGGTGGTTGTTATTGTCATATGGTTGTAGGATGAAGACACAGTTAGTTTGGATAATTTTCTAAATTTTAATTAATTCAATTTACTAAATTATATGTTCAAAATGTGCTTCATTGTTGGCTAGGTAGTAGTACAGCTTATTTCTGAACTTATATAACATAAATCCAAACTTCGGTTTTTATTATTTTCTGTCCTATTTTAATTTTAATGCAGAACTATATTCCTCAATATTAGTTTGTGTTACTACCTGAAATAACCTGTAATCAACAATAGTTTTTGTTGTTTTATTCTCTTCACCTCTAAACAACAATTAGAACAACCCAGGTTGCCAGACAACGATAGAAAACAAAAGATGTGAAACAAATGAAAAAGGTGTAGAAACAGTTGAATATTCTTTCAAATGTAAAAGTCCATAATATAGGTGTGCTATTTGAAATTTAAAAATCTGTGAGAGGTGAAACCTAAAATTCAGTTAACTTTGGGTTTAAACTTCCTCAATATATAAATTGACGTGTTTACATCCTAGTAGTTGATATAGCGTTGTTAAATGATTTAAAAGGTCTGTAACACGAATTCCATCGTCACTAAATAACCTAATAGTTGATACAGCGTCATTAAATAACCTACAAATGATTTTAGCTATAAAAAACGTACGTTCGATAATTTGAAAATTGAAAAATCATTTTGTTTTTTTCTAATATGAAGAAAAATACAAAATTAGTCCTTAGTACCATCTCAATCGGTAAGGTTTAATTTCGTATTCAGCGACCTCCATTACCATTACCATGCACTCATACTACATAATTATATACATACATCCAGCGACAGTTTAGAAATGTTATAGGTAGTGACTATTGCGTTTATATATACAGGGAGTATCTTTTTATTTCCAGCTGCTTATCTCTAAGAGAGCGCGTTTGCGAGAACACAATTTTGAATAAACGTTTCGAGCAGAAAGAAAGGGAATCAATTTAAAATGCATATTGATATTATTAAAAACAGCATATCTCAGTTTTAAAGTAGTTTAACACACTTTGTCGGACGGATGTGAATTGCGCGCGTAGCATTTCGTAGCTCGGCACTGCCGAGAGAGCAGCAGCATTCACAATACCGACAGGTAATTGTTCTCTTGTTTGTACTTTCGTCTGGTACAAAAGTTATTTTATCCACGCGAACATGTAATGATTTTAAGGGGTTAGGTCTGGTAACCTGGAGGGCCAATACCGCGGAACTCATGACCGAGCCATCGTCCAGGAAAATATTCATGTGAGCTGGTACTGCACGAGAAAAGTGACGGAAGGCACCTTCGTAGGATCTCTTTTAATGTAACATTACGAAATACTGATGTTAGGCTTACTCATACTGATTTCAGCATACCTATCTTACCCCTCTCTCGCCGTATTTGATGTCATAGGGAACCCTAATCACTTAGTGCAGATACAACTGTTTGTATTAAGACGCAAACAAGTTACAGGTTTGGATCACAAAATTAATATGCGTCGTGTAGTATTGTATTGTAATTAGCAGGGAAAGGATTTATATGTAAATACATATTTACTTATAAAGCTAATATAATTTATATTTTGCATTATCTTTATGTTTCACAATGTGTAGGGTTGAAAAATCCTACTTTTATTTTCCATATTTTTCCATATTTTAGAGTTTAGTACATATTTTCGTTAATTTCCATATATTTTCCATATTTCATATAAAACAGTCCATATTATATTAGGTTTAACAATAAAACAAAACAAAATTCCATTAACTTTTAAAAATACATTTCAACAATAGAGATTTAAACACATGTTCAGTAATCCCTTTAACATCAGAGTTATTTGAAAATTAGCAGTCCTATCAACAATGGGAAAGTAAGTTACAAAACTGTATTAATTTAATTTAAAATTTTTAACAGACTTCAGTTGTGCAGCTCAACAGTTAAATGCCAGTCAGAGTACACATAGGTTCAGTTTTGTAAATCATACTATAAAGACGGTAAATATGCCAAAAGTACGTCATTCAGTCAATTTAAAATCAAAACTAACAAGTTACATTTCAGAATTTAAAGAAGATGGTTTATCAACTGACAATAAAATATTATTTTGTAATTTGTGTCAGTGTGCAGTATCATCTACACAAAAGTTCCTGGTGCAACAACACATTACAACTAGTAAACATCAGGCCAACAAACAACTAAATTCCAAGCAGAGACAATTGTTTTTAACACAACCAACAACATCGAATGTAAGATCTGAGTTTAACATCGACCTGTGCCGTTCTCTCATCTCTGCTGATATTCCTCTCTACAAACTAAAGAATAAGGTCTTCAGGGAATTCCTTGAAAAATATACTCAACATACAATCCCGGATGAGTCAACACTTAGGAAGACGTATGCTCCATCCATCTACGATGAGACAATACAGAAGATAAGAGATGAAATTAAAGATAGTTCAATTTGGGTTTCCATTGATGAGACTCCCGACAAAGAAGGTAGACTTGTTGGTAATGTAGTTATCGGTTTGTTAAGTGAACAATATTCTGAACGAATTCTTTTACATTGTGATGTTCTAGAAAAGTGCAATAACAAAACTATAGTTAAACTGTTCAACGAAGCTATGGGTATCCTGTGGCCAAAGGGTATTATGTACGATGATGTGTTATTCTTTATTAGCGATGCTGCCCCTTATATGGTCAAAGCTGGACAAGCATTATCTGTTGTATATCCTAAATTGACTCATTTTACTTGTGTGGCGCATGCATTTCATCGTGTGGCAGAAGTGGTCAGAGACAATTTCCCTAAAGTAGATTTGTTGATTTCATCAGTGAAAAAAGTATTTCTCAAAGCTCCCAGTAGAGTTAACGTGTTGAAAGAAATGTACCCTGAAATTCCATTGCCACCAAAGCCAATTTTAACTAGATGGGGTACATGGCTAGAAGCAGTTGAATATTATGCCGAACATATAGACTCTATTAACAATGTTCTCCTTGCATTGGACTCTGAAGATGCAGTCTCAATTGATACTGCGAAAACAGTTACCTGTGACATAAGTGTGAAGAATGACTTAGCTCACATTCAGCATACATTTTCATGCATCATAAAAACGCTCAAAAGTCTCCAAAATAGGCACCTTTCACTATCTGAAAGTTTTGAAATTATAAATAGTACTGTGGAACAACTGAATCGTGGTAGAGGTAAAGTTGCAGATGCAGTAAGAGCTAAGGTGGACACTGTACTTTCAAAAAACCCTGGATATGAAGAACTACAAAAGGTTGTTGCTGTGATGAGTGGTGAATCAACAGTGAAGATTAACTTGGACTTATCCCCAGCAGACATTGTGAAATTGAATTATGTACCAGTTACTTCTTGTGACGTCGAACGCTCTTTTAGTCACTATAAATCTATCCTCAGAGACAATAGAAGAAGATTCACTTTTCAGCACTTGAAAGAAATGTTTGTAACCTATTGTTATGGTAACAGACAATAAAAATTGTGTTTTGTTGAAACTACATTGGAAGATAAGGTACGTCCATTATATTTTTTGTTTAGTTTGATTAAAATGTACCAATATTTAACGTACATAGTCATTTTTTTATAATTTTAAGTCCATATTTAATTCCATATTTTGGTAAAAATCCATATTTAATTCCATATTTTGGTAAAAATAACTACATATATATTTACATATTTCATATATTTTTAGTCCATATAAATCCGTTCCCTGGTAATTAGTAACATTCCATGGTATTCATACATTGCTTCACAGCTAGAATATGGAACAAGTCAAAAAACTTAAGACTATTATGAAGTCTTAATTTATAGTCACCGTCTAGATGAAATATATACAGACGAGGTTTACAATGTAGTCTACTAGTACAACACATAGTTTTAGTATCAATTTCATGAAGTGTTATTGAATGTCATGAATTCACCTACAGAATAGAAGGCGTGAGAAATTAGGTACTTCTTTAATTTGGCCCTAAATAATCTTATGTTTTGAGTTTCATTTTTTATATCGATAGGGAGGCTATTACAAATTTTTACTGCCATATAACGCACTCCTTTTTGATAGCACGATAGACTTGCCGATGGAGTATGAAAGTCATTTTTTGACATGTATTAATGCTATGAACTGTTGAATTAGTTACAAAGTTTTCACGATTACATACGAAGAAGATTATTAATGAAAATATATACTGACAAGCAATGGGCATTATTTGTAGTTTTTTGAAAATAGTACTACACGATTCCCTAGATTTGGCACCTACTATAATTCTAATTACTCTTTTTTGTAGTAGGAATATACTGTTACTATCTGTGGAATTTCCCCAGAATATTATTCCAAACTCATTACCGAGTGGAAATATGTATGTATGTATTTATTCACACTGCAATGGGTATATTACCCGGTGGCAGTGGTAACTAATTACACTCAATAATAACAATAATAAACTTATTAATTAAAAATACAATTAATAATAATAGTAATAATTAATACTAATAATAATAATAATATTAATAATAACAGGGAACATCCTAAATTAAATGAAGCACGATCACTTAAAATAACATTTAAAGTAAATCTAATTTGTATCTTAAACCTAAGTTCGAACTAAAACCCACGAGTATGATATGTTCATATCTGCACAAGTACCTTTCAACACTACACTCATTTCGCTGTGAACTCACTCACTGCACTGGAACTACGACACATTTCACTGATTCTATCCTGATTTCACTAATACTTCAAAAACATTTCACTGTTAAAATACTTTGCACTGCCACTATAAACTATAAAGCTTCACTGACAGGAACACGTTTCACTTACACAACACACTTCACTGTCACAACACACTTCACTGACACAACATAATTCTTCACTGATATATCACTTCAGTAACAAAATATCAGTTACACCCTTTAAATACTGTGTATAATTACCGTATATTAGTAAAGTCCTTAAGCCTACTTTTAAATACGTTTTTGGTTGTTGGTAAAGCCTTTAGTAAGTCTGCAGGTAAAGCATTCCAGTCCCTGATAGTACGATTGAGAAAAGAAAACTTTCCAGTGTCCGTCCTCTGTCTTCTTTCCCTCAATTTATATGAGTGGTCGTTCCTTGAAGAGTAATTTGGCGGCTGCAACCTATTTTTTATTTCTCTCCAGGCAGGCTCACCTCTGTATATACAGAGTATATTGTTTTTAAGGTATTGGTATTTACTATCTTTTGCATAGATCTAATAACAAAAGAAGCTGAATTTAGTTTGGGGGTAATTTATTTAATATGATTTTTCCAATTTAATACATTGTCGATTTTTAAGCCAAGATGCATAACTTTCGAACCCTGCTCTACAGCGGTGAACACCCTGTAGATTTAAGATGTGCACACAAAAACGAGAGCGAGATTTACTTTCCTGCACTTCCGGTTTCTTCTTGTCTGCGGCTTTCAACTCAATTTGTCCACATCAAGAATTAAGAGTCCGATGGCAGGAAGAAATACAACTTTTTCAATCTTCACAACGCCCTGCCCCGGCCCTCTCTTGTAGTCCGCATCTCCGCTGTCCCGTCTGACTTATGACCGAGTGGAGCTGCCCAGTGAATGGACTCTGATCTGAATCCATGTCGTCTCGACTTGCTTTATGAACGGACTCCTCCCCCACCCCCCTCAGTATTTCTTTTCGGCGCTGGCAAATTTCTCTCTCAACGACTTTAGAGTAAAGAAGTCCTGAATTAAAGCTCACCTCGCCGAGAAGTCAGAACTAATACAGCTCTTAGCTTTCTTTTTTTTCGGACTTTTGATAGTGAGATATTAGGTAGTAAGAATAAAGCTTAAGTACTTTCTCAAGGTTTGTACTTATGAGTATGAGCACTTTCTGTGACCTCTAGAACATACTCATTTTCAAAAGAATAAAATCATTCTACCTAACGCGAATATATACTCATCTCAACAGCCTTCTTGATCATTCGAATGTTAGTATATACTCGTGTTATATATTCTCTTTGACCATATCGCACTGTGATGCTCAACTTTTTTTATAGACTTTCACATACTTTCGGCATGCTGTAGTGGTTTGTGTTTTGGTTTTTGTAAATTTTGATAATTCATAAATCAATAAATGAATGAATAAATCAATAAATGGATGAATAAATCAATAATCTTTCAGGGGCGAGCTAAAGTTTTTCTGTTTATATTATAATTTATGCTACAATTATTAGCAAAATAAATAAATAAATAAATAAATAAATAAATAAATAAATAAATAAATAAATAAATAAATAAATAAATGAGTGAGTGAGTAAAAAACAAATAAATAAA